>NC_092645.1:2051742-2391599 GCF_039555335.1 Amphiura filiformis
AAGCTTAATGACTTAACTTGAGAATCGTTTTATACTTAATGTATTAATAAAGGAGGATTTTGTGATCCTAGCATCCTCTTTTTATGACATTTTTCAGTAGATATCCACGAAAAAAGCTTATTCCCAAAATTGCAGTTGATTCCGATTTTGCATTTGCGAGTTACGCATGATTATGTGTATTACACTGCTCCATAGGACACTGATGTAATTTCGTTCTGTTATACCAGAACAAAATTCAAGTTTGATGATATTTTCGCTCAACGAATTAATCTGCAATTTTTTTTTGGTACATTTTTTGTACATAAACATTATGTAGCCAGAGGTTTTTTTTTTTTGATAAAAGTGGGGGGATGAGGCTGTGGATCAAGAAATGCCCTTTTTAAGTAAAGATATAATACCTACCTTTAATGGGGGGAGGGGGGAGTAGCGTAGCCAGCGGGGGGCAGGGGGCAGAGTGCCCCCCTGACAAAAAATGAAAGAAAAAAGTGCCCCACTGACAAAAAATGAAAGAGAAAATCAGGAGGGCAAAGAAAGAAAAAGGGCAAGGAGCCCATTTTCTAGCAAAATTCAGGGCCAAAATAATGTAAAATACAACATTTTTTCGTGCTACGCGCGCACATTGTAACTATACAGCCCTTTTCAGCCAGATAATGGGCAAAAATAGTGTAAAATACCATTTTTTTTGCGTTACACGCGCACATCATCTAAATAAGACCTTTTTCAGGAAGCTCAAAGACATAGTCTCTATGTATTATATGATGCAACTGCAATTTTTTTTTGTCTGTGCCCCGACATTTTATTTTGCCCCCACTGCACCCCCCACCACCAAGAAAGCTGGCTACGCTCCGGGGGCTTTTGCAGTATTTTGTGCAAAATTGGTTGATTTGCCCCCTGAAATTCACATTGCCCCCAATACCCACCCCCCTAATAAAAGCGCAGCAACTGAATACCTTTTGAAACTAACAAAACACCACCCCACATTGTAGCTCTTATTTCGAACTATATGACCATCTTATTTTGTTCACACCAGCCTTTTGCCATATAATTTCATTTTAATTAAGACCAAAAAAAAAATAGCTTCAAAATTGCTAATGTTAATATTTTTGTATGATGACCTCTTTGGAAATCAGTTATACTACTATGTAATTTTTGTCACTGAAGTACCGTATTTAAAAAAAAAAAGGACAAACAAATAAACGATATAATATTAATACCATGATGCTGGGCCCAATGATTTGTTGTGCTATTAACCAGGAAAGTTTCTCAACTTTCCTATATTAACTTACACACAAAGCTATGACCTTTAAGAGCACAACACTCATGCTTAACAAATAGACACTTTACTTAAACAAAAGATGAGATTGATTGACAGCTTAAAAAGTACTTGACACCCAAACTGATGATAAGATAGCATCACTGATGCCAATTTGGAATCACTGATTCCATTTTAGCATCACTGATTCCATATTAGCATCACTGATTCCATTTTGGCATCCCTGATTCTATATTGGCATCACTGATTCCAAATTAGCATCAGTGATTCCAAGTTAGCATCACTGATTCCAAATTGGCATCACTGATTCCAAATTGGCATCACTGATTCCGACATGATGCCATTTGAAGCCATTTGATGCCATTTGAAGCTATTTGATGCCATTTGAAGCCATTTGATGCCAAAAATAGGAAAATGACGCCGTTCCACTTTTCCTAGTGTATGGAGGGCTAAATAGTGTACTTCCAGATTCTGGTATTATTACCATAGATTATTTTGTTTACATTATGCGTGTAATGTATTGTGCCGACAATGAACATGATACGCTAAGCGCTACATACACAAGTTTGTGATGTTTATGGACGCAAATTGTCATTCAATTTGGGGCTGGTACAGATAAATGTTGGAGGTGCAACACAATGTGCAGGATTTACCGTAACGTTTTGCGCAGGTTAAAGCCATTAAAGGTGAACCTCATTGAAAATAAAGTTATATATCAATGGAAAGCTTATGATGTCAGGAATCAGAAAAGAATATTTTTTATTTACATAGCGTACCAGGCTAGACATAATCTCCATGCAAAGATTGGATATTGGCACCCCCTAAATTACAAAACGAAATCGTTCAAATTAGGCGCTTTTCGTTGATGACGTCAGCCAGGGACACACAGTTACTTCCGGGTTTAATTGTAAACACAATGTCCGTGTATAACTGTGGCATGCATCGGGCCAATGCACTAATTCAGTCATTGTCAACTTACTTTACATGAAAAATATCTTCAATAAAATAAGAATAACATGAAGGAAATATCATGATCAAATTAAGAATGAAGTTCCTGAATAAAGTGTGTGGATTTAAAAATGGGAAAAGTGCTGGCCGGGGTGATTTGTGATAGGCCAAGCCATCCACGATATGCATAGGGAATATTACAGTAAAGCACGAAGAGCGAAGATTCGCCGAGGAACCGGAATGAAAACAGATTACAAAAAAAATAACTGCTAGTGCTACCAGTACAGATCGTCACACCAAGTTGAGATGAACTTATCACAATGAGAAAATGAAGGAATAGAATAAGGTACAGGTACAGGATTTTTTAATTATTTCTTAGCTTTACAACCAGTCATGGCCGGTCATGTATGATAGGCGAACTCGTATAGATACATACGGGATGAGCTCAGTGACTGACTGAGTCTCACTACGCCGAGTGTTCAGTATCCGCGACTGTACTGAACTTGCAGACAAAATGACCGATTTGATATTCACATTCTGATATTTCCAACTTATTGCTACTTCATCAGCAAAATTTATTCCTGTAAATGTTCCAAATATAAGGGAACGATTGATCAAATCTGCTGAAACACCCCATGAAACACGGAGGACGAAGCCCCGAAGCGAGTCGCTGTGTTTGTGCATATCCGTCCCTGCAATTCAGCAGCAATTTACGTGTCGTGTTCGGTAATCCATAAAACATGAATGTTTCACTTTTTCAGTACCGTACACTGATTGTACTATCATTAAAGAATCATGACACAAGTGACAATATTTTAATTTTATTCAGATTTCAGAATTCCATCAAATAACGGCATACTAAGCCTAAATTGTACTTTTTTTATAATAAAGTATCTGCCCGAGTATCTGTTTCTTTCAATCGCGATTGTGTGGAAAGAATGTATTACCGCAATACGCTAAATATGAAAACCTTTTATGGGCTGGATTTGATGAAATCGGCGGTTTTTTATTAATTTTTTAATTACTGCAAGACGATATTTTTTTAAATCAGACATTTTAAAATGAATCAAGAATATATAGGGAATGTCACAAACAACTATTTAATTTGTTATTCGATCATGTTTATGAAGTCCATGACATGAACGGTAGCAGCATTTGCGCATGGGATTGATCCCAGCGCGAAATTCAAACTCAATTACCCAGTTATACCCAGCCAGTTATGACTGATTTTGTCAAAAATGTACGGAAAATTTATGTGTTTACAATAATTCTATTATTTCTAATATATATAGAAGGAACCAGCAATTTGAAGATTCCTCTAATTTCAAGCTTTATTGTGAAAATCAGACTTGCCGGGCAGCTTGCAAAGTACAGGAAGCAAGTCTTGTTTACATGTTTCCGAGTAGGATCATGTGACTGCGAACCCTGAGCTTACGTCCACGAGCATTCCCAAGGTCATAGACGATTGATTTGGGTGCTTTTGGGCGCCTTAAAAAGACCAAAAATTCAATCATTTTTTAATTTTTCAGCTTTATTAGCAATCAAAAAATCGGAAAAATAATTTTTAATATCCTGACATCATAAGCTTTCCATTGATATATAACTTTATTTTCAACGAGGTTCACCTTTAATATACGATTTCTGTCCTTTAATTTTGTTATTCTTTGCTTAAAATTAATAATGATATTAGTAACAACTTTCAGGAAGTATACTATAGGGCAATTTCACGAAAGGTCATTAGTTAGATCTTCACCCAGAAGACTTGATGCGTGCATAAAGCACAAAAGAAATCCCCAGTTGAAGTGATATTGTCTCATTTGCTTTGTACTTGTTCCATGCATCATCATGTCTTCTGGAGACAGATTTGAACTGATGACCTTCGGTGAAATCACCCTATCAGTAAATAATGTTTAACAAGTCTAATAATTAATTCTCCTGCTCGGGAGACTTCATCAGTAATGCGCCAAACCAGCAACACTCTCATCTCCGGCGCATTACTGATGAAATCTTCAGTTCAGAAGATGAAATGCCTAAAACATGAGTAAATTTTTGGACTTGGTAAACATAATTTACTAATAATATAACACCTAACAGTCCTGATGAGCTTATTCAAGGAACTGTCAGGAAGGTTTACTGGTCATGTTAAGGAAAAATAATGAGGTGAAATGAAAGGAAACTGTTAATCTCTATAGCGGATTTAATATCTTCATTAAAATATGAATTCAAAATTTAGTCTGTTCTAGAAACACAACATTTGTGATGCGATCAAGCAATATCAGTCGGAACTCGGAAATATTGATTTTGAGATATATAGCCAAACAAAGACATTTTCCTTTTGTTTCCTATTGTTTTGGAAATTCTTTAATTGCTCATATCTTTGGAACTGATTGTTCAATTTCAATGGGGTTTTCTGCAAAATCCAGCTTTATAAATACTATCCTATAAGAAACTGACAATTTAAAATTTCCAAGTTCCGACTGATTTTGCTTGATCACATCACATTTGGCTGTAAGTTGGGACATGCATAAACATTACAAAAATGCCAAAGAAATTAAATTTGAAAAAAAACAATTAACCAAATTCATGTAAATAGATCGTACATTATGGCTTTAATTCCGAGTGGGTTTATTTGGGTCGGATTTAGTGCAAACGATTTTGACATGTTGCAGCTAAAATTATCAAATATGGTTGAAATTGGAACACATTCATGTGAAGCGAATACAAATTGGAAAACATTTGTGCGAAGTGCACAAAGAGTAGGCTGAAATGGTCAAATATGAGATTGATTCGATCATTTGCACAATTGTTGTTGGCTCTTGACCATCTTTAATATTTAGTAATTATCAGGCAATAAAATTTTCAGTGTTGTAGCTGATTTCGGCATTTTTATTGTTTTCAGTGTTTTTCAGCCTATTTCTGAATCATATTCACAGAAAATGGTAAAAAAAACCATGGTTTTCAGTGTTTGGGTTTTTTTCCAAGACCAGTTTTCATGCCTGGATTATAGCAAAACAAGACTGTATTTGGCCCTCAAAAAGTTATCTTTGAAATTTGTGTGGGCCTTCATGGCCCACAGGTAAATATAACTGAGAACCCTAGAGTCCATTTCACTTAACTTTACGAAGCTTCGCAAGTCTTAAAATCAAATCGTTCCATTTCTGATTTTCTCTAAACTTACTTACGAACGGAACACCCTTCTTAAGTTTTAGGGAGTTACTTCTGGGACCCTTCATAGCTCTTCATAAAGTTACATCTAGTAAAGGTGTATTCAAAACTTACGAATGGTTACTTGCGTTACGAAGGGTTAGAAAGTTAAAATGGACCCCAGGTATAACCTCTATGTTGCTTGCACTATTATGTGATATGTATGTACGTTGTTTTGCTGATTATGCAAACTACAGTTCAAACCTGAAATAATTGTGCAAATGCAAATAATTCACACTCAATTACTATGGGCTATTTCAGTTGAAATCCATACACACCGACATACATTTGTACAGTGTCCGAAATAAGGAAAATATGGAGGTTGTCCTGAGGTCAACTAAAGCATAAATTCTGCTTGTCCTCAAAGCATTTTGGTTGTCCCCAAAATGTGTCATACTTTTGGAGGTAAAATATAGTGGTTGTCCAGAGGATAAGTACATAGCTCAATTTGGTTGTCCCCAGTGATTTTTGGACAAGAGGATAAGTGCTTATTTCGAACACTGCCGACATACCTTGATCTTCTATACAGGGCGTGTGAGTTTCAAATGGGGTTACCTGAATGGGTGACTCCATTTGAAATCTACACCGCCTGTGTAGGAGATTAAGGTCATGTCTTCCATTAGAGTGTATGGATTTCAACTGGAATAGTCCATTGCCTGAAATTTGTTTGTGATATAATACAGCCAAATAACAAGACGAGTTCAGATGCAAAAAATCTATATATCCTTGTTTGCCAGGAACAGGTCAAAAACTGGTCAAATATATAAACCAGGCCTTCGTTTTTGAAAATTGCACGAGCTCTATTAATCACTCTCCTGAGTTTACTAAGGTGCTTAACAAGGAGCTCAATCTTTTAATACAGTATTAAAACATAGGGATTCAAGTAGTGAGGAGCTCAGTAAATCATACTCCTGAAATGTTGTTAAGGAGAGCTGTAGGAGCTCTGGTGCAATCGAGCTCCTCAAAAATGAAAAGACTGATCAACAATAATATTTAAATAGGTATGTGCTACTTTTTGATCCTAGTTTCAAAAAATTACTTTTTAATTTTTAAATATTGTTGTGTCACTTTAAAGTTAGCATTATATAGGGCAAATGTTGGTGACCTAGATTCAAAAAAAAGTTTGAAAGTGGCATTTACCAGCTTTACTCTCTGTTGGTTTCAAACAGGCTTATAATACCTGCTATAGAAATCATGGTATACTATTAAAAATGCGTTGCAGGGCCAAAACAAACAAAAGTCAAAAGTGGTTTTGCAACTCAAATGAAACTAATGACGGAAGTCTTTTCATTACCTTGCAAGTATCTTGAGACAGTATATGTATATAATGTATGTGCTGCAGATATAATAGGTAATGTTGTTATAGATATGTGTAAAAACAGGAAGGATAACGGTAAAATGGGCTATTCCAGGTGAAACAATCTCTATGGAAGATGTGACCTTAATCTTCCACACAGGGAGTATGAATTTCAAATGGGTTACCTGAATATAGGTGACTCCATTTGAAATCTACAATCCCTGTGTAGAAGATTATGGTCATGTCTTCCATAGAGGATGTATGGATTTCAACTGGAATTATCCAATAAGCTTATAAAGCGATAAGCATGTGCCTAAAAAGTATGTATGCTGCGCTCTGAATCGAAGTGAAAGCAAGTTGTGTGAAAAAAAGCAGCCTTGATGGGTTGTATCTTTGCACTTAAAGCAAAAAGCAAGACAGCATAATACGCTGGCAAAGTGATGTAATAATCGGATTAACTACCATAGCAATGGGCTAAAATAATTTTTGAATAGATCGCCCTGCACTGGAACTTTCACACGGTACCTCTGCATTGAACCATATCATGTTGATCACTCGTACCTGTAAGATTAGTATCTTTGAAAAGACTGGTATTGTATTCAATCTATAATTGCAGACATACACAGGTGATGAGTGCAACCTGCTTGTAGTGCAACACGTTGTATTCAAAAATTGTTTTCACCTATTGCTATGGTAGTTTCCCGAATATTACATCACTTCGCCAGCATTTACTGAGGGCTTTGGGTAGAAGTTTGCAATGTAAATAAGTATGCTAAATTTCAGAGATTATTTGTTGAACAATTGTTTGCTATGCAATTATTGTTTCAACAGAATCACATCCTGAATTGCTTATGAGCTCTTACAGACTTTCTTCATCTTTGGAATAGTTTACTTCTTTTTATAGTGTATAAATAAGAAATAAATAGCTAAATTAATATAAAGGTTCTGTTCATGATATATTTGTGTGATTTATGTCTGAAAATTTGCATTATTTCTATTGGTTAAAGGGAATATCAATTTAAAATGTGTAGAATCTTTCAATGAGTTGACCTAAGGGTTGGGCTATCAGGGTCGGATCCAGGAATTTTTGATAAAGGGGGCGCCTTTTGGTCGACGACGAAAAAAAATGTGTTAAAGGGGGTTACCCCCTCGAAAACTCAACTGTTTTGGCCCATTGTTTGCTGTTCATGGCCGAATTTGTTCCTTTTTTTTTTTTATTTCTCACAATTTTTGTATTTTTAAGTTTCCGGCGCCTTTGCTAGTCAAAAAATAGAGGGGGCCTGCTCCCCCCCTTATTTTCTCCCCTGTCTATTCCAGTTGAAATCCAGAGACTGTCTTTTGGAATTTGCAGGAGAGCATTAAATAGCTCTTCTGGAGCCTTCAAGGAGAGCTGTTTTTAACCATAGGAGAGAATGGTCAACTAAGGAGAGCTAAAAATTGCTCTCCTATACCAGATTTAAGGAGAATAGTAGAGAGTGGTTGCTCTTGCTCTCCTCAAAAGGTAGTCTCTGAAAATCCATACACCCCTATGGAAAACATGACCTTAATGTTCCACACAGGGACTGGTAATTTTAAATGGGTGAAATCTACATGGGTGACAACCACATTTAAAATCTACATCCCCTGTGTGGATATTAAGGTCATGTCAGTGGGTGTATGGATATCAACTGGAATAGCCCATTTCCTATTAAAGGAGGGTGGTCTGACAACAACCTTCATCCTCATCTTGAACCATCAAATTTTTTTTTTTTTGGTGGAAAGCTCATTTTTATCTAATCTTGCTTTTTCATTGGGGCTGAAAGTTGTTTGGATTTTGTACATTTTTTCTTCACACAGCATTTTGGTGCCAACACATACAAATTTTTGGCTCTCATATAGTCAAAAGTGATGGAAATATGGTGATGAAAATCCAAGACCATTCAACCAAGTGTATAATATGCATGTGATGAAATCAGACATTCCTCTTTATTTCGAGAGCCGGGATCCAGAATATTCTTCACACCCTGTGTGTGGTTGTATCCA
Organism: Amphiura filiformis; assembly: GCF_039555335.1. NCBI lineage: Eukaryota > Metazoa > Echinodermata > Ophiuroidea > Amphilepidida > Amphiuridae > Amphiura > Amphiura filiformis. Next base: position 2,060,487 of record NC_092645.1, read on the forward strand.
CTGAATCTGTTAACTGTCGTGTGATGGTTGTCACAGAATTGTTCCTTGTCTCAAGAGAGCTGTGCATTATTTTACAGAAGCATAAGAGGGATGCCCAACATGTTGAAATCTGAGCTTGACAAGTTTGTAAGCTAACTTTCCACTTTGTGCTGCATAGTTAGATAATAAGTTGGAATGCAATCTTAAAAACTCAACATGTTGCATGTCCCATATAAAGGGTTCACCAGTTCAATGTTAAAATAAGTTTTATTTAAAAAAATTTAAAGTTATTGGTAGCACATTGTGTTTGACACAACTGGTCTAATTTACAATGTCACGTATCGTTGCGTTTGGTAACAATGGCCATTATGTAAGAACAGATGCAGCTTTGGTCTATTCAAATATCGTAAACAATGCAGTAGGCTTAATACTGTAGATTACATTCTTAGGCCAATGTGCAACTTTCAAAACACTGCATCTTACATTAGCCATTGTGACCAAACTCAATGTTTTTAATTGGACAAAGTGTGTAAAACAAAATAAACTACTAGTTAATAGTTTTTATAAGTTTAATTTCATGAACAATATTTCAAATCATTTTCAAAAATCTAGGGAAGGAACTTGGAATATGTGACTCTTTTGAAATACCACATGACAAGAAATAAACAGAAGAGAAATGATAGGATACATAATGTATTGGTTTGACCCCAATAGGGTCAGCTACTAGCTTTATTCTAATACTGTACAATTGTGTTGTAGAATATACATGGGTATGAGCAACAGAACATGATTGTATTTATTGATGTTAAATCTTTGGGTATTTTATTCCTAAATTCAGTCGGAGATTAACCTGTTTTGATTTATCCATAGGGCTAGATTTACAGAGTGAATTAATAAATTGGCCTTTTCGGTAAATCCTGAGTACACCTGAGATGTCGTCATTTGAATGACCCGACTTGCAGTTGCAATGCGCAGTAACAATGCTCGATGTGCTGATCAGCACAGATCGATATGACGTCAAATGACGACACGACATATCAGATGTACTCGCAAAGGCTTATGGGATTTACCGAAAAGGTCAATTGATTCTCACAACGATTCTCATGAGCAGATTAGCAAGAATCAAAACTGATTGTAACTCTATACAGCAGAACTAGAATCTCAAACATGCTCATCTATCATGCCACAGTTCCTTAACCTCAATAGGCTTGTTAATTCATAAAATGACCTTCTGATGTCTTGGGTACAAAAACTCAACTCCACAACTTGAGGTCAAATTTTCAGCAAGTTGTTTAATGTAAGGTCATTGGATTGTGCCATTTAAGATGAGATTATTGTGCTATTCCATTTGAAATCCATACACCCCCTATGGAAGATATGGCCTTAACCTTCCACACAGGGAGTGTGTGAATTTCATTGGGGTTACCTGAATGAGTAGTTCCATTTGAAATCTACACTGCCTGATTATGGTCATGTCTTCCATAGGGGGGGTGTGAATTTCAGCTGGAAGTGTGGCTCCTAGTGTAGTAATTCTAGGAGAATCAAATAATTATTATCTTGGTGAAAGAATACAAGTTGATTCACACACACTCTACAACAACATATGTGCCTGGACACCTCGAATAAGCCGTAAAGCCCCCTCTGGTCATTTTTACTTTTTCACATATTTGCAAAGAGCATGTTTCAGGGATTAAAATGACACCTCAATGAACTTCATATGACAATCAGAAGCGAAGTTATGGCTTGTTATAAGTTGTCATGAATCAAAACGCGAAACCGAGAAAAACGCGTTCAAAGTTAGGGAAGCATAATGACCATTCATCAGATGGGCCTCAGAAAATGTAGATTATTTCATATTTCCACTTATTTCTTTAAAATAAAACTTTGTATGTGTTTAGAAGAAAGCTTAAACATTTCAAATCTGCAAATATCTCAACTTCGCCAAAATACGAGATTTGCATATATTTTGACCTGTAGCTCGAAATGAAGTTTGCCGAGTTTACGGATCATTCGCCGCGTCCAGCCACATATGTGATGTGATCAAGCAAAATCAGTCGGAACTCGGAAATATTAAATTTTCAGTTTCTTATAGGATAGTAAAAACATTTACAAATCTGACTTCTGCAGAAAACCCCTTTGAAATTGAACAACCAGTTCCAAAGATATGAGCAATTAAAGAGTTTCCAAAACAATAGGAAACAAAAGAAAATATTTCCTTTGTATGGCTATATCTCATAATCAATATTTACGAGTACTGACTGATTTGGCTTGATCACATCACATATGTGGCCTGCTCCCACAAAATGAGCCTAAATTCACAAGTTGAAAACAGAGTATAGCATACTATGTTCCATTTTACAAAGGACATACCCCTGCCAATACAGGTGTCTTCAAACCGAAGATCGAACACCAACTAAACAGTTGGAACGTCTCGGAACATGTGACTTTACGCTCACTCATTTCATTTTTATGGGAACAGGTTACATATGGCAATCTTCTTGTCACCCATGACATCAAGTGAAGTTGATCCCCTACCTTGCACAAAACATTTTACAGTGACTTTAGAATATACCTCTGAAATCCATTTAGAAAATACCTCTGAAAGCATTTCTTTTTTCAATTTATTTGTTAGGTGTTATACTGCATCTCACCAGAATCTAAAATCAATGCAAATTGCAATGATACAATAGATTTATGACCCTGGAAACTTGGAAATGCCCACTGAAATAGCCCGGTGAAATAGACCCTATCAAATACAAGAAATGTCTTTAAAAAAGACAATGCCTCCAAGATACCAGTGGGTACCATCAAATAAAATGGCAGCCATGTTGGTGGACATTTTTAAGTGTCAGAGGGACAGGTATCTAGTTTGATTCCACAACCATTCATACCTATCACCTGTTTATTTGTATTATCATGCAAATTGCCCCAAGGCCTTAAATGAGGATGAGTGATGTAGTATTCGATATAGGGTCTATTGTTCCTGTAAAGTACATGTTTTCAACTTTCTCCTTAACTTTGTACATGTTCGCTAAATTCAAACTAAAAAATGATAATTCTGAAACTGATTTGAATATAATGGTAACAAATGTTTGTGTATTGCATTTATACATATTCGCTGTAGATATGACGTAAGGCTACCATATAGCAATAGATGAATACAATTTTTGAATAGATCGTCCTGCACTACATCATTCATGTGGTACCTATGCAGTGAACCATAGATGTCAAAGAAATGATAAATACTCACACCGGAAAGATTAGTATCTTTGAAAAGAGCGTTATTGTATTCAATCTATGATTGCAGACATACAGGTGATGAGTGCAACCAGCTTATAGTGCAGGGCAATCTATTCAAAAATTGTATTCATGTTAGTTCATCCGATTATTACGTCACTTGTACAGCAAATTGCCATATATGACTACACCTGTTGTAGATCACATATCTACTGCTTAGAGCACAAACAAGTCAACTCCATGGGCTGCTTTATGCACAAAAATGTTTACTGCTAAGGTTAAACAACTAGGTTTTGAACCTTCTGTGCTAGAGGCAGCTAATGCAGTTACCCTGTTCATGCTGTAAGCAGTACAATTACAGGCCTGTTTGGCACATTATATGACAACCTAACATTATATGTGATGCGATCAAGCAAAATCAGTCGGAACTCGGAAATATTGATTTTGAGATATAGCCAAACAAAGGCAATATTTCCTTTTGTTTCCTATTGTTTTGGAAGCGCTTTAATTGCTCATATGTTTGGAACTGGTTGTTCAATTTCAATGGGGGTTTCTGCAAAATCCAGCTTTGTAAATCCTTTTTACTATCCTATAAGAAACTGAAAATTTATTATTGCCGAGTTCCGACTGATTTTGCTTGATCGCATCACATATTGCAACCTTTCTTCTTTCTTTCTTCCTTCCTTGAGTTCCTTCCTTCCCTTCTCTTTTCACTTTCAGGGTTCTTGTACTATATGGTACACATCTGCCTATTGGGCTATTCCAGTTGAAAACCATACACCCCCTGTGGAAGATATGACCTTAATTTCTCACACATGTGATGTAGATTTGGAGTCACTCATTCAGGTAACTACATCAAATTCTCACTCCCTATGTCAGAGATGGCACTTTTCAGGTTTTAGCCTGAATTCAGGTTTTTTTGTGAGTCTAAATTCCAGCATTTTTATTTATTTTCAGCATGTTTGGGGGCTTTTTGGCCTGCATTCACATGCTTTTTCAGGTTTTTCTCACCAGTTTCAGGATTTTTGAGTGAAACTGAGTGGACATCTCTGCGTATGTGAAGATTAACGTCATGTCTTCCATAGGGGTGTATGGGTTTTAACTGGAATAGCCATTTGAGAGGGCCACACATCTTTGAAATAAAGCATTTTTATTCAAACATTCCTTTCCAAACTATCATATCTTGTTTTAAGGGGGTACTACATCCCTCGCTAATTTTGTGCCTATTTTTGCATTTTTCTCAAAAATTATAGCGCATTGGTGACAAGTAAGATATGTATATTTAGGGGCAAGGACTACAACTACTGCACTGAAAATTCAGCAACTCAAGGCAAGTAGTTATTGATTTATTGATCAAATATTGGTTTTCCATCATTTTTGACTGTAACTCCACAACTGTTGTCTGTGCTGAAATAAACTTTCCAGTGCAGTAGTTGTAGTCCTTTCCCCTATAATATACATCTTAATTGTCACCAATGCGCTATGATTTTTGAGAAAAATGAAAATGCAAAAATAGACAGGGGTGTAGTACCCCCTTAAATATTGGGCTCTTCCATTTGAAAATCATACACATGCAGATTTCAAATGAGGTTCACACTCCCTGTGTCTTCCATAGGGGGTGTATGGATTGCAACTGGAATAGCCCAATAGCTCTGTACATACTGTATTGTTTGCAATATTGTTTTCAGTTAACTTTACTATAGTCCATGTATCTACCTTGAGTCACAGGCTTTGAAGTTCAGCGTGCGTTAGCTTTGTGTTACTTGGCGCGTGTTCATACTGTACGCACGCGATCAAAGTGGCGTGTATGTACACACAAGAAACAACGCAAAGCCAACTCAGCACATGCTGAACTTCAAAGCAAGTCCCGGTGACTCCAGGTAGATATATGGACTAGGCCTACTATATACAAAAGAATCTTTTCATTGTGCAAAACATTCTTTTTGATGATGTAAAACCAGATCTTTCTCACTCACTCCCAGAAATAAAGCTTCCCATTCTATCTTTATACAGTGCAACTAAAAAAAGCATATACATTGATACTGAAGGTTTTTTACAGTGACTATAAACAGTTTTTACCGCATTTCATTTTTTTTTCAATAACAATATTAATAATCATAATAATAATTTTAAGATATATAAATATACATTCCCAAGTTTTCTTCCCAAAAAACTATCATTATATTGCGTTCTACAGTTTGATTATCTACAAACATTTATATAATAACATTGTCAAAAAGGAAAATGTCCATGGCTTGGCCACATACGGTAACAATTCACATAGAATACATTTACAAAAAATACATCATAAAAGTCATTTAAACCCCATAAGAACTACTTACCGATTGGCCAAAATGAACATTCTGTCCAATTTTGAACCAATCAAGGAGGGTATTATAAGATCATCTGCAAATGCAAGTTTGACCATAAAAAGTTTAAAGCCTAGTCATAATTGGCTATTAAGATGAGCATTTTAAGTTATCAACCAATCAGAAATGCTGTTAGATGACCAGTAGTGTCCAGGGAGTTAATTAAGAAATTGGTTTGGGACTCAATCATAGAAGTATAAAGATCTTTTATAATATTTTCAGATAATGTTCATGGATACAGTCCGTATGATTATCATTTGTGATGCGATCAAGCAAAATCAGTCGGAACTCGGAAATATTAAATTTTCAGTTTCTTATGGGATAGTAAAAGCATTTACAAAGCTGCATTTTGCAGAAAACCCCATTGAAATTGAACAATCAGTTCCAAAGATATGAGCAATTAAAGAGTTTCCAAAACAATAGGAAACAAAAGGAAATATTACTTTTGTTTGGCTCTATCTCAAAATCAATATTTCCGAGTTCCGACTGATTTTGCTTGATCGCATCACATTTATACTATATTGATTAAAGGCCCGTTCAGTGATTTGTTCATCGGGAGGATCGTAAAAGTCATCAAAATTCCGATTTTGGCATTTTTGTTAATGTCATGTGCTAACATTGCCTGCTGGTGGTTAAGCTGAAAGGCATGTATTCAAGACAAAATAAGACATTTTACATGAATCTGTAATTTCTCTACTTAGTAGAGAATTAGCTAATATTTAAAATGGGGCTTCAACTTGGTCAATACTGCTGTTTTCTTCATTTTTGCCTAATTTTTCATTTCAAAAAACCTAATTAATGAAAAAGTGAATGACTTATCTATCACTTTGACTTATTCTTCACTTTTAGGCAATGTATATAAACAATTTTAATTTGTTTACACTTTTGCTGGGATCACTGAAAGGGGCTTTAATTCTAAGAAAAATTTGTTTTGGCTTGCTAATTTATTATCAAAAGTTTTTCGTCAGTATGTTTTATCTCTTATTATGCCTTCACGTACAAATCATACCGTAATGGTTCGCCTAATGGCGCACTTGATATAACTGGAATTTTAGGCACGAACTAAATGTGCCCTCACGTAAAATCCCACCAGCAAATACGGGCACTGACAATCAATCCTTGTTGTGATTTTCAGGAGGGAGTATGTGACAAATACTAAGGCAAAGGAGCATCTCTGCGCCATTAGGCAAATTCTTACGGTATTTGTTTAAAGTCAAGTTTACAATTAAATTATTATTGTGAAAAAATGACTAAATCCCATCATAAATAGATTTTAAAACGTTCTTTAAAAAATGTCAACTAGTTTCAATTTAACTTACATGTTGGGTTTAATATGTAAATATAAAACATTTTAAACATTTTACATCAAAAACACTACATCATTTTTATACTGTTGACCAAATATGTTACAGGAAATCTTACATCATTTTGAAAGAAAACGTTTTGTAAATGTTAAAGTCGCAAACATTTTTCCGTCAACTGTTATACAGTAGGGATTGCATTACTTTTCTGGCACATCATACGTATAATTAAAGACCGAATTAAAAAGACTAGTTTGCGTCTTACGTCATGACAAAGGCGCGCCGTGATTGGTTGCTGACCTGCGCAGTACGCCATTTTTGGTCTGGTTGACAGGACGTCATACGCAAACTAGTCTTTTCAATTCGGTCTTCAATTATAGTACAGCGCGCGATTTTCAAACTTCAAAAAACGCCGGATGCACACAACAATTATAAAAAAACAAAAATTTGCATTTTATCCCATTTTCGATAAAAACACAATTTTGGACAAAAGAACCGAGCTACTTCTGGTATTCACACATCTTGGGACCAAGCAAGAGAACTGTCATAATTTATAAAATTCGTTCTTTATTTTATTTTACTTTATTTTATTTTTTGGTCTCATATAATCATGACTGTTTCTTGTCGTGTAAATTTTAATATCACAGTATGGACAAGTAAATATAATCTTTTATTAAAAAGTGTTAAGACAGTCAGTCAATGTTAATTCAATTCACTCCAGGTTTGACAGGGCATTCTTTGCGGTTAAACATCTTGATAGCACGACGGAAATCACGTGACTTGGACCATTTGTGGACAAATGTCATGAACAACTTCTTGCCGTCCCTGTGTCCCATCACCAGAAAGTTGTCTTTTCCAGGTTGCAGCATATCACATCGGCAGTTAGCGCCCTCTCGCACCCAGAAAATCATCTTTCGCAGGTCTTTATTTGATAGACTTCCGCGCTTGTAAATTTTGCGTTTATTTTCTTTGCCCATATACTTCTTGCCTTCTTTTGTTTCCTTCACTTCATCGATTCTCATTTTTAACACTGTAATGAGAAAAAAACATAATATCGAGTTAAATATTAAATAACTATAGAGAGGATGCATGGAGCAATAATTGTAAAGTACATACACTTTTAGAAAAAAGATGTATAGCACCCTAAGCAACGCTAAGGTTCTAAAGATTTTTGAAGAACCTTAAAATTTTAAATAATAAATAAGGGATTTTCTAATTGATTAATTCAAGGGCTCATCACAACATTAAGAAAAAACATTTTCTTGCCTAAAGAATTTTTTTTTTCTACAAAGAACCCTTCTATGTTAAGGGATCCTTAAAGGTTTCATAAGCCTACAGTTCTAAAGAACCATTTTTTTAGATAAAGAACCTTTTTTTAGTTCTACAAAGAAACCCAGGGAAAACTAGGCATAGGGTGTAGAACCAAAAAGGTTCTGTTGGTTTTCCATGGGGTTCTTTGTAGAACCAAAAAGGTTCTGTAGCCAAGAAAATGGTTCTTTGTAGAGCCTTAAGCTTGAAGAACCTTTAAGGAACCCGTGATAAAGAACCCTTACAGAAAAGGGGTTCTCTAGCCAAGAACATGATTTTTTAGAACCTCTCTCCATACAGCTCCATGTGGTGGGATGTTATACATAATGGTCACTGATTTTTTTGATCATGTTGATAATTTTCTTCACATAATTATTATCCCCTTTAAAATAACCTCCCCCGCCACCCCCTCTGGAAAATCCTCAGAGAGCGGTTCCATTCTATAATGATAAAGCTTCCTTCTGTTGGACATCTCCAAAGGCACCCCCATCATTTTTGCGACTTCGCCAAATCTCGTCAAATCTTGCCTCCTTTGAAAGTTGCCCTCCTGCCCACCCCTGTGGCAAATCCTGGCCACGCCACTGCTGCGCAATTGAAATGTATACTCGGTGAGATGTAGGGTAAGCCAAATGTGTCCCGATTTTACCCCCGTGGTTTGATCAGATCTACTTGTGTATACAATTATATAAACAAAAGAGCACATGGGGGTTTCACGTGAACCGATGGCAAAGAGGAATTTGAACTGAAAACACCAGCAATAGAATTCAACAAAAGATTACAATGACGGGGTCTGGGTCGACCCAAACCCAAATATTTCCACATTGCACAAAGTCCATCAGTAAGAACAAATAAATAAAAAGGGGACCCTCTATATACATCTGGTTCTTTACAAACATACGAACACGCTACGGTCACGACCCTTTAAATTTGATATGAGAAGTGCGGTATAATTTGATAGGTAGAGTCAATTCCCTATACGGGATTAGGTTCTTGTGAATAGCCTGAATTGAATAGGAGGTCGCTCTCTCCGTCGTCACCTTCAAATTCAACCCAATATTATTAACCTAAAACATGCTTAATTTACACTTGTTGGATTTGAGAGAAGGTTCGTAACCGCCTTTTATTAATGCATGCGTTTCTGAAACTCGCTCATCGTCATGAAAAATCAGGATAATCATAATGTATTCCTTCTATATAAAGTTCGAAAACCGATCTAAACATTAACATGCTTGATTTAAACTTCTTGGCTTTTAGTCATTACCACATTTTGATCATTGTTAGAGCATTGCCCTCTCTCACTCAGTCGGATTGCTTCCAAAAACTTGAAGCCCAGTATATCGCCTCTTTGAGTTCAATAACCAATAAAACATGCTTAATTCGCAGTTCCGTGAATAAATTTCGCAAATTAAACTAATTCACCACTTTTTACCATGTTTCTCGAAAGTTGAGCCAACATTAATGTATGCATGCTTAGGTTACCGTGAAACATGACCACTTTTAATTGGTTAAGTGTCTCGCACACGCGACCTGTTTCTCAATACAAACGTGCCCAATTCAGTCATGTAACATTTGATATCTCTATAAAGTTATTCAGTCTCTATAAAGTTATTTAGAGAGGTTGCAAACATAGACCTGCAAGTTCAGCATGATATCGTTGTTTCTCGGGCCCGGGATCTCGGGCAGTGCCAGAGTTGTACTAAAACGAATCACCAAAATTTGGCTCGAGTCAAGTCATGATTTAGCCTATTTTTTGGGCTCAAGTCTAGTCACTGTGCAAATTCAATAGGGTCGAGTCAGCTGAATGTCACTCAAGTCAGTCGCCTCATTTATGGGGGATACGCGCAAGGGGATTAAGAGTTCTGACTGAGGGTATAATAATATTCCCCCATGCCAAAACGAAAGAAATTGTTGAAAAGTGAAAAGGCCCAAGCGATGCAGTTGATGAAGGCTGATGGTCCAGATGGACAAAATAAGAGGACTACTGGGGAGAAATAAGATTTGAATTGATATTGGTTTTACACTAAACATGTGGTTACTAAGTTGAATCTGTCACGTGATCATCTATGAAACTACTTTAACTCCCGACCCTCACTCTGTTTATTAACAAAATATAAGGAAATGTCTACTTGTTGTATACCAGTGAAAACGAAACCCGTTTCAATCAGACCGCTTTACAAATACATTGGTTGGTAAAGGCAACAACGTGGTTACCATTCAGTCTATCGAGAGCTTAAGAAGAAGCCCCTATCAGCAATAGCTGCCTGGTATATAGGCCTAGGCCCCCTATATATTAAGATATCATGGGCAGTTCCGTATTTTATGTCAACCAAAATAGTCAAAACTTGAAACTCGTTGTTTTTTTTGGCTCATATCTCGGTCATTAGACATTGCAGATAGTGCAAACTATACTTTTTCTGAATCCCCACGAATAGATGGACAATTTGCTGCTAATTTCAAGAAAATCAGGACAAGTTTATTTTTCACCCTGTACAAATGTGACAATTGACCTCTGTTGCGGACTTTCACTCACAAAACTGCCATCTTTAGCCACCTTGTTTAAAGTTTTCCTTTGGTTTCAAACAAATAAAATTTGCATATTTTGAAAGTTGATAACTGACTTCCTCTGCATGAGGTGTCTTGATTTTGCATCCCTGTTCAGTATTAAGAAATGATGTAATTTCATCGTTGCGGACGTACAAATTGAAATATTTCAGTTTTACGTCCGCAACGAAAATAAATGTACGTCCGCAACGGAGAACATTGAGAAATTTTGACCAAAAGATAAAGACTGTGATTTTTGTCTTTGCTGGATCCTAATAGCTTTGTCCCTCTTGCAAACAAAACTGTATCAGTTTCCATCAAAGTTTTGAACAGTACAGAGCAATTGTAACTGAAACACGTGTAACTCAATAAGTTCACTTTCCCTCAAATCTAATTCTCTAATCTAACCTCAAAAATGTTAAAATTTTAGTTCATCAAGCCCCTATTTTGCTTAAAAATCAGTTCTTAGTTCCCGAAGTCCGCACACCCCTACCAAAATTTAAGTTGAGTGCCACCCCCCCCGAGTTCTGGGTCCTCAAAGTCTTCTGAATGTACGTCCACAACTACGAAAATGCTCATTATGTTCTATAATATATAATACAGAAATTATGAAATTTGTAGAGAGCAGCTATCGCAGATAGGGTATTCTTGGACAACCTCTCCATGCATTCATTGTATTTGGGCAAACAGGTCCTTTAGAGAATCGAACTACTTCACAAAAAAAGCGGACTGAATTATTTTTATATTCCACTATTTCTATACATTTTCAAATGTACATACTACTTTTAGTGGCGACAATTAAAGAGTTTTCCCTTTTGACTTCTAATTGTATGCGAATACTTCATGTGATGTTTGTACATGCTGTATGGCCGGCGCTCTCGCCCTACTGTTAAGTGCCTGTGTATTTGGAAAATAGTTTGTTATAAGGGGGTGTTTTCTGTGAAAAAAAACGCGGTTAACCCTCGCCTTACGTGAACTATCAATTAAAAAATACCAAAACTCACATTTCTTAAATTAATTTACCGTACCGTATATTGAAAGTCATCTGATTAAAAAACTGCTTTTAAAAAGTGCATCCCTCACTTCAGGCTTCAATGGTTCGTTAATTTGGGATAAAATGAAGATATTTTTTTTTAGGACAGGGTTTTTGTGTTATGATTGGATAGCGGTGTAGCCTACAGTTTTAATGTCGTCTGCTTGCGAAATGGCGGTTAAATCTTTTGCAAAGCTTTCTAATCTCGACAAACTCTTTCGAGTAAACATTATGCTTTTGCAGAAAGAAAATATACATACTTCTAACCGAGGTCGAGTAGGGGGAGAATAATGTGGTGAGTTTCCAAACATTTACATCTGAGAATTAAGTAGTCCACTGCCACAATGTGACATTAACGCATTGCATCATTCTGGCTTAAAGAGGAAGCTCCGCCAGATTCAGAGCAGTTCTTCTGAGGGTGAACCAAACTTGCCCGGTTATCAAATTAATCAGTGACCAGGTTATCTCTGAATTTGACAGATGCTAATTGACCTTTTAATGTTGTTGCATCAATTAACACCTGTCAAATTCAGATATAACATTGTTACTGATTAGTTTGATAACCAGGCAGGTTTGGTTCACCCCAGAAGAACAGCTCTAGCGGGGCTTCCTCTTTAAAGGGGCATTTCGTGATAGGCCTATATCATCCTTTTTAGGACCTTGTTCGATAATCAACGAAAAAAACCGGGAAAGGCCTATTTCCAAAATTTCGGTTGATTCCGACACTGAATTTATGCATAAATACGCATAATTGTACCGTATTGCAGCAAGCCTAGAGAACTTTTAAAGGAGTATTTCGTGATCCTAGCATCCTCTTTTTATGACATTTTTCAGTACATATCCACGAAAAAAGCCTATTCCCAAAATTTCAGTTGATTCCGATTTTGCGTGTGCGAGTTATGCATGATTATGTGTATTACACTGCTCCATAGACAATGCGTTGTAATTTCGTTCTGGTGCACCAGAACGAAATTCAAATTTCACGATATCTTTGCAAAACGAATTAATCTGCAAGAAATATTTTGTACATAAACATAATGTAGCCAGAGGTTTCCAGTGATATAAAAATCTCAACTTTTTTTGAGAAAAGTAGGGGGATGAGGCTGTGGATCACGAAATGTCTTAAAAGACTCACATATAGACCACCAATTTGAGTGGAGTGTGCAACAATTGCGCTATACGACCTTGTTCGTTTAACGGCCATTAATGTATGGCTAAAACGGGAAAAATTACTTATAATGTAAAAATTCTTATAATTATAAAATATAAGGATAAAAATGAAGTCCATGTCTCTCATCCGCGCATGGCCGCATGCCATCAACGGACGCCTCTACAAAAATCTATCTCGGAAATCTTCGCGATTTTATCATGTAAGAATAAAGCATGATAAATAAAACATATTGGCAAATTTCCTTTTGGGATGGTAAGGAAAAACAAAAATGGAACTTGGTAAACAACGGGTAATCCTGCCTGTTGTAGTAACTTTGAATGTTAATTCCAAGGTTGAAGACGCACTGGATCCACAACATGCTCATTTGTAGGGCTTTAGGTTCTATAACCCCAATACAGTTGCATATTTATTGACTGACCTTTGGAATTTTGAGTACAAAAACTCAAACTCGGCAACATGAGGTCAAATTTTGCACCCTGATTGTTTATTTGAGGTTATTGAACTATGCCATTGGGGTGAGGATATTGTGGTCCATATACAGCCTGCCCTGAAGACTGACTGAAGGAACAAATCTAACTAGAGAAGAAAGGACACTATTATATGGGAATGCTGAATCATGCAAACACGTAACATTTAAAGGTGTTTATAGTTATCTATTAATGTTATTAATGCTGTAAATATAAAGTAAGACATTGAAATTTTCCACCCCTAGATTTATAATAGTCATCCACTTGGATAAAGGAAGGGTGTTTTCACACCTTGATTCCAATGGGGGCGAAGAGCTCCTCCCTGGCCCTGTAATGGCTTTCAATGCCCAGTCGATATGCCTAAACCCAGTTTTTCAGTCGAAAATCCCACGTTTTTCAGTCGAAAATCTTGGTTTTTCAAATCGAAAAACTTGTACTTTCGATCGAAAACCAAGTTTTTCAGTGAAAAACTTGGATTTTATTGAAAATCGAAGTTTATCGATACAAATGCGAAAAACTTGGATTTTTCAATCGAAAATTGAAGTTTTTCGACTTTGTTTATCGGCGAAAACTTGGATGGATTTTCGAATTATTTTACATTGGGCCTACTATACTAGGGTATTAAGGGCTATGATTAATTTACCTATGATTAGGGGCCTATATGACCAGAGAATTATGATCAGGATCTCTGAATGGTATATCATGCTAATAAGTACACATTGTCTTTGACTATATATATATACCTAGTGATCTGTAAGATTTAACTAACTGGCACGCTATATTAACAGTGAAACTACTTTTTTTCCTCACCAAAAACCAAATCGCCTAGAAAAAATCTTTCGGTAATGTTTGCTTATGTTTCGGTATACAAAGAATGAAGTATTTATTTTTAGAGGGAGTCATCGCTAGCCACATAGCGGAAATACACCATTTCACATTTTGAGTGACAAACGCATTTCATAACAATAATTGCACTTAACCTATACCTAGAAACATGTCTGATCTGAGAGTCATGACTTCGTCATCATCAAGTTGAAGTCGGCACAAACTGTTAAGAACTGTGCAGTTTATATAGCACTCAACTTTTACGCATTTGGGCACTTACTCAAGATAAAGGTAGATCTTCAAAATATTGTTATAGGGATGAAATCAAAACTCGACCGCCGCTTTCCATTGTTTAGAACAATAGAAACCGTCTCCAACCGGATGGAACCGCCCGCAACCGGCGGTCGACCGTCGGTCGAGTTTTGATTTCATCCCTTATTGGACCAAAATGTTTGTCCCTGTCTCCACCCCTCCCGATTCCCCTCCCACTCAGCACCCCACCAATTTTAGACTCTTTAGCGGTCAACAATCCCGGTACGCACAGACAATATCTCAAGCAATTCCTATATGTATTTTAATGAAGCTAAGAGTACTGTTCATTTCATTTAATTACACTCCTCCAATAGGGGTCTGTCAGTCTAAAACCAGTGTTACTTCCATGCTTAGACAATCTGCTAATGAATGGTAATGAGTGTTTAATAATGGAACACTGTCGATGTCGTGCTGTAATGTTTATGCTCATCTTCATGAGTGTTTAATAATGGAACACTGTCGATGTCGTGCTGTAATGTTTATGCTCATCTTCAATGAAGATTCTTCATGATGTTATTATGACAAACTGATCAGAATACAAGTTGCGCAATTTCTGCGTTTTCTTAGTTTTGGACACTTAATTTATATCATTATGTTTTAACTTATTTATGTAGACCTATTTGACATTTTTATCCGGATTTCTCATAAATCAAATTAAATTGCAATCACGTCCTAATAACATAGATCAGTAACCACAATATTTATGAATATAATACTCCTAGTAATAGCATAGATCAGTAACCACAATATTTATGAATATAATACCAGAACATCTTATTATCTTGACAACGGATCCCAATACAAAATATTTCTCCATCAACGAAAGAAGAGGATTTTGACTCAGATAAGTTCAGACCAATCTGGACTGTGTAAGTAGACGTGCATTGTGCAATTAAACCATAGACCCTGGATAAAACAATTGAGCATCTACGTGCGACGCGCAGAGTATGTCCGACGTCCGTCTGACCGCGGTGCAGGGCGTACGCGATGTTTGCATAACGCACGAACTCGTGCTGGACATCCAGATCTAATTTCTAATCCATATCAATTTGGTTTCAATGATCGTATTGATATCCCAATACGATATCTTTGATCTATGCCGACTCCATTTAGTCATGTTAGTTCTGACATCTAAAAACAAATACTGCTTATATAAGACTTTCAAATGAACCATTTGGTGTGATGCTCTATGTGGGTTTATAACACATACAATACTTTAATGTGGGTTTACGATTCCATGAATTGAATGGTTTGTGTAGCATCAGGTATCTTTTGACGACAGACGAGAAATAATTGGGATAAATTTGCCAAAAAAGAGTTATGCACGTAGACTGCACCTTGCCTTTAGCTGAGAATATATCAATTGTGTCCTACCCAGTGTCCAGTGTAGCTATTCAGATATGGTGGCTCTGAAAAGAGCCGTTCAGTGTCGATTCTCTTTCCCACTTAGTGGCTATATGGAAAGAAAGCATTATAGACTGCACCTTGTCTTTATCAGAGAATACATCAATTATGTGCTATCCAGTGTCCAGTGTAGCTACTCAGATATGGTGGCTCTGAAAAGAGCCGTTCAATGTCGGTTCTCTTTCCTACTTGGTGGCCGCATGGAAAGAAAGCACGTATTTAATTGACTGCACCTTGACTTTAGCAGATAATACACTAAGCCAAAAAAGAAACTTATACTTTTTCACAAGGTCGTATCTTAAAATCCTGTCCATCAAAAATTAACCAAAATTACACACAGTATTGCCTCAATACTCTACCCTAAACACATGTCATTAATCAAGCAGTTGTCCAACTGACACAATAGCAAAATGCACTGATATGGAACAGCTTCCTGGACCACATTCACAGCCCTATTGGCACCCAACAAACGAAATCTGTGAGAACGGCATCTTGAATCACCAGGATCATCATGTCAAATGTCCAAACAAAATAATGAAGTCCATTAGTAACGGGTATGTCCACCGTGCGCTTGCACGCATGCTGTGCACCTGCTTCTCATGCTTCCAACCAAGTTCCTGATGATATCCTGGGGAAGATTGCCCCATGCTTCTCGTTACTAAAGTACTTCATTAGTTGTTTGGACATGTGACATAATGATCCTGGTAAGTTTGTTTTGACTCTCTTTAATGTTTTTAACTTAATGTTGTTAAAATTGGTTGCTGTGACCTGTGATTCAAGATGCCATTCTCACAGATTTCTTTTGCTGGGTGCCAATAGGGCTGTGAATGTGGTCCAGGAAGTTTTCCCATATCAGTGCATTTTGCTGTTGTGTCAGTTGGTCAACTGATTGGTTACTGACATGTGTTTAGAGTAGAGTATTGAGGCAATCCTGTGTGTAATTTTGGTTAATTTTGATGGACAGGATTTTAAGATATGGCCTGGTGAAAAATTATAAGTGTCTTTTTTGGCTTAGTGTATATCAATTGTGTGCTACCCAGTGTCCAGTGTAGCTACTCAGAAATGGTGGCTCTGAAATGATCCGTTCAATGTCGGTTCTCTTGCTTACTTGTGGCTATATGGAAAGAAAGCACGTATATATAGACTGCACCTTGTCTTTAGCCATGTTAGCAGGGAATATAATAAATTGTGTACTACCCAGTGTCCAGTATAGCTATTCAGATATGGTGGCTCTGCAACCGTTCAGTGTCGATTCTCTTTCCCACTTGGTGGCTATATGGAAAGAAAGCACGTATAGACTGCACCTTGTCTCTATCAGAGAATACATCAATTATGTGCTATCCAGTGTCCAGTGTAGCTACTCAGATATGGTGGCTCTGAAAAGAGCCGTTCAATGTTCTCTTTCCTACTTGGTGGCCGCATGGAAAGAAAGCACTATTTAATTGACTGCAGCTTGTCTTTAGCTGAGAATATATCAATTGTGTCCTACCCAGTGTCCAGTGTAGCTATTCAGATATGGTGGCTCTGAAAAGAGCCGTTCAGTGTCGATTCTCTTTCCCACTTGGTGGCTATATGGAAAGAAAGCATTATAGACTGCACCTTGTCTTTATCAGAGAATACATCAATTATGTGCTATCCAGTGTCCAGTGTAGCTACTCAGATATGGTGGCTCTGAAAAGAGCCGTTCAATGTTCTCTTTCCTACTTGGTGGCCGCATGGAAAGAAAGCACTATTTAATTGACTGCACCTTGTCTTTAGCAGATAATATATCAAGTGTGTGCTACCCAGTGTCCATTGTAGCTACTCAGAAATGGTGGCTCTGAAAAGATCCGTTCAATGTCGGTTCTCTTTCTTACTTGGTGGCTATATGGAAAGAAAGCACGTATATATATACTGCACCTTGTCTTTAGCCATGTTAGCAGGGAATATATCAATTGTGTACTACCCAGTGTCCAGTATAGCTACTGAGATATGGTGGCTCTGAAGAGCCGTTCAGGTCGATTATCTTTCCTACTTGGTGGCTATATCGAAAGATAGCACGTATATAATAGACTGCACCTTGTCTTTATCAGAGAATACATCAATTATGTGCTAAGTGTAGCTACTCAGATATGGTGGCTATGAAAAGAGCCGTTCAATATCGTTTCTCTTTCCTTGGTGGGTATAATCTATCATGGGATACTGAAAACTTTGGTTGTTTTGAAAACTTGTCCGTGTCACCAGCATGACCAGTGGCGGCACCACTCGGCGGAAAGGGCCCAGCAAACACAAAAAATGTTCTTAAAACGTTATTCAAAACGTTTTATAATATGGGTTATATTTTGGGTTATATAAAGAAACGTTATTGTAAAATATCTTAGGGAAACATTTTTGCAAAATATTTTGTCAACAGTTAAATAACATTCGGTTAGAATGTTTTGCATCACGTTTTCAAAAATGTTTTATAAATATCATTAAAACGTACCCTTTATCCCGACATTTAAACTTCAGTAAAACGGTGTGTTTGCTGGGGGAAGGCATTTACCTCCCAATTTCTATTATTTTTATTCACCCCCCCGTTCCCCCCCCCCCACCTCCCGGTCAGAAACTCCCCTGTTTGGGTCTAATTTTTAGAAAAAATTAAAATCCCCCCATATACATACTCCCTACAAAAGATTCTTGGTGTCGTCACTACTGCGTGTCACTTTTTCGACGGCGAACTCTTTGAAACTCTTCTCAGCTCGTTTCTTTTTTTCTTTTCCTTTTTAAACGTTTTCAGTGCAGCTAGTGGATCATGGACTCTCAAGCCTATATCGAGCCTAATCCCTGTCAAAATGCTCTTTTAACGAACAAATCTTCTAAGACGTGTGTGGGGAATATCAACTTTCAAATTGTGGTGATTGTATCTTCCTGTTTGTATTTTTCATCCAAAAATCATGTCTCCAAACTCACGGTTCTAATTGGTGTTTTGCCACTTGAGGCCTTCAACCGAAGAACCAAAGTTCAGACTTGATCTGAAAAGACAGAAAACTGCTTCAAAACAAAAGGATAATGTATTCATATGGGGATGGACGGTTTTGAGCAAACATTTCCTTATTGTGGATGTTACATGCGTCTGGTCACCATCTTGAGTGTCTGTTGTTAGCTTAAGTAATTTGGGTGGGTTTCCCCTTAACATTGTTAAAAGTTCATTTTCTGGGGATTGCGTAGCAGTATTTGACTGGACTACGAGTTCATTATAAGGACATACCTTATCTTGTGTTTAGTAAATTTAACAGAATTTAAGTCCGGCGATCTAAAGGGGCATTAGATTAGAGTAAAGTTTCTTGGGAGGTGTTCAAATAGTGTTTTCCCGATTTAACGTCTGACCACAAAAGCCACGAGACTCATTGAACTACTATAGAGGCACTCTATGTAGATTTTATGAAACACTAGCCGATTACCCGGCTTTCGCGGTTTGCGTAATTACCGTTTCAAATTATTGGTAACTTTCAGATCTTAAAACTAATGTCTACCTCTTGAACCTTTTGAGTCTTGCATGTATACTTCTCCAAACAACCATCAATATAAAAAAAAATGGGTCAAACTTTCCGGGCTGTTGACATAGGCGTAGATCCCCCCAATATTTTGCCAGGGAGGGATGGTCCATACAATCATCCCCCCAATGTTGACGCCTGATAATGGGTTTTGACCAAATTAACCTCATATTTGCCCATTTTAGCCCCAAAAGTGCAAATTTTCGCGCGCATTTAATCTACTTTTACACCATATTTCATCAGTTTAGCTTCAAAATAGCAAAAATTTTCGCGCGCTTTGCGCGCATTTATATCATAAACTAATACTGTCGCCAAAGGGTGCTGGATTGACTATACTTCAAGATTTTTTTCCAACTTCATCCCCCCAATGTCAAAAAGAAATCTACGCCACTGGCTGTTGAAGGGACGGCAAAATTCACCTTTTCTCCAGCCCCCGGATAGGAGCGGCCTGGGTACGCCACTGCCATCCCTAGCTTCGTATACCTGCTTCCAGGACTGCAAACCTATCAATGATGCCTATGGATACAAACATGATAAAGACCCAGGGATAGTGAACAGCATATCCGGGAAACATTATCGCTCATTCTACAAAATCCGGTGCCAATAGCCTTTTTTCCATTCTTTGGTCCACAAACACTTGGTCAAGCATTTAGGGCATCAAATATGTTGTTTTTCTGGTAGAACTCAACGAGATCTACACGGACATATATAGTTTTCCATACTTTAAATGCTTTCTTCAGCTTGATTAACCCTTGCAAAGGCTCAAAAATCGCTAAAAATGCGTTTCCACTGCTCAAGTGTCACATCTAACCCTGAATATTTTCTTTGAATAAATGCGATTTCTTTACATATTTGTTGTTTTTTAATTAGATAACGCACCATCATATTGTTTATCAACATTATATTTTAGTGATTAAAACGTCTTTGTGTAATTCTAAAATAAATTGCACTTTCCACCAAAACGCTGTGAGCTACGTTACCCTTTTTTAACACACGTTATTGGAAAGAAGTAAAACAGAGGTATCAATGTAATTTGCAGTTTTTGAAAGGAAACACTCATAGGTTTTTAAAAATCCCAGTAAAAATCGTGATGCTGTAGCATTTTTGGCATAGAAATATTGTAAACATTGAAATTTCGACCGACCATGTTAAGATTGGTGAGCTACGTTACCAGGATTCTATAGTATGCACTTGTATTAGATGTACTTCCTAATAATATGTGAAAGCTATCAGTCGTTGAATCCCATTTATATTAGAATTAACCAACATAACGTTCTAACGTTCGCAAATCACATTAAAAACATTAAAAACCAGTGAACTACGTTACTGTGAGCTACGTTACACACTCATTTAAGCATCTTCAAAACTTCTATGAAATGGTGAAATCTGTTTTACATTTCACTCAAGTGATCTTTAGATTGCTTTTTATGACCTTGGATTGAGTAAAACCAGCCCATTTTGTATCGGTAACGTAGCTCACATTACATTGAGTTTTAGTGTTAAAAAACATCATGACTTCCTGAAAGAAAAATATGCAAGTGGTGTTGGCAATTTTTACATCTGAAAGTAGTGATACATTTACTCTTAATAAACAAAAAAGCAGGTCTTTTTGAACAACTTTTATTTTTTCAATTTTTATAGTGGATTGGCACCGGATTTTGTAGAATGAGCGTTATATCCTACTGTAAATTGAGTGGCCCAGTATAAAAACGTCATTTTCGTCATTGGGAGAAATCGGCACTGTAAATGTACGAATGTTCAATAAAATACATAAGAAATTTGATGCTTAAAAGATTAAATTGACAACATTCCCGAGTTACATTCATGATGTGTTATGTTTGTATGGATGACCTTTGGTGACCTTTGACATTTTTCAACAGCGCCCTCTATTTTTCAAAAATGTGCCATGGGCCGTTTTTATACTAGGCCACTCAATTTAAGACAGGGTTATGTGTTATGATACACACATATTAAAGGAAATACAAATAACACCATGTACCCATGTACCAATTGGTGACACAGGCGTATGGATTAATCTAGGTATAAGATAGTAAAGAAGATCTGACATATGAAATATTAGATGTTACCATAAACCCATCTTACAAACATAAACCTCGCGATCACACGAGAAGATTTATGCTTCCCTAACTTTATTATCAGAACCATCATACATCAATCAATTACAGTAGGTTCGACATTCAAGTTGAATTTCCTGTGTTATACTATGGCGAGACAGGCTAAGAGGACATTAACAGTGAATGTTTACATAGGGGTCAGGTCGAACACAAGATGTACGTACTTCTAACAGTGTTGTGATAGCTACCGTCAGACAATTTTCGTCCTGATGAGACCTAAAACGTCCATACGACCCTTTCGTTAGGGGTTCCATAGCCTACCTCCGTAAGGCCCTATCGCGGCGGCGTCCTACTTTACCCACAATCCTGTTCGTTTTTACCCACAATCCTGTTCGGCCGCGAGAACCGGCACAGAGAAGCGGCCATGCGCATAGGTTAGGAGACTGACGGATTTAGTAGGGGTTCCAATCCCTCAAAGTAAACCCTCTCCAAAATAAAGCGCCAAAATCGCCATCGACCGGATTCAGACGCAAGTTTTTCCCAACATTTTCGTGAATTCACAAGCCATGTCTTCTTTAGGGTTGTGAGAATAATTACCTTTTTTTTTGGGGGGGTCCCAGAGCAAAAAATGGTGAAATCCCATGTCTTCTTTAGGGGTGTCTTTAATTTTTGGAAAAGCCCGATATATCACCTTTTCTCGCTTGCAGTGGTTTTAAGATGTAGGCTATATTCAAAACACTACCACAGTGTGCATAGGGCAGCTACAGGCTGCCACCTTAATTTTTCCCAGCAGTTCCCTTTATTCTGGAAATAGCATGTACCCACCCCATACACGTGTAGACATATTCATAAACATGGATGTTGACGGGCTGTTCATTTCATTTCATTTCATTTTATTTTATTTAGGATTCAAACCAAGGATAAAAAACACAGAAAAGAATACATTTAAAAGCACACTTATTTCCACTGTGGTCCTTGATGAGCCTAAGCCTTAAAGGTACAAGAATAAAGAAATATTTGGATTGCACTTTACATATGATATTACACACATCAAGGTGGCACCACACCCCCTGACAAATCCTGTGACCAGTTTTGCACTCCTCCCAAGAAACAGCCACACACCGGCAACAAAAGCCATGCACACTACAGGGGCAAGGAACCCAATCTCCCCACCGAAAACCCAGCGACTCAAGACCAGCGGCCCATTTCATATGTCAAGAAAAAGAGGTACATTCTAGTGGTACCTCCCTTCCTAAAACAAAACAATGCACCGCCCCTCCTGAGCCACCGAAAATTCCAGCGCAGCAACCGGACTCCCCGCCCCACAACACACACACGACTCCCCCAACCATACACGACCCCCCACACACACACACACACCCATGCACGACTATCCCACGAGAAAACTACAAAAATAGTCACAACAAATTGATACAAACATTGAAAGTTAAAGGCTTATTCGTTGATTGCTCATTCAGAAAATCATCAAAATTCAGTTTTTGCACCTTTGTTGTGTAGCATATGTGCTAATAATTGATAAATATTTGAAATTTGGTCGAAAATCAGGCTCTTTATGATTTTCTTTTTTAAATTGACCATTTTTGGTGCATATTTCTCAAAGTTGGTCAAAATAAAAAATAAATAAAAAAACCGAGTCCTCTTCATGTATATTTTTATCTAGCTTTCAAAAATTAATTTAAAAAAATATACCCAAGAATTTTTTTTGTTACGTTAATCATGATAATACCTATTTCAAATATTTTAAAACGTGCTGAATCTTTAGTGCGCATCATACACAGAATGATCACGCCTTGAGCGACACATTTCGCGGACGTCATTTGAAATGAATTTACACAACTTCACACCTTCCTTGTGAATTCAAACCGTCCCTGGGAATTAACACAAGTGTCTGAAGCCTTAAGGGGGTGTACAGCCAGAAGACGACTTAAGAGCACTTTGCAGTAAAAATCAGATATTTTCAAAAAATGTTGGCAGACTTCAAAAAATGATTTTTCTTAATACTTTGTGTGTGGATGCACCTTGGGTCAGAGTCTACAGGAGTGACAGTCATATCGCCTCTAAACCCTTGGTTGCCATGGCAACAGCGAAAATGTCAATTTGCCCAATTTTCAGCATTTTCAGCATTTTCCCATGTAGCAAAATGTAGAAATATCAGGTCAGATTTCAGGATGAAGGAAATAATGTTCAGTACCCTTCTTTTATACAGTGAATAAGACATCCTTCCTCTCTATAAAAATCATGTAAACACAAACAAATCAATTTCAGAAATGGGTGAAACTATTATGTAAAATAGGGGTGTTTTTCATTATTTTCGGCAATGCCAAAACTTGTGTTGGGAAAATTGATATAACCCCCAAAGTAACACTTTTCTCATAATTATCTGTTCAGGGTAGGTAGATAAGATGTTGGTCTAGTAATATCATGAAAAAAAAGTTTTGGTAAATTTCATACGTGGGAGGAGTGTTGCCAGGAAAATTGCACAATTTTCAGTTTTTTAATTTAATATATTATGAAAAATAAGGGCTTTTATCCACCTAGGGGATGATGATGCATTTTTATGATATTAGTATGAAGACATTACCAACTGTAGTGCATGAGTATCAAGTATTTCTGCCTAAGTGTTGCCAGAAACCTCACTTTTTTGACGTTTGAGATTTTATTTACAATGGAAAATGCTGATTTTAACAGACAACTCTCTTGTTAATTTTATGCAACACTCTAGTATTGTTATTTGGATTAAGTACATGGTGTGACATGATTTGCATTGGTTTCAACACCAGTGTTGCCAGTAGCGTTGCCTTTTCAGGTGCTGTTATAAAGTAATTTTCATACGTGGGAGCAGTGTTGCCAGGAAAATTGCACAATTTTCAGGTTTTTAATTTAATATATTATGAAAAATAAGGCTTTTTATCCACCTAGGGGATGATGATGCATTTTTATGATATTAGTATGAAGACATTAAAAACTGTAGTGCATGAGTATCAAGTATTTCTGCCTAAGTGTTGCCAGAAACCTCACTTTTTTGACGTTTGAGATTATATTGATGATGGAAAATATTGATTTTAACAGACAACTCTCTTGTTAATTTTATGCAACATCCAGTATTGTGATTTGGATTAAGTGCATAGTGTGACTTGATTTGCATTGGTTTCAACACCAGTGTTGCCAGTAGCTTTGCCTTTTCAGGTGATGTTATAAAGAAACAGCGAAACCAGTGTTGCTAGTAACATTGTCTATTCAAGTCAGTTTACAGGATAATGACACTCTTACTGACAAACTTACAGAAAAGGTTAACTGCACTGGTATACATAGTATACACAATTTTTTCAAATCGTGAAGTATAGCGGGTTCTGGTCTGCTATTATTAACATGTCAACAACAGTATTGGCAGAAAACTCACTTTTGTATTATTGAGGTTAAATTTACTGTTTAAATTAAGTGTAGTATACTTTAGTACCTTACTTTGCTCACTGTGATTTCAACACCTGTGTTGCTAGTAACATTTTCAGTTATTTTGAAACAATTGAGAAAGCCACAGAAGAATCTAAAGAGGTAACATGGTTAGCTATGTCTGTTGCAGTTCATACATTAGATATGATGCAGCAGAGTACCCTTTTTCATCTCATTTGATGACTCACATTACGGAAGATATAAGATTGCCAACCGACATTTACAGACATAGTGCTTAAAAACGTTACATGTTTTGAAATTGTTCAAAACATTGTTTGTAACTAAACAGGAACAAGCTTCCACAAAGCTTTCAATTGTCTTGATAAACGGACGTTTAGGTGTCGATGTTGAGGTATATGCATATGTCCTTAAGTTTTGAAACAGTTTGCTTGATCAGACTCTTTGTTTTTACAAGTTCACAAATATTACACGGAAAAACAGTGGCAGGATCGACGGGATTATATAAATAAACATTGTTATTCATCAGGTTCGCCTTCGCAAATAATAAAGGAGACAAGAAAAAAAAATGATCCCGCCTGGGAATTGAACCCAGGACCTCAGGGTTACGAGACCTACGCCTTAACCGCTTGGCCACGGGAGCTTCATGATTAGGCTGGTTGAAATTCGAACTCATCAGGTTCGCCGTCGCAAATAAACTGAAAAGGTTACTAGCAACACAGGTGTTGAAATCACAGTGAGCAAAGTAAAGTATACTTAATTTAAACAGTAAATTTAACCTCAATAATACAAAAGTGAGTTTTCTAGCAATACAGTTATTGACATGTGAATAATAGCAGACCAGGACCCGCTATACTTCACGCTATACTTCATTGAATAGACAATGTTACTAGCAAAAGTGGTTTCGCTGTTTCTTTATAACAGCACCTGAAAAGGCAAAGCTACTGGCGACACTGGTGTTGAAACAAATGCAAATCATGTCACATCATGCACTTAATCCAAATCACAATACTAGAGTGTTGCATAAAATTAACAAGATAGTTAGTTGTCTGTTAAATCAGAATTTTCCATTGTAAATAAAATCTCAAACGTCAAAAAAGTGAGGTTTCTGGCAACATTTAGGCAGAAATACTTGATACTTATGCACTACAGTTGGTAATGTCTTCATACTATTTATCATACAAATGCATCATCATCCCCTAGGTGGATAAAAGCCCTTTTTTTCATAATATTTTAAATTAAAAAACTGAAAATTATGCAATTTTCCTGGCAACACTGCTCCCACGTATGAAAATTACTTTATAACAGCACCTGAAAAGGCAAAGCTACTGGCAACACTGGTGTTGAAACCAATGCAAATCATGTCACACCATGCACTTAATCCATATCACAATACTAGAGTGTTGCATAAAATACAAGAGAGTTGTCTGTTAAAATCAGCATTTTCCATTGTAAATAAAATCTCAAACATCAAAAAAGTGAGGTTTCTGGCAACACTTAGGCAGAAATACTTGATACTCATGCACTACAGTTTTTGATGTCTTCATACTAATATCATAAAAATGCATCATCATCCCCTAGGTGGATAAAAGCCTTATTTTTCATAATATATTAAATTAAAAACCTGAAAATTGTGCAATTTTCCTGGCAACACTGCTCCCACGTATGAAAATTACTTTATAACAGCACCTGAAAAGGCAACGCTACTGGCAACACTGGTGTTGAAACCAATGCAAATCATGTCACACCATGCACTTAATCCAAATAACAATACTACAATGTTGCATAAAATTAACAAGAGAGTTGTCTGTTAAAATCAGCATTTTCCATTGTAAATAAAATCTCAAATGTCACAAAAGTGAGGTTTCTGGCAACACTTAGGCAGAAATACTTGATACTCATGCACTACAGTTGGTAATGTCTTCATACTAATATCATAAAATGCATCATCATCCCCTAGGTGGATAAAAGCCCTTATTTTTCATAATATATTAAATTAAAAAACTGAAAATTGTGCAATTTTCCTGGCAACACTGCTCCCACGTATGAAAATTACCAAAACTTTTTTTTCATGATATTACTAGACCAACATCTTATCTACCTACCCTGAGCAGATAATTGTGAGAAAAGTGTTACTTTGGGGGTTACATCAATTTTCCCAACACAAGTTTTGGCATGGCCGAAAATAATGAAAAACACCCCTATTTTACATAATGGTTTCACCCACTTCTGAAAGTGATTTGTTTGTGTTTACATGATTTTTATAGAGAGGAAGGATATCTTCTTCACTGTATAAAAGAAGGGTACTGAACATGATTTCCTTCATCCTGAGATCTGACCTGATATTTCTACATTTTGTTACATGTGAAAATGCTGAAAATGCTGAAAATTGGGCAAATTTACATTTGGCGGTTGCCATGGCAACCAAGGGTGCAGAGGCGATATTAATGTCATTCCTGTTGACTTTGACCCAAGGTGCATCCATGCACAAAGTTTGAAGAAAAATCATTTTTTGAAGTCTGCCAACACTTATTTGATTTATACAGCAGACCAGTCTTAACATAGTCCCATAATCCATTGCAACAAATCATTTTAAAACGTTTTCATTGTCATGTCAAACCCGGGTGTCCCTATTTGATGGTATAGTAAGTGTCATAGGGTATCGGGGCTCGTTTTCCCTCCACCCCCCCCAACGATCTGAAATTTTAGAAAATCCCACAGGAAAATTGCCGAAAAATGGCTTGTGCCCCCCAATCAGACCCGGTGTCCCCCCCCCCCCAATCATGGTCGGTGCCCCCCCCCCCAATATGATGACCCACGCTACGCCAATGTGTATAATGGTGTGGTATGCCGTATAGGTGCCATGGTTTAGGGTTCATTTTCAGGAATAGTAGCGAGTCCCCCTCTTGCATGCCCGTTTTCATGAATTGACCTATTTTGGCACAGTTTGGGTCGTATAAAATGTGTTTCTATATAGCCACGTTTTGCATGTTAAATAACTAACAGGGCGGGTCCAGGGCGGCTTTCCCCCACTAAAAACAAGGGGGAACCAAATTCCAATTATGTTGACGATTTTGACCACAATTTTTGCGACATTTGTCGACACCCTGGGCCGAGTCCGAGTGGTCACATCAGAAAAGTCAAAACAGTGAAAATATTTCACGAGTGGTCCCCCTCCCTTTCAAAAACCTGAATCCGTCCCTAATATAAGTAATGCCAGAAACGCAAAGCATATCGGGAAGACATTTAATCATCCTCAAAATAGGAACTATTAACATGAATACACACTCGTATAAGGCGAGACAATGTTAATTTGTCATTTTGTACGGCCCATTAAATTCTATCACCAAACGAAGAATTATTGCATTAGGATGGGTGTAGAATTTGGCAAGATTTTTATTTTATCTCATTTTGATTAAATCACGTAGTCTGTAGGAAACCATTCCAATCCTATATTCATAAAAATGATATCCGAGACATTACAGCAACCTCATTATTTTTATATGACCAGCTATGAACTCTGATATAGGCCTATAACCACTAATAACATATTTTCTTAAAGGTATGATCACTATTGACATGATAGATGAGGAAAAATACTCATCACTAAATTATGGAATTCTTCCACATCGCTCTTCTTCGACATGTCGACTCTTACATGTGTAACATGTGAGAGCAATTAAGGGGGGATAGTCCGATCAACAGCCTCATTCCTACTTTTTCGCTATCAAAATTTGCAATTTTGATATTCTTACAGCTATTGGCTGCAATGTGTCAAAAGTTTTGACTCAACATGTGATGAAGTCGAACCATCCTCCTTTAATATTATGAAAGTTTTTTGGGAAAAAAAGTCACACTATAGGCCCACATTACATTCTAACCCAGCAAACACAAAACGTTTTTGACATCATTCGCAAAAGGTTATAAAAGGTTGTCAGAAAACGTTTAAATGTCGGGTTATATAAAGGGTACATTCATGGTATAGAACGTTTTCATAACATTAAATAACATTTGTTGGTAATTTACTGCACAGCAAACACAAATGTTTTACAGAAAACATTTAAATGTCGGGTTATATAAATGGTATAAAAACGTTTTAATAAGAGTCCAAAAACATTTTTGAAAACTTGGTACAAATCATTCTATATAAACAGAATGTTATTTTGGGGTTGAAAAAATATTTTGTAAAAAATGTTTGCCCAAAATATTTACAATAACGTTTTTAAAATGTTTTCACGACCTTTTATAACCCGACATTTAAATGTTATTAAAACGTTTTGTAAAAAACATTTTAAGAACATTTCTGTGTTTGCTGGGTGCAAATATGTTAACATAATGTTATTTAAGTGTTGACAAAATATTTGGCCAAAAATGTTTGCAAAAATAGTTTACAATGACATTTCGAAAAGATTTTAAAAATATTGTTGTAGTGTGTTTTCATACAAAACGTTTAAAACGATTTCATGACCTTTATATAACCCGACATTTTAATGTTATTAAAACGTTTTTACCTAAACCAAAACCCAAAATATAACTTATTTAAAACGTTTTAAAAACGTTTTTGTGTTTGCTGGAAGTTACCACCTAAGGGCCAGACTCACGAGGTATTCGACGTAGAATATTCGATGTAACATATCTACGTTATTTTATTCTATTCCGACTCTATTTCCAGTAATCATATTAATGTTTAACTTCTAACGAATGTTTGATGACGTAAAATCGATAATACATGTATGTTATGTCGAATATCTGGTGGAAATATAATATTATCGACTTTACGTCAACAAACATTATACTGAAACAGAAAGGTTCTTCAATGTCAAACCGTTCAAACCATAAATGCATTCCATGCAGTCATGTATTAGAAGTAAAATTAACTGATCTATTTTCCTCAACAATCCTATGTAGTTGTTGATTTATTTCCTTAACTTTAAAAGGAAAGTAATTGAGCCAGTTAAGGTTATACACAATTTTGCCATTTTCAGAAGCAAAATGGGATGCACGTAGCCCCCTTTAAACTTATCTATTTCTGGAAATAAATATCGGAGAGAAAAACGCAAACTACGTCTAAAAGCTGAAAGTGTAAGGGTCATTATTATGCTTGAATTTTCCACTTGGCTCAAAATGAAATGTACTTTTCAAACATTTCAAATTTTTTTTTTTTTTCGGAGCATCAAGATTTTTGGGAACACGGCCATAATTTCTCATTGGAAGGGGCGATTTTGTTGGGAACTTCGACGCACATTACAAACAAGTCAATAAAAGAATGTGCATATTCATTCTTGATATTGGTTGTCTCGATTTTTATGTAAGCTTAAAATGTTGGCCGAATTTGAAGTAAAATGGCCTCCACTTGTATGTCGTTTTGTAACCAGTAATAATAATTCCGTGCAAGATTTCATAGACAAAATTCTGACCTACATTATTTCTATAAACCCTCTTCTGCATGCAGGTGCTATTTAAATTTTCATTTCGATAGCAGAAAATTGAGATATTTGCTATTTTTCCGACTCGCTGCTGCCAAATTGTCTAGTTTCGCGATAAAAAGATACAGCGAAATCAATTTTTTTTTCGAACCATTTCACCTCGTTTCGGCTTGTGCTTTGAAGTACACACTTCAAAATTGATATAGTGATTCTATATTTCAAGCTGCGTCATACTGTGTTTTTCTTACCTCTGATTGTCGCTGCTCAAGGCCAAAATTCGAAATTTTTTGGACAGAATTGACACTCTCATTTCTTTTTAAAACACATGTTTAGGGCGCACACCACTAAATAATCCTCCCATTGAAATACGTGTAAAAACACCAGTTTTATTTATTCGTTTTGAGGCCTTTTCGGCGCTTTCTGAGAATTCTAATGAAAACCAGTCGATTGCAAATCGATGAAAGTTTAACATATGTTTCAATGTATGGGTAGTCTTCCACCTCGTTTTCCCGGTAGGAGCCGCTAAACAGCGCCCTCACTGTTTTTTACATGCTCTCATGACTGTAAACCCGTTTCTGCCCATTTTTAATACGCGGACCTATTTTCTCGATAATTATAAAATGCGACTTTTTTGGTGATTCAAATTCATGCACAGGCTTCACACTTTTATTTAAGCTATAATTCGCTACTCTTTCTGATTATTAGTCCAAAGAGCAGCCCATAATACCTCAAAACTTTCTGTATTTTACCGGAACTTAGTAGGGTTACACAAATGGCGCATTGATTTAGTGGTGTGCTCCCTTCAAGGGGTTTTTGATGTTCATAAAATTGAGTTCTTTTATCTTTTTCTTGAAATATAAAATGTTTTGAGTAAAACACTTTAAATTTAAGTGCTCTGTGACATTCACATCAAGAGAACTAGCCTTGCAAAGTTCTATGGTGGATTCCGAAAATAGGCAAATTTTCAACATTTTGACCATTCATGCTTACTCTTCTAAATTTGCATTGAATTGCAATGCTCTAGATAGTTTTTGACCGTCTTCCTGATAAAATTCGGTTTTAAATGAGAGTAAATTACGTTTCATAATTCCAAGGGTCTAGCTGTTAATGATTTTAGAACAATCACCCCCCCGCCCCTACAAAACCAAGATTTGGCAGCTTTAAAAGGCATACACCGATTTGTCACCTTAAGCCCAAATTGCTTCAAATCCAAGAAATCGCGCTTTCACACAAATTGTGGCAATTTCTTGCACTTTGAAGGCCTCTGAGGGAATAATCTTAGCGCGACATGCATCTAAAACGCATTAAATATATTCACTAACATGTAAACCATCTATTTAAATCGAAAAACTGCAATTTAATCAACAGCCATTTCAATTTGGGCTGAATCTCTGAAAAGCACGGTTTTACTCCTAGGCCCTTCGAAGGGCGCACACCACTAAATAATCCTCCCATTGAAATACGTGTAAAAACACCAGTTTTATTTATTCGTTTTGAGGCCTTTTCGGCGCTTTCTGAGAATTCTAATGAAAACCAGTCGATTGCAAATCGATGAAAGTTTAACATATGTTTCAATGTATGGGTAGTCTTCCACCTCGTTTTCCCGGTAGGAGCCGCTAAACAGCGCCCTCACTGTTTTTTACATGCTCTCATGACTGTAAACCCGTTTCTGCCCATTTTTTAATGCGCGGACCTATTTTATCGATAATTATAAAAATGCGACTTTTTGGTGATTCAAATTCATGCACAGGCTTCACACTTTTATTTAAGCTATAATTCGCTACTCTTTCTGATTATTAGTCCAAAGAGCAGCCCATAATACCTCAAAAACTTTCTGTATTTTACCGGAACTTAGTAGGGTTACACAAATGGCGCATTGATTTAGTGGTGTGCTCCCTTCTAGGGGTTTTTGATGTTCATAAAATTGAGTTCTTTTATCTTTTTCTTGAAATATAAAATGTTTTGAGTAAAACACTTTAAATTTAAGTGCTCTGTGACATTCACATCAAGAGAACTAGCCTTGCAAAGTTCTATGGTGGATTCCGAAAATAGGCAAATTTTCAACATTTTGACCATTCATGCTTACTCTTCTAAATTTGCATTGAATTGCAATGCTCTAGATAGTTTTTGACCGTCTTCCTGATAAAATTCGGTTTTAAATGAGAGTAAATTACGTTTCATAATTCCAAGGGTCTAGCTGTTAATGATTTTAGAACAATCACCCCCCCCCCCTACAAAACCAAGATTTGGCAGCTTTAAAAGGCATACACCGATTTGTCACCTTAAGCCCAAATTGCTTCAAATCCAAGAAATCGCGCTTTCACACAAATTGTGGCAATTTCTTGCACTTTGAAGGCCTCTGAGGGAATAATCTTAGCGCGACATGCATCTAAAACGCATTAAATATATTCACTAACATGTAAACCATCTATTTAAATCGAAAAAACTGCAATTTAATCAACAGCCATTTCAATTTGGGCTGAATCTCTGAAAAGCACGGTTTTACTCCTAGGCCCTTCGAAGGGCGCACACCACTAAATAATCCTCCCATTGAAATACGTGTAAAAACACCAGTTTTATTTATTCGTTTTGAGGCCTTTTCGGCGCTTTCTGAGAATTCTAATGAAAACCAGTCGATTGCAAATCGATGAAAGTTTAACATATGTTTCAATGTATGGGTAGTCTTCCACCTCGTTTTCCCGGTAGGAGCCGCTAAACAGCGCCCTCACTGTTTTTTACATGCTCTCATGACTGTAAACCCGTTTCTGCCCATTTTTTAATACGCGGACCTATTTTCTCGATAATTATAAAATGCGACTTTTTGGTGATTCAAATTCATGCACAGGCTTCACACTTTTATTTAAGCTATAATTCGCTACTCTTTCTGATTATTAGTCCAAAGAGCAGCCCATAATACCTCAAAAACTTTCTGTATTTTACCGGAACTTAGTAGGGTTACACAAATGGCGCATTGATTTAGTGGTGTGCTCCCTTCAAGGGGTTTTTGATGTTCATAAAATTGAGTTCTTTTATCTTTTTCTTGAAATATAAAATGTTTTGAGTAAAACACTTTAAATTTAAGTGCTCTGTGACATTCACATCAAGAGAACTAGCCTTGCAAAGTTCTATGGTGGATTCCGAAAATAGGCAAATTTTCAACATTTTGACCATTCATGCTTACTCTTCTAAATTTGCATTGAATTGCAATGCTCTAGATAGTTTTTGACCGTCTTCCTGATAAAATTCGGTTTTAAATGAGAGTAAATTACGTTTCATAATTCCAAGGGTCTAGCTGTTAATGATTTTAGAACAATCACCCCCCCCCCCGCCCCTACAAAACCAAGATTTGGCAGCTTTAAAAGGCATACACCGATTTGTCACCTTAAGCCCAAATTGCTTCAAATCCAAGAAATCGCGCTTTCACACAAATTGTGGCAATTTCTTGCACTTTGAAGGCCTCTGAGGGAATAATCTTAGCGCGACATGCATCTAAAACGCATTAAATATATTCACTAACATGTAAACCATCTATTTAAATCGAAAAAACTGCAATTTAATCAACAGCCATTTCAATTTGGGCTGAATCTCTGAAAAGCACGGTTTTACTCCTAGGCCCTTCGAAGGGCGCACACCACTAAATAATCCTCCCATTGAAATACGTGTAAAAACACCAGTTTTATTTATTCGTTTTGAGGCCTTTTCGGCGCTTTCTGAGAATTCTAATGAAAACCAGTCGATTGCAAATCGATGAAAGTTTAACATATGTTTCAATGTATGGGTAGTCTTCCACCTCGTTTTCCCGGTAGGAGCCGCTAAACAGCGCCCTCACTGTTTTTTACATGCTCTCATGACTGTAAACCCGTTTCTGCCCATTTTTAATACGCGGACCTATTTTCTCGATAATTATAAAATGCGACTTTTTTGGTGATTCAAATTCATCCACAGGCTTTACACTTTTATTTAAGCTATAATTCGCTACTCTTTCTGATTATTAGTCCAAAGAGCAGCCCATAATACCTCAAAACTTTCTGTATTTTACCGGAACTTAGTAGGGTTACACAAATGGCGCATTGATTTAGTGGTGTGCTCCTTCAAGGGGTTTTGATGTTCATAAAATTGAGTTCTTTTATCTTTTTCTTGAAATATAAAATGTTTTGAGTAAAACACTTTAAATTTAAGTGCTCTGTGACATTCACATCAAGAGAACTAGCCTTGCAAAGTTCTATGGTGGATTCCGAAAATAGGCAAATTTTCAACATTTTGACCATTCATGCTTACTCTTCTAAATTTGCATTGAATTGCAATGCTCTAGATAGTTTTTGACCGTCTTCCTGATAAAATTCGGTTTTAAATGAGAGTAAATTACGTTTCATAATTCCAAGGGTCTAGCTGTTAATGATTTTAGAACAATCACCCCCCCGCCCCCCTACAAAACCAAGATTTGGCAGCTTTAAAAGGCATACACCGATTTGTCACCTTAAGCCCAAATTGCTTCAAATCCAAGAAATCGCGCTTTCACACAAATTGTGGCAATTTCTTGCACTTTGAAGGCCTCTGAGGGAATAATCTTAGCGCGACATGCATCTAAAACGCATTAAATATATTCACTAACATGTAAACCATCTATTTAAATCGAAAAAACTGCAATTTAATCAACAGCCATTTCAATTTGGGCTGAATCTCTGAAAAGCACGGTTTTACTCCTAGGCCCTTCGAAGGGCGCACACCACTAAATAATCCTCCCATTGAAATACGTGTAAAAACACCAGTTTTATTTATTCGTTTTGAGGCCTTTTCGGCGCTTTCTGAGAATTCTAATGAAAACCAGTCGATTGCAAATCGATGAAAGTTTAACATATGTTTCAATGTATGGGTAGTCTTCCACCTCGTTTTCCCGGTAGGAGCCGCTAAACAGCGCCCTCACTGTTTTTTACATGCTCTCATGACTGTAAACCCGTTTCTGCCCATTTTTTATTACTCTTTCCTATTTTCTCGATAATTATAAAAATGCGACTTTTTTGGTGATTCAAATTCATGCACAGGCTTCACACTTTTATTTAAGCTATAATTCGCTACTCTTTCTGATTATTAGTCCAAAGAGCAGCCCATAATACCTCAAAAACTTTCTGTATTTTACCGGAACTTAGTAGGGTTACACAAATGGCGCATTGATTTAGTGGTGTGCTCCCTTCAAGGGGTTTCTGATGTTCATAAAATTGAGTTCTTTTATCTTTTTCTTGAAATATAAAATGTTTTGAGTAAAACACTTTAAATTTAAGTGCTCTGTGACATTCACATCAAGAGAACTAGCCTTGCAAAGTTCTATGGTGGATTCCGAAAATAGGCAAATTTTCAACATTTTGACCATTCATGCTTACTCTTCTAAATTTGCATTGAATTGCAATGCTCTAGATAGTTTTTGACCGTCTTCCTGATAAAATTCGGTTTTAAATGAGAGTAAATTACGTTTCATAATTCCAAGGGTCTAGCTGTTAATGATTTTAGAACAATCACCCCCCCGCCCCTACAAAACCAAGATTTGGCAGCTTTAAAAGGCATACACCGATTTGTCACCTTAAGCCCAAATTGCTTCAAATCCAAGAAATCGCGCTTTCACACAAATTGTGGCAATTTCTTGCACTTTGAAGGCCTCTGAGGGAATAATCTTAGCGCGACATGCATCTAAAACGCATTAAATATATTCACTAACATGTAAACCATCTATTTAAATCGAAAAACTGCAATTTAATCAACAGCCATTTCAATTTGGGCTGAATCTCTGAAAAGCACGGTTTTACTCCTAGGCCCTTCGAAGGGCGCACACCACTAAATAATCCTCCCATTGAAATACGTGTAAAAACACCAGTTTTATTTATTCGTTTTGAGGCCTTTTCGGCGCTTTCTGAGAATTCTAATGAAAACCAGTCGATTGCAAATCGATGAAAGTTTAACATATGTTTCAATGTATGGGTAGTCTTCCACCTCGTTTTCCCGGTAGGAGCCGCTAAACAGCGCCCTCACTGTTTTTGACATGCTCTCATGACTGTAAACCCGTTTCTGCCCATTTTTTAATACGCGGACCTATTTTCTCGATAATTATAAAATGCGACTTTTTTGGTGATTCAAATTCATGCACAGGCTTCACACTTTTATTTAAGCTATAATTCGCTACTCTTTCTGATTATTAGTCCAAAGAGCAGCCCATAATACCTCAAAAACTTTCTGTATTTTACCGGAACTTAGTAGGGTTACACAAATGGCGCATTGATTTAGTGGTGTGCTCCCTTCAAGGGGTTTTTGATGTTCATAAAATTGAGTTCTTTTATCTTTTTCTTGAAATATAAAATGTTTTGAGTAAAACACTTTAAATTTAAGTGCTCTGTGACATTCACATCAAGAGAACTAGCCTTGCAAAGTTCTATGGTGGATTCCGAAAATAGGCAAATTTTCAACATTTTGACCATTCATGCTTACTCTTCTAAATTTGCATTGAATTGCAATGCTCTAGATAGTTTTTGACCGTCTTCCTGATAAAATTCGGTTTTAAATGAGAGTAAATTACGTTTCATAATTCCAAGGGTCTAGCTGTTAATGATTTTAGAACAATCACCCCCCCCCCTACAAAACCAAGATTTGGCAGCTTTAAAAGGCATACACCGATTTGTCACCTTAAGCCCAAATTGCTTCAAATCCAAGAAATCGCGCTTTCACACAAATTGTGGCAATTTCTTGCACTTTGAAGGCCTCTGAGGGAATAATCTTAGCGCGACATGCATCTAAAACGCATTAAATATATTCACTAACATGTAAACCATCTATTTAAATCGAAAAAACTGCAATTTAATCAACAGCCATTTCAATTTGGGCTGAATCTCTGAAAAGCACGGTTTTACTCCTAGGCCCTTCGAAGGGCGCACACCACTAAATAATCCTCCCATTGAAATACGTGTAAAAACACCAGTTTTATTTATTCGTTTTGAGGCCTTTTCGGCGCTTTCTGAGAATTCTAATGAAAACCAGTCGATTGCAAATCGATGAAAGTTTAACATATGTTTCAATGTATGGGTAGTCTTCCACCTCGTTTTCCCGGTAGGAGCCGCTAAACAGCGCCCTCACTGTTTTTGACATGCTCTCATGACTGTAAACCCGTTTCTGCCCATTTTTTAATACGCGGACCTATTTTCTCGATAATTATAAAATGCGACTTTTTTGGTGATTCAAATTCATGCACAGGCTTCACACTTTTATTTAAGCTATAATTCGCTACTCTTTCTGATTATTAGTCCAAAGAGCAGCCCATAATACCTCAAAAACTTTCTGTATTTTACCGGAACTTAGTAGGGTTACACAAATGGCGCATTGATTTAGTGGTGTGCTCCCTTCAAGGGGTTTTTGATGTTCATAAAATTGAGTTCTTTTATCTTTTTCTTGAAATATAAAATGTTTTGAGTAAAACACTTTAAATTTAAGTGCTCTGTGACATTCACATCAAGAGAACTAGCCTTGCAAAGTTCTATGGTGGATTCCGAAAATAGGCAAATTTTCAACATTTTGACCATTCATGCTTACTCTTCTAAATTTGCATTGAATTGCAATGCTCTAGATAGTTTTTGACCGTCTTCCTGATAAAATTCGGTTTTAAATGAGAGTAAATTACGTTTCATAATTCCAAGGGTCTAGCTGTTAATGATTTTAGAACAATCACCCCCCCGCCCCTACAAAACCAAGATTTGGCAGCTTTAAAAGGCATACACCGATTTGTCACCTTAAGCCCAAATTGCTTCAAATCCAAGAAATCGCGCTTTCACACAAATTGTGGCAATTTCTTGCACTTTGAAGGCCTCTGAGGGAATAATCTTAGCGCGACATGCATCTAAAACGCATTAAATATATTCACTAACATGTAAACCATCTATTTAAATCGAAAAAACTGCAATTTAATCAACAGCCATTTCAATTTGGGCTGAATCTCTGAAAAGCACGGTTTTACTCCTAGGCCCTTCGAAGGGCGCACACCACTAAATAATCCTCCCATTGAAATACGTGTAAAAACACCAGTTTTATTTATTCGTTTTGAGGCCTTTTCGGCGCTTTCTGAGAATTCTAATGAAAACCAGTCGATTGCAAATCGATGAAAGTTTAACATATGTTTCAATGTATGGGTAGTCTTCCACCTCGTTTTCCCGGTAGGAGCCGCTAAACAGCGCCCTCACTGTTTTTTACATGCTCTCATGACTGTAAACCCGTTTCTGCCCATTTTTTAATACGCGGACCTATTTTCTCGATAATTATAAAAATGCGACTTTTTTGGTGATTCAAATTCATGCACAGGCTTCACACTTTTATTTAAGCTATAATTCGCTACTCTTTCTGATTATTAGTCCAAAGAGCAGCCCATAATACCTCAAAAACTTTCTGTATTTTACCGGAACTTAGTAGGGTTACACAAATGGCGCATTGATTTAGTGGTGTGCTCCCTTCAAGGGGTTTTTGATGTTCATAAAATTGAGTTCTTTTATCTTTTTCTTGAAATATAAAATGTTTTGAGTAAAACACTTTAAATTTAAGTGCTCTGTGACATTCACATCAAGAGAACTAGCCTTGCAAAGTTCTATGGTGGATTCCGAAAATAGGCAAATTTTCAACATTTTGACCATTCATGCTTACTCTTCTAAATTTGCATTGAATTGCAATGCTCTAGATAGTTTTTGACCGTCTTCCTGATAAAATTCGGTTTTAAATGAGAGTAAATTACGTTTCATAATTCCAAGGGTCTAGCTGTTAATGATTTTAGAACAATCACCCCCCCCGCCCCTACAAAACCAAGATTTGGCAGCTTTAAAAGGCATACACCGATTTGTCACCTTAAGCCCAAATTGCTTCAAATCCAAGAAATCGCGCTTTCACACAAATTGTGGCAATTTCTTGCACTTTGAAGGCCTCTGAGGGAATAATCTTAGCGCGACATGCATCTAAAACGCATTAAATATATTCACTAACATGTAAACCATCTATTTAAATCGAAAAACTGCAATTTAATCAACAGCCATTTCAATTTGGGCTGAATCTCTGAAAAGCACGGTTTTACTCCTAGGCCCTTCGACGGGCGCACACCACTAAATAATCCTCCCATTGAAATACGTGTAAAAACACCAGTTTTATTTATTCGTTTTGAGGCCTTTTCGGCGCTTTCTGAGAATTCTAATGAAAACCAGTCGATTGCAAATCGATGAAAGTTTAACATATGTTTCAATGTATGGGTAGTCTTCCACCTCGTTTTCCCGGTAGGAGCCGCTAAACAGCGCCCTCACTGTTTTTTACATGCTCTCATGACTGTAAACCCGTTTCTGCCCATTTTTTAATACGCGGACCTATTTTCTCGAAAATTATAAAATGCGACTTTTTTGGTGATTCAAATTCATGCACAGGCTTCACACTTTTATTTAAGCTATAATTCGCTACTCTTTCTGATTATTAGTCCAAAGAGCAGCCCATAATACCTCAAAAACTTTCTGTATTTTACCGGAACTTAGTAGGGTTACACAAATGGCGCATTGATTTAGTGGTGTGCTGCCTTCAAGGGTTTTTTGATGTTCATAAAATTGAGTTCTTTTATCTTTTTCTTGAAATATAAAATGTTTTGAGTAAAACACTTTAAATTTAAGTGCTCTGTGACATTCACATCAAGAGAACTAGCCTTGCAAAGTTCTATGGTGGATTCCGAAAATAGGCAAATTTTCAACATTTTGACCATTCATGCTTACTCTTCTAAATTTGCATTGAATTGCAATGCTCTAGATAGTTTTTGACCGTCTTCCTGATAAAATTCGGTTTTAAATGAGAGTAAATTACGTTTCATAATTCCAAGGGTCTAGCTGTTAATGATTTTAGAACAATCACCCCCCCCCCCTACAAAACCAAGATTTGGCAGCTTTAAAAGGCATACACCGATTTGTCACCTTAAGCCCAAATTGCTTCAAATCCAAGAAATCGCGCTTTCACACAAATTGTGGCAATTTCTTGCACTTTGAAGGCCTCTGAGGGAATAATCTTAGCGCGACATGCATCTAAAACGCATTAAATATATTCACTAACATGTAAACCATCTATTTAAATCGAAAAAAACTGCAATTTAATCAACAGCCATTTCAATTTGGGCTGAATCTCTGAAAAGCACGGTTTTACTCCTAGGCCCTTCGAAGGGCGCACACCACTAAATAATCCTCCCATTGAAATACGTGTAAAAACACCAGTTTTATTTATTCGTTTTGAGGCCTTTTCGGCGCTTTCTGAGAATTCTAATGAAAACCAGTCGATTGCAAATCGATGAAAGTTTAACATATGTTTCAATGTATGGGTAGTCTTCCACCTCGTTTTCCCGGTAGGAGCCGCTAAACAGCGCCCTCACTGTTTTTGACATGCTCTCATGACTGTAAACCCGTTTCTGCCCATTTTTTAATACGCGGACCTATTTTCTCGATAATTATAAAATGCGACTTTTTGGTGATTCAAATTCATGCACAGGCTTCACACTTTTATTTAAGCTATAATTCGCTACTCTTTCTGATTATTAGTCCAAAGAGCAGCCCATAATACCTCAAAAACTTTCTGTATTTTACCGGAACTTAGTAGGGTTACACAAATGGCGCATTGATTTAGTGGTGTGCTCCTTCAAGGGGTTTTTGATGTTCATAAAATTGAGTTCTTTTATCTTTTTCTTGAAATATAAAATGTTTTGAGTAAAACACTTTAAATTTAAGTGCTCTGTGACATTCACATCAAGAGAACTAGCCTTGCAAAGTTCTATGGTGGATTCGAAAATAGGCAAATTTTCAACATTTTGACCATTCATGCTTACTCTTCTAAATTTGCATTGAATTGCAATGCTCTAGATAGTTTTTGACCGTCTTCCTGATAAAATTCGGTTTTAAATGAGAGTAAATTACGTTTCATAATTCCAAGGGTCTAGCTGTTAATGATTTTAGAACAATCACCCCCCCGCCCCTACAAAACCAAGATTTGGCAGCTTTAAAAGGCATACACCGATTTGTCACCTTAAGCCCAAATTGCTTCAAATCCAAGAAATCGCGCTTTCACACAAATTGTGGCAATTTCTTGCACTTTGAAGGCCTCTGAGGGAATAATCTTAGCGCGACATGCATCTAAAACGCATTAAATATATTCACTAACATGTAAACCATCTATTTAAATCGAAAAAACTGCAATTTAATCAACAGCCATTTCAATTTGGGCTGAATCTCTGAAAAGCACGGTTTTACTCCTAGGCCCTTCGAAGGGCGCACACCACTAAATAATCCTCCCATTGAAATACGTGTAAAAACACCAGTTTTATTTATTCGTTTTGAGGCCTTTTCGGCGCTTTCTGAGAATTCTAATGAAAACCAGTCGATTGCAAATCGATGAAAGTTTAACATATGTTTCAATGTATGGGTAGTCTTCCACCTCGTTTTCCCGGTAGGAGCCGCTAAACAGCGCCCTCACTGTTTTTTACATGCTCTCATGACTGTAAACCCGTTTCTGCCCATTTTTAATACGCGGACCTATTTTCTCGATAATTATAAAATGCGACTTTTTGGTGATTCAAATTCATGCACAGGCTTCACACTTTTATTTAAGCTATAATTCGCTACTCTTTCTGATTATTAGTCCAAAGAGCAGCCCATAATACCTCAAAAACTTTCTGTATTTTACCGGAACTTAGTAGGGTTACACAAATGGCGCATTGATTTAGTGGTGTGCTCCCTTCAAGGGGTTTTTGATGTTCATAAAATTGAGTTCTTTTATCTTTTTCTTGAAATATAAAATGTTTTGAGTAAAACACTTTAAATTTAAGTGCTCTGTGACATTCACATCAAGAGAACTAGCCTTGCAAAGTTCTATGGTGGATTCCGAAAATAGGCAAATTTTCAACATTTTGACCATTCATGCTTACTCTTCTAAATTTGCATTGAATTGCAATGCTCTAGATAGTTTTTGACCGTCTTCCTGATAAAATTCGGTTTTAAATGAGAGTAAATTACGTTTCATAATTCCAAGGGTCTAGCTGTTAATGATTTTAGAACAATCACCCCCCCCCGCCCCTACAAAACCAAGATTTGGCAGCTTTAAAAGGCATACACCGATTTGTCACCTTAAGCCCAAATTGCTTCAAATCCAAGAAATCGCGCTTTCACACAAATTGTGGCAATTTCTTGCACTTTGAAGGCCTCTGAGGGAATAATCTTAGCGCGACATGCATCTAAAACGCATTAAATATATTCACTAACATGTAAACCATCTATTTAAATCGAAAAAACTGCAATTTAATCAACAGCCATTTCAATTTGGGCTGAATCTCTGAAAAGCACGGTTTTACTCCTAGGCCCTTCGAAGGGCGCACACCACTAAATAATCCTCCCATTGAAATACGTGTAAAAACACCAGTTTTATTTATTCGTTTTGAGGCCTTTTCGGCGCTTTCTGAGAATTCTAATGAAAACCAGTCGATTGCAAATCGATGAAAGTTTAACATATGTTTCAATGTATGGGTAGTCTTCCACCTCGTTTTCCCGGTAGGAGCCGCTAAACAGCGCCCTCACTGTTTTTTACATGCTCTCATGACTGTAAACCCGTTTCTGCCCATTTTTTAATACGCGGACCTATTTTCTCGATAATTATAAAAATGCGACTTTTTTGGTGATTCAAATTCATGCACAGGCTTCACACTTTTATTTAAGCTATAATTCGCTACTCTTTCTGATTATTAGTCCAAAGAGCAGCCCATAATACCTCAAAAACTTTCTGTATTTTACCGGAACTTAGTAGGGTTACACAAATGGCGCATTGATTTAGTGGTGTGCTTCCTTCAAGGGGTTTTTGATGTTCATAAAATTGAGTTCTTTTATCTTTTTCTTGAAATATAAAATGTTTTGAGTAAAACACTTTAAATTTAAGTGCTCTGTGACATTCACATCAAGAGAACTAGCCTTGCAAAGTTCTATGGTGGATTCCGAAAATAGGCAAATTTTCAACATTTT
The DNA here is from genome assembly GCF_039555335.1 of Amphiura filiformis. Classification (NCBI taxonomy): domain Eukaryota; kingdom Metazoa; phylum Echinodermata; class Ophiuroidea; order Amphilepidida; family Amphiuridae; genus Amphiura; species Amphiura filiformis. The sequence goes on from NC_092645.1 coordinate 2,103,916, forward strand.
GACCATTCATGCTTACTCTTCTAAATTTGCATTGAATTGCAATGCTCTAGATAGTTTTTGACCGTCTTCCTGATAAAATTCGGTTTTAAATGAGAGTAAATTACGTTTCATAATTCCAAGGGTCTAGCTGTTAATGATTTTAGAACAATCACCCCCCCGCCCCTACAAAACCAAGATTTGGCAGCTTTAAAAGGCATACACCGATTTGTCACCTTAAGCCCAAATTGCTTCAAATCCAAGAAATCGCGCTTTCACACAAATTGTGGCAATTTCTTGCACTTTGAAGGCCTCTGAGGGAATAATCTTAGCGCGACATGCATCTAAAACGCATTAAATATATTCACTAACATGTAAACCATCTATTTAAATCGAAAAAACTGCAATTTAATCAACAGCCATTTCAATTTGGGCTGAATCTCTGAAAAGCACGGTTTTACTCCTAGGCCCTTCGAAGGGCGCACACCACTAAATAATCCTCCCATTGAAATACGTGTAAAAACACCAGTTTTATTTATTCGTTTTGAGGCCTTTTCGGCGCTTTCTGAGAATTCTAATGAAAACCAGTCGATTGCAAATCGATGAAAGTTTAACATATGTTTCAATGTATGGGTAGTCTTCCACCTCGTTTTCCCGGTAGGAGCCGCTAAACAGCGCCCTCACTGTTTTTTACATGCTCTCATGACTGTAAACCCGTTTCTGCCCATTTTTTAATACGCGGACCTATTTTCTCGATAATTATAAAAATGCGACTTTTTTGGTGATTCAAATTCATGCACAGGCTTCACACTTTTATTTAAGCTATAATTCGCTACTCTTTCTGATTATTAGTCCAAAGAGCAGCCCATAATACCTCAAAAACTTTCTGTATTTTACCGGAACTTAGTAGGGTTACACAAATGGCGCATTGATTTAGTGGTGTGCTCCTTCAAGGGGTTTTTGATGTTCATAAAATTGAGTTCTTTTATCTTTTTCTTGAAATATAAAATGTTTTGAGTAAAACACTTTAAATTTAAGTGCTCTGTGACATTCACATCAAGAGAACTAGCCTTGCAAAGTTCTATGGTGGATTCCGAAAATAGGCAAATTTTCAACATTTTGACCATTCATGCTTACTCTTCTAAATTTGCATTGAATTGCAATGCTCTAGATAGTTTTTGACCGTCTTCCTGATAAAATTCGGTTTTAAATGAGAGTAAATTACGTTTCATAATTCCAAGGGTCTAGCTGTTAATGATTTTAGAACAATCACCCCCCCGCCCCTACAAAACCAAGATTTGGCAGCTTTAAAAGGCATACACCGATTTGTCACCTTAAGCCCAAATTGCTTCAAATCCAAGAAATCGCGCTTTCACACAAATTGTGGCAATTTCTTGCACTTTGAAGGCCTCTGAAGGAATAATCTTAGCGCGACATGCATCTAAAACGCATTAAATATATTCACTAACATGTAAACCATCTATTTAAATCGAAAAACTGCAATTTAATCAACAGCCATTTCAATTTGGGCTGAATCTCTGAAAAGCACGGTTTTACTCCTAGGCCCTTCGAAGGGCGCACACCACTAAATAATCCTCCCATTGAAATACGTGTAAAAACACCAGTTTTATTTATTCGTTTTGAGGCCTTTTCGGCGCTTTCTGAGAATTCTAATGAAAACCAGTCGATTGCAAATCGATGAAAGTTTAACATATGTTTCAATGTATGGGTAGTCTTCCACCTCGTTTTCCCGGTAGGAGCCGCTAAACAGCGCCCTCACTGTTTTTTACATGCTCTCATGACTGTAAACCCGTTTCTGCCCATTTTTTAATACGCGCGCCTATTTTCTCGATAATTATAAAAATGCGACTTTTTTTGGTGATTCAAATTCATGCACAGGCTTCACACTTTTATTTAAGCTATAATTCGCTACTCTTTCTGATTATTAGTCAAAGAGCAGCCCATAATACCTCAAAAACTTTCTGTATTTTACCGGAACTTAGTAGGGTTACACAAATGGCGCATTGATTTAGTGGTGTGCTCCCTTCAAGGGGTTTTTGATGTTCATAAAATTGAGTTCTTTTATCTTTTTCTTGAAATATAAAATGTTTTGAGTAAAACACTTTAAATTTAAGTGCTCTGTGACATTCACATCAAGAGAACTAGCCTTGCAAAGTTCTATGGTGGATTCCGAAAATAGGCAAATTTTCAACATTTTGACCATTCATGCTTACTCTTCTAAATTTGCATTGAATTGCAATGCTCTAGATAGTTTTTGACCGTCTTCCTGATAAAATTCGGTTTTAAATGAGAGTAAATTACGTTTCATAATTCCAAGGGTCTAGCTGTTAATGATTTTAGAACAATCACCCCCCCCCCCTACAAAACCAAGATTTGGCAGCTTTAAAAGGCATACACCGATTTGTCACCTTAAGCCCAAATTGCTTCAAATCCAAGAAATCGCGCTTTCACACAAATTGTGGCAATTTCTTGCACTTTGAAAGGCCTCTGAGGGAATAATCTTAGCGCGACATGCATCTAAAACGCATTAAATATATTCACTAACATGTAAACCATCTATTTAAATCGAAAAAAAACTGCAATTTAATCAACAGCCATTTCAATTTGGGCTGAATCTCTGAAAAGCACGGTTTTACTCCTAGGCCCTTCGAAGGGCGCACACCACTAAATAATCCTCCCATTGAAATACGTGTAAAAACACCAGTTTTATTTATTCGTTTTGAGGCCTTTTCGGCGCTTTCTGAGAATTCTAATGAAAACCAGTCGATTGCAAATCGATGAAAGTTTAACATATGTTTCAATGTATGGGTAGTCTTCCACCTCGTTTTCCCGGTAGGAGCCGCTAAACAGCGCCCTCACTGTTTTTTACATGCTCTCATGACTGTAAACCCGTTTCTGCCCATTTTTTAGTACGCGGACCTATTTTCTCGATAATTATAAAAATGCGACTTTTTTTTTTTTTTTAATTCATGCACAGGCTTCACACTTTTATTTAAGCTATAATTCGCTACTCTTTCTGATTATTAGTCCAAAGAGCAGCCCATAATACCTCAAAAACTTTCTGTATTTTACCGGAACTTAGTAGGGTTACACAAATGGCGCATTGATTTAGTGGTGTGCTCCCTTTACGTACGACATTGTTACGACGGGCTGTATTTGCCAAGTGGTGTTGCCGAGGGCAAGTGGTGTTGCCGAGTTTGGATTTTAAAATATTTAGGTATTTTCTGGCTTAAAAGCCAGCGCCAATGCTGCGCTTGCAACAGGTAGATATTTAGAAATCCATTTAAGGTATGGGTATGGGTATGGAAATTGGGGCCCGGGGGCACTCAACTTTGGAAGTGACGGTATGTGCCTGTCAATAGGCCCCCTCTTTTGAAGTCGACTATACCCGATGACCCCCCTTTTTTTTAAGTCATACCCGATGACCCCCTTTTTTTTTTTTAGTTGCGGCTACCCAATGACCCCCTTTTTTTGGTTGCGGCTACCCAATGACCCCTTTTTTTCTAGATTTTCTAGAAGAGCATCATCAAAATGCAACAAAATAATGCCGAAACTTTCAAATTTTGCTCCATTTTTTCAAAATTATGCCGAAACTTTCACAATTTTGCTCCATTTTTTCAAAATTTTCTACCCGATGACCCTTTTTTTGAAATCTTATACTCAATGACCCCCTTTTTTCAAAATATTATACCCAATGACCCCCTTTTTATTTTGTTTGTACCCAATGACCCCCTTTTTTAAAATAACGCTTTGTTACCGATAGGCCCCTACTTCGCGACACCGGTAGGCACATACCCGTCACTTCTAAAGTTGAGTGCCCCCCCGGGAATTGGGGATCCCAAAAAATTGGCATATGCCTATATATAGGCTATATGCAAAGGGGATGGGGCATTTTTGGCAGGCCAAGGGGGAGGGGGCCACAAAAATTTGGCAGTCCAGGGGGGGCGGACAAGCGATTTTCGGCTGGCCGAGACGGGAGGCAAGCGATTTTTAGCGAGTCGCTTGGAAATTTTGGCTTATAATTAGTAGGCTAATACCGGTACTGATTGCACAGCCTTTCGAGAAAGCAATTTTTTGGCAAGCCGGGGCCGGCCGGGGGAGGGAATAAAATTACTGATTTTGGCAGGTCGAAAGGAAGAATGACTTTACCTAGCACACATTAAAGGGGCATTTCGTGATCCACAGCCTCATACAACCCCATAGGCCTACGTCCTTTCTCACAAGTTAAGATTTTTATACCAGTCATCCCGCTCTGGCCACATGTTTAGGCATTTTCACGCAGATCAATTCATTAAGCAATGGAAAATATTGCCAAATTTGAATTTCGTTTTAAAAGCCTACTCCCCATTAAAAAACCCACTAATTTTGGGGATTAAAAAGTTCTGTAAAATGAAACAAAAGGCTGCCTCAATCCTAATTATTCATTTAATAGGCCAGGCCTTCATTTCTGAAAATAGCGGGAGCTCAGTTAGTCACTCTCCTATGTGTAGGCCTACTGAGGAGCTTGACAAGGAGCTCAATTATATAATATCAATATTAAACCATAGGATTTTCAAGAAGTGAGCAGCTCAATAAATGCCATTAGTAAAATTATTGGGCCTACGATTTTTATATTTTATTTGACTGTGATCCGTTTTTCTATAGGCTATATACATGCCTACACTGTATATAGGCCTACCTTTAAAATTTCTAAAATTGGCGGAATTGAACAAGCTCTAAATTTCTCATACGTCCAGCATAACCAAGGGCAACGGGGGGACGCCCCTAGCTATGGCCATACCCGTAGTGGCGGAACCAGAATTTTTTTCCGGGCATGGGGCCCGGGGGGGAAGTGAATTTGAGACGGGGGCACTTATTGCACTTGAAATTGCCGCAAAAAGTGGAAAATTACATAATTGTGGGGATTTTGCCTAAAAACTGGATGAGAAAGAAAAAAATATTGGGGAAATACTGCCCCCCCCCTAGCGGCGCCACTGCATAGCCTATCCATCCATGATGCTAGAATGACGGAAGTTCTGGCGCTGAAATTCAATTTCAATATCACGAGTTTTTATCAGGGATTTTACCAAGGGAAGGCGATAGTGTAGGATTTTGCTGATATACCAGGCAACACGAGAAAGGTGTGGCTAAATAAGGGAGTGTTCATTATAAATTTTTTCCATTATCATACTTTTGACGCCGAGAGCATAATTATTTGAAGCGTACATCGTGTCAGTCACATGGTCACATTATTTTCTGTTGAAAGAGAAACGCACATGTCTCTGATTAGCTCGGGGATTAGCTACTGCGCGCTGCGTGCTGGTCTGTTGTTGTCGAGTGGAAATGGGAAATTTATGAATGAACTTCCGCAACTTTGCAACATCATCACGCAGCGGCGTAGCTGGGATTTTTTCCAGGCAAGACTGTAGGCCCTATGGGGAGGGGCCCAAATATCCACCAAATTTCCCACTGGGGGCGGGGGCCCAAATAGACAATTTTTGCCAGGCTTATCATAATCGTATATGGTAGGCCTATTGAGCTGTATTGCATATCGTTTGGATTCCCCATCTCTCAGCTGCCCCTCCTCTCACCCTCTCCTCTGTTTTTTCCTCTTTCTCCCCCCCCCCTTTCCCTCTTTTTTTCCTTGCACTAGGGGGCGGGGGCCCAAATAGGCAATTTTTGCAATTGCCCCCCCCGGCAGCTACGCTACTGTCATCACGGTAGACATACGCGGTAGGCCTACAAGCAGGGCTGTCAACTCTCACGCATTGGCCGTGAGTCTCACGCATTGGGTCACTTTCTCACGGTCTCACGCCAAGGTAGTATAATCTCACGCCTACGTAATAAATCTCACGCAAAAAGCTGGAAAATGAGTAAAATCTCACGCATCGTCCTGAATAATTTGTTGCTCCTACTCCCCCCCCCCCCCTTTTCACATTCCCGAGCGCCGTGGCTCAAATATTAATGGTTCAAAATGAACATTGGAGTCGGCAAATCCCGGTACGCCTAGCTCTTTATACAGACAAATATAGTAGGCCTATCAAAATGTTGTATTTTTATATTTTCTGGTGGACTCGCGGAGAATATCATGTCATGTAGGTCCCGGCGCTGGGTTGGGGGGGGGGGGTCTCAAGGCATTTTGGTAGGCCTACCCATGCTTGATTCCGGGAGGGTTTTTTTAGCAGGCCCGACCATTTTTTTTTATAAAAACACCTCGGGCGGGTCTCTTCAAAACATTTGTACCGCGGGGATCAAAGTCATCCAAATTTGGCCTAATTTGACGCTTTTTTAAGGGCACTTTTGCCAAAATGCGCCCAAAAGTTGGTCTTCGCTGTAAACCCACCCATCATAGTCGTTGAAAAGGTAGGCCTACCCCAAAACTGTGGCACATCCACGAACCCGAGGGAGAGACCTCCGCGGGTAAAAACACACCTCTAGCGGGACCAGATTTATAATTTAAAATAGGCCTACATTTTGGAAGCTAGTCATCACGACAAAACGGGCCATAGCAGTGTTAATGGTATTAACACTTTGATTTTAGGCTTAAATAACGAGTGTAGGCCTATAAATTACAAATTTGCACACACCCGGGGGAACCTTCTCAAGCTGGTTTGGGTAAGGATGTGAGGCTGTGACTCCGAAAAACTACGGTACGATTTTAAACCAAATTTGAAGAAAACAGACCCAAAATTGTATCAACTTTTGGACTGAAAGTTTTCGCAAATATTTACTTTTTTTTTTTTATTATTGAAAATACCCTTCTTGAACCTAATTTTCATGACACTGAGGGTCAATAAAATCATGGCTAAAAATACAACAGAGTCTAAACTAAATGGCTGAAAATGCACCCCAAATCTGCCGCACATCCCCACGACACATTTCACCTTATAAATTATCCCCCGAAAAAATATTTTTTTTGCAGGTGAGGTTGGAGTCTTATTATTTTTATTCTCAGAGAGGATATGGGTTGATATTTTTAGCAGGGTACAATTTGTCTTGTTTTTTGACGTTGAAGTTCCAGATTCTTTTTTTATATGTTATTATTCATTTATTTATTTATACCCTGGATTTATACCCTGTAGGCCTACGTGGGGAAAAAAAGTACACACGGCAGCTACAGAGAAACCACGAAAAACTCCTGTAAAGTGCATGAAAATGCCCCGAAAATGTGCCAACCGAAACACCCGAACAGGAAGATAAAATAAAAAAACAAAACCAAAAACCCAGGAAATTTCCCGAAATAAGTTCCAAATTCTTTGTCCCCCACTAAAATATATGAACACTCCCTTATGAAGTCTGCCCTCTTCCGGCTATTCTGGTAGTAGGCGTTGACAATTACCTTCATATTTTTGAAGCATGTTTGAACCCGATTTGTTCTCTATTCACATTTTTAACGTTGCAAGTAACATTTCAAGACCTCTATTTGTGACAGGTATTTATTACCTTGCTAGAGATGTGCCTAAAGTTGAAATTCAATATTTCGGATCGCAAAGATCGAGAGATATAAAGTTGTTGAATATCAGTTTAACACCATGGATCATATGGGCGTCTTATATGAACGATTACGATAACTAGGCAAAAATTGCTGGGATACAGGTTGTGTAAATACTACATGAATATTCATGAACTATACAGATTCCATTCTTCTCTAATAATAAAGATGTCAATCACTCTCCCAGACGACAGTTGCTTGGCGCTTGTAAACAAATCGAATAATAGTGCTTGATAACAGCTAAAAAAATAGGCTAAAAACGCATTTTCACACAATTTTTTCCGGATTTTTTTATTTCACATGATAAGTAGACATATTTTCTTACGTATAAGGTAATAATATATTTTTTCTGGAGGTAAAGCCCTTCAACACTTTGTTTAACCTTAATAGCGCAAATCTGTGAACTAATAATCTAAATTACACGCCTCATTAGACCAATTATGTCACTAATAACTTATGGGGAAATTTCAAAACCAGACCAGTAGGCACGTCCTAATTGAATCAAAATTCTTGTCATAATCCTCCGGACAAAAATAACTCATCATCTGAATCTTTAAACAGAAGATCTTGTTGAATTTACTCCTATAAATTCCCTTTAAAAGGGAAAGTCAGCTTCAATGTAGAAGAGGTCTTGTAATTAATTTGGGTGGAAGGCAGTCCATCCCGGGAGTCCATCAAACCATCAATGATGCTAACATACCCACTGAAACAGCAAACCAAATATTAACTCCTAGCCTGTAACTTCCTGCCAACTCTTTAATTCATTACTCCAAATTGTTCTACTGATAATTTTCTCTCGTTAATAATATGCTGTGGAAACTATTGTAGGTCTGGCTAGAACTTTTAAAGCCATCTTTCCTTGAAACACTTTCGAAATGCTCACTCGTTTTCATTTGTTGAAAAGCCAGAACACACTTTCTTTTTCTTAGAAATCGAATAGCAGTAGGCCTACTTACAGATATTTTCACCAGAAAAAGTTCCGCACAATAATTCAAACCAATACTATAATCTTTTATGTCAACAAAGCCGCTCTCCTACTCAAATAGCCAGCATTTAGCTGGCTAAAAGTTCTTAAGTATAGTAAACGTGAAATCTTGGGCTCTCCTGTACGTATATACGACACTCATAGAAATTGTTCGTTGGCATTACTCAGTAAGTTGATGTAAGTCGTTGCGTCAACTTTCCGAGTAATGCCAACGCGTACAATTTAGAGTAACGCTGACTCGATATCATTATGTTGGTCGCACTCATTTGCACTTACTTTATTGAGTTGTTACAACTCAGAAAATGAAACTAGCCTAGGTTAGCATAATTTTCTAGAGGTGTGCTATAGTATACAAAATTTTGCACTGATTACAAAAATAAATATTTGAATACTGCTAATTGTGCAGAAAATAATCCAATTACGTGAATTAAGTAACAAAGTACCAAATTGGAATAACTCAAAACAATAAGTACCAGTAATTTAATATGAACGAGTTACATCAACTTACATGTTGAGTTATATAACTCAACTAATTGGTTCTTTGAACCTTGTTTATAAGTTCCCTGAACTTGAATTCAGAAGTTGGCATTACTTAATAAAAATTCCTTTAAAAAAGGAATGGGGCGTCCAATGTGAGCTTGGACGTGATGGTGAATTCCATGGTGTGTAGATTTGGTATTATAATGATTTTTCTAGGGAAGAGTAGGAGATGATCAAATGCAAGAGAAATGTGTTTGATTGGGGAAGGTGTATGACAGGACCGTTTTGGATGAAATAAATGGGAATGAAGCTTTCGTGTCAATTTGCGATTATGTGGGGTGGGGATTTCTGTTTTTGGGACCTATTGTAGTGAGGATATTGCTTTGGATATTGAATATTGTTGAATTTCGTTATGCAGGGGTATATGACATGATGAATAGTGCTTGGACGTGATATGGTGAATAAAAAGTTGATGCAACGACTTACATCAACTTTTTAAGTAATGCCAACAAAGTTGATTAGTTGACAGAACTTTTTGAGCTTTTTCAGCATTTTTTAAGTTCGGATAACTAAAATGAATTTTGTTTTGGCAACTTTTACACTATTTTTGAGTTGTCCAAACTTACTCCTTTTGAATTGCGCCAACAAGGCGAACAAGTCATTTCTATGAGTGTAGAACTTGAAATTGTTCCACAAAGGACAAGGTTCTAGAAAAACCGACAAAAACTATTTTAGACCTGCAAAGGTTCAAATCTGAACGCATTGTGTATATAAATTAATAGGGCGCATGGATAGAAAAAGTCTGGATATCCGAACTCCTCTATAGGGGGTGTGCGCTTATTTTCTGGAATAGCCCAATGGAGCAATCAGCAACTTTTGAATTTGCACCGTATCTTTATTTTTGGCAGATTTCAACAAATGAAGTCTTAAATCAGAGCTAAAGGATGCAGCTATAGACTGCTGGTTCTTATTATGCCATATCTATCTTTGTTTATAGGATAGTGGTGAAAATAACCATGATAACTGGTACTAATTCTTTTGCTATAAAAAACAAACAAGAAAGTGACATCATTGTGCCCCTTAAATAAATAAAAAACGCTCGTTATAAGTCACATTTTTGTCCCCATTTGTCACTCCCACCCCCTCCTGGCTATACGCCCCTGCAGAGGATGATTTAAGGAAGCCCCATCATGCACTGTAAAAGTGTTATCACTAGATTTTCAACTGCCACTTTACTTTTCTAATCCCATTGAACTCTGTGCAAAAGATGTTGTTTTAGAATTGCCCGTGTGTCATTATTACTTGGTCGATTTCAGATCTAAAATGATGTATGCATGAAGGATAATTCACACCTTCTGTAGATAACATAAAATGTGAAATCGACCAACTTTTTGAAGGTGTTTTTATTGTAAATATATCTGTCCAAATTCATATTTAACCATGCACGTGTGTATTCAGTGGGTGGGCAGTGTCACACAGCTGTGCTAACCGCAAGACTTGCTGGGAAGTGCTTAAATCATCCTCTGACGCCCCTGGGAGGACCCTTTAAGGGATCTAAAATGAGCGTTTATTGCGTTTCGACAGTATTTTTTGTGGGACATGAGAGCACCTCGGACCTATCAAAGTGCATTCTGAATACGAAGCATGTCTTTCTGATATCAAATAATTTTCATTTTTGAAAATCACAATATAATACAAATTTTATGACAAATTATAAAAATTTGATATTTTTCAAATTTTGATATATAACAATCCTCGAAGTAAATTATATAAATCTAATGATATATTCTTAAAGTGTATGTAGCAGGGAGGAAAAGCCGACGGGCAATTGAAAATTTTGACCTTTCATATTGAAGATATGGATTTTTTTCCCAAAAAGACCTAATTTTTTTGGTGTTTTGGGAAAAAAATCCATATCTTCAATACGAAAGGTCAAAATTTTCAATTGATCGTCGGCTTTTCATCCCACCTACATACACTTTAAGTATAAATCATCAGATTTATAAAGTTTACTTCAAGTACTGTTAAATATCACAAATATCAATTTTTAATGATTTGCCATCAAATGTGTATTAAATTGCGAATTTCAAAAAATCAAAATTATTTGATATCAGAATGACATTCTTCGTATTCAGAATGCAATTCGATATGTCTGATGTGCTCTGATGTCCCAAAATGAATACTGTCCAAACGTTCATACCCCAGCCCTTAACTTTGTGATCAAACCGACTACTCGAAAAGCATCCATATTGGTATCAATGGAAGTGCGCTCGGTTTAAAACCTCATCTAACATGTCTGAAAGTATTCTATAGGACCTTCACATTGCTTCAAATGAACATTTTGCCTCCCACCATGCCCACAACCAAAAATCAAGAATAATCTGCATGAGACACCACAGGTGAGATGAGGAGATGGGATCAAGGTCATCCAATTAAACGTAAAACAGCATAATAATGATGAAATCGGACCAGTCCCCTTTAAGGGAATACTATTTCACTTATGATGACAAGACGGATAATCGCAGTTTGTACTTTTTTAAGGTCGTCGTATAGAAATAGGTTTGTCAAAGTGTCTATAGGTAGGCCTACTTTGTCAAAGAATTCGTAGGATAGATGCTACACTAGCATATGGTATATTTGAAAATCAAAGTCACCATTGTCCGAAATAACGATGAAATGAAACAATTCAAGTAATTGTCATGGTCTTTATTTCCTTTAATTTTCCTCCTCCTTGCCCTCTCAATACCCCTTCCTTCAGAAATTTTCTTCTTGAAAACTTTAAGCGTTGAAGCTTTCGGTTATATTTTCCTTCATCAATATTATCCAATTTTCAGCATCAGTCGCATCAATAATTACCGACTTTCATTATCAATGGAAAACCGGAAAGTGGAAAGTTTACATTGTTATCAAACACTGTAGACGCAATAAGACGCAAAATGCTATTATCACTATCACCAACAATACTGCCATCGCCATTCATTGTCATCGTCGTTACCATCGTCATTGTCATCGTCATCGTCATTTATATCATCGTCGTCCTTGTCATAGTCATCGTTATCCTTTAGAATATTTAGTCCGTTTACTGTGCATGTTACCGTTCTTTAACAAACCCGTATTGAACATCATCATTGTCGTCGTCGTCGTCGTCTCATCGTCGTCGTTATCGACACTAACAAAAACAGCAAGAAATTTACTTACCAAAATCTGCATTACAATAATAGTTAAATAAGGATTTTGGGTTTATCTCTTCGTGGCACTGTGTGAATAGTCTCCCTACTGCAGCAGCCAAATCTAAAAAAAGATAACAGAAAAAAAATCATAATTCAAAAGTTAATGCAAGTGGTTTTTCGGTAAAATTTAATCAATTCCATCCAACTGATGTTAATATTTTACATTTGAGAAACAGATAATTCAACCAGTAGCGTATGGGGAAGAGAGTGTCTCCCCTCTCCGACGGTTCATACCGAGCTGGCCAGCTCCATATCTACGGAGCAGAAATACCTTGATTTGAACTCACTGCAAATTTGAAATTTAGTCCAGTAAACACAAAATTTCACATTGATTTTGGGCTAAACTATAGTGCAAAAAATAATAATAAAGAAGAAAAACTTGTGTGAAAGAAAAAATTGTGTGAAACCACACCTATAATGATGTTCACCCCCCCCCGGCAACTCAGGAACACTCTGAACGCCACTGAATTCAATGGCTGACAGTACTCGTATATTTTTCAAATTATTCCTTATAACTGAACAACAAAACACATGGAAACTTATTGAGCCCACATAATTATGAAATGACTCAAAATAAACTAACAACTCTTTTGTATTAGGGGTTTTTACTTTTTTACTGAGACAAATTTCCATGAGAAATGTGGTTACTTTCCTTTCCGAAAATCTTTGGAAACATCGTATGCATGGTATTAAAAAAGTTCCATTCTAAAAGTTTCAATTAAACCCTAATTCAATAAGGTAAAAATGCCATTATGTAATGCCACTTTCCAGAGAGTTTTCTAAACGACATTTGACAGTATAACATGATAAAGCGTGGGATATCGCTCAAAAAGGTTGTCCCGCATAATGATTCTTTAGAGTGTTTTTAACTCACTCAAAAGCGAGTAAATATTTTGCCGATTTTCAACACTTTTTTATATAAATACTTTCTTTTGAATCTTATTACCGTTGGTTATTTACCCATGGGTTCTCCTGAAGAAATCTCTTTTGCTATGTTATAATAGCAAATATGAGCTACTTCCACAAATAAGTGTTGTAACCTTTTGCATGCCAGCGAGTGTTGACATTCTCATTCTTTCAGGACAGTTCTTCAACTAAATATGCTTCTTATATAGTGGGATGAGTACATACACACCCCTACACCCCAACTTGCCGTTAACGTTTGAGCTTTAGTTATTGAATGGAATTCACCGGGGGAATTCATTGAACTTTGCCATAGATATGAGATACCCGGATGAGATCATTTTTGCCGCAGTCCGAGTCTTTATACCATAAGAACATGTCAATGCATTTCACGATGATCTTTTTGTCCCGTATGCAGGACCTTAATCAATGCTAAGGTTCTATAAAGAACCTTAAAAAGTTCTATAAAGAACCTTACAGATTTAAATAGGCCGAGGAACGTCAATTCATTTATAAATTCAATGACTCGTCGCAAAGTTAAGAAAAGTGAAAAGGACCTTTTGGTTCTATACAAAATCATATTCTTGGCTACAGAACCTTTTTTCTGTTCTACTTACAGGTTTACAACCATTCTTTATTATTAAAGGGTTCCTTAAAGGGTTTTCAAGCTTACGGTTCTACAAAGAACCGTTTTTTTGGCTAAAGTACCTTTTTGGTTCTACAAAGAACCTCATTGCTTCCATGGTGTTCTTTATAGAACCAAAATGGTTCTTTGTAGAACCTTAAGCTTGAAGAACCTTTAATGAACACTAGAACCCCGGGTGCTTTGTAGAAAAGAAAATGATTTTGTAGAACCAAAAATGTCTTAACATTAAAGTAAATTTGCCAAATTATCTTGCCAAGACGGGTCTTAAATCACTTTTTATTAATAAATAAAAAAAATAATAAACAATTCTCATGCTATGAGCGCTTGTCTTGCCTTCTTTAACCCTTGTTTAAATGGATAATACTATAGAGTCAAAACATTACACAGCTATGTATCACTTGAATATCCTCAAACAAATTTGACTTTTACCGGGAGGGAATTACACAACACTTCATACACTGCTTAATGTTGGCTGTGTCCTGACTTAAATATCGCTAATGGGTTGTTAAGAAACATGCAAACACTTGACGAAGTGTTTGCTTATGGCGAAAGCTATATGGTCCGCTCAAATGGCAAGGACTGATACAATGTGTCCCATGAAAAAAAACCTTACGATGAAATTTTTCATTACAATTAAGATGTACTAAGGCCTTTTGACCGTAGTAATCTTTAAATTTTGGACACCCTGTATAGAATGTCTCAGCTGGCCAAGTTAAGCCCGTTTAGTCCAAAAACAAGTTTACCTACGGTCGCCCTTCAGACCATGTGTCCGTGAGATTGGATGGAAAATATAGGTCGGGTTTGGACCAAAGCTTGGTGAAGCCGTGTTGTATATATCTATATAAAATTATCTTTTTCTGTGTAATTCGTTACAGGAGTTGATGTTTGGATTGCTGTCTCTGTGTGCATGTTCTCACCATTGATGGTTTGGTGGACTGTCATCAAACATGATTGATCCTAAAAAAGAGTGATCCTAAAATGCCTTCCACCCAAACTAATTACAAGACCTCTTCTGCATTGAAGCTGGCTTTCCCTTTTAAAGGGAATTTTTATTCTGTATAATTCGTTACATGTAAATTCTATACAAAACCCTACACTCTCGGGAAAAGGGTTATATAGCTTTTACCGGACATCTCAAGAGGGATCTATAAAATTGAGCCTCATAATTGATCTTTCTGGCTTTCCAGAATATGTAAGTCTAAAATGGTTTGTTCTATCCTCTCCAGACTGCGATTCTTCATAGAACGACCAGGTTCCACCATATACAAGACAGATCAAAACATTTTTCCACATCCGTTTTTAATATTTCTGCATGCCTCTAAACAAAACTTGAAATCACCAGACAATGTAAGTGCATGGATCCAGTGATGGGTTCGGAAGAGGCAGGCATTTCAAAAACACCAAAATCGGATGGAGGAACGGTGCAAAAACAATCATTTTGAAACGGTCTGTGTGTATTATACTAGTAAATAGACCCCAGTTTTCCTAAGCATCACAACGTCAACATAAGACTATATCTAAGCAAACTCTCCGGCCATCATCTTGACAGAGTGATGATGTCGCGCGACATGACACCGTTTAGTTTCTCCGCGTGAATACCATGAAACTGGTTTGTCTTTTCCCCACCCTACTGTGTACTTGACAAATAGATCCCCGCGGGGTGGGGTTGAATTGGTCTTGACTGACAGGTGAAGTTGTTGATGAGCGGTGACTGGCGTGACGTTTACACACCGATAGGGTTTTACCACAATGTGAGCCGCAACGATTGAGAGAGAAAATAGTAGTCCTTAATGTAAAGTCAGAGGATGATTTAAGGAAGCCCCATCATGCACTGTAAAAGTGTTATCACTAGAGTTTCAACTGCCACTTTACTTTTCAAATCCCATTGAACGCTGTGCAAAAGATGTTGTTTTAGAATTGCCCGTGTGTCGTCATTACTTGGTCGATTTCAGATCTAAAGTGATGTATGCATGAAGGATAATTCACACCTTCTGTACATAACATAAAATGTGAAATCGACCAACTTTTTGAAGGTGTTTTTATTGTAAATATATCTGTCCAAATTCAAATTTAACCATGCACGTGTGTATGCAGTGGGCGGGCAGTGGTGTCATGTTCACTCACACAGCTGTGCTAACCGCAAGACTTGCTGGGAAGTGCTTCATCCTCTGATGTAAAGTAATATTCCTTAATATTTATAGGGATTCGTATTCTTAGAACCAATTATTCGATTTTACGTTGCTGCACTGTGGAAAAAGAAACATACACTCTTAGGTTCCACATGGAACCTAGGCTAAAAAGGTTCTAAAGCTGCTCTGTACATAAACCTTAAATATAGTTTTTTTTAAACGTTCTGCAAAGGTCAGAAACAGTCATTTTATATGAACAAGATTCAAAAGGTCAGAAAGAACCATTTTACATACGAGAACGGTTATGTAAATGCCAGAAAGAATCATTTTGGTGTTCTTGCAAGATCCTCACCCCTTGAACCCTAAAATTATCTTATCTTTGAATATGTTAAGTAATTTACGTTATCGCCTTAATCATTTTTTAACATGAACAAGATTCTAAAGATCAGAAAGAACAATTTTAGATATAAAGGCCAGAAAGAATCAGTATTGTGTTCTTGCAGTATCCTCAATCCGTGAACCCTAGAATTTTATCTTAAAATATGTTGAGTAATTTACGTTATCACCGTATTATCATTTAAATGTATTTGTATCCGAACCCAGCAAACACAAAAACGTTTTAAAAACGTTTTTAATAAGTTATATTTTGGCTTTTGGTTTACATAAGAACGTTTTAATAACATTAAAATGGCGGGTTATATAAAGGTCATGAAAACGTTTTAAAACGTTTTGTATGAAAACACACTACAACAATATTTTTAAAATGTTTTCAAAAATGTTATTGTAAACTATTATTGCAAACATTTTTTGCCAAATATTTTGTCAACACTTAAATAACATTATGTTAAAATATTTGCACCCAGCAAACACAGAAATGTTCTGAAAATGTTTTTTCAAAACGTTTTAATAACATTTAAATGTCGGGTTATATAAAGGTCATGAAAACGTTTTGAAAACGTTATTGCAAATATTTTGGGCAAACATTTTTCGCAAAATATTTTTTCAACCCCAAAATAACATTCTGTTTAGAATGTTTTGTATCAAGTTTTCAAAAATGTTATTGGAATGTTATTAAAACGTTTTTATACCCTTTATATAACCCGACATTTAAACGTTTTCTGTAAAACATTAATGTTTGCTGAGCAGTAGATTATCAAAAAATGATTTTTAATGTTATGAAAACGTTCTATTCCCTTAATATACCCTTTATATAACCCGACATTTAAACGTTTTCTGACAACCTTTTATAACCTTTTGCGAATGATGTCGAAAACGTTTTGTGTTTGCTGGGAATATATTCTAAAAAGTCTAATTTCAGTGTTTTATATGCTATCCGGCAGTAGTGAGACAATAAAATAACATTGTATAAGAATATTTTGCATCAGCCTTTCAATTAAAACATTATCGCCTTTATAATAATCCGACATTGTTTTCTGTAAAACATTTTTTTGTTTTTTATAGGACCAGTTTGTTCAACACAAAATCGCACAAACCATATACTATGTTCATTTAACAGCCAATGACAGCTAACCAACCCATCAGGGCACGAGTCACGTTCAGTTAAAGTTACCCTCAGGACAAAAAGTGCACAAGTTTAATCGTCCAATTTAACCAATTTGTCGAGACTTAACTTATGATGTCGTTTCGCCATGGGCTATACAGGGTGAACAAAAATATGAGTTTTAAACAAATAAAACGGCAGAAAAAAATGCCTCTGGACATGCATGGAAAAGTATTGGTCAAAAGGCAAATTGCTTCATGGTTTCGCCCAAAGGGTCTATTTATTCAAGTATGCACATGTATGGTTTTTCATTTAAATGGTTTAGGAATTTTTGACTTTTGGCTCACTCAGTTTACAATTTGGAATCCAGACTTCGACTACTATAAAAGAGTATCACCAAAGATATTAGTATTTTTGCTATCAGTGACTATAGCCTATAGATTACTTAATATTATTATAAGGCGATTGGGATAATAGCACGACCCATAATATTATTTTACCAGTTTTAGCCAACTACAAAACTGCCTTGTATACATATCTTAATATTACATTGATCTTATATAGGAAATGAGTCGAGGAGGCAATATTCGCATTTATATTTCCATAGGTCATGCGTTTCTCGAGTTAAGGCCAATAGTATATCAAAAAGTTTTGGAAGTTTCCCCCCTCTCAGAAAAAAATCATGGGGCGGAAATTATATCCCTTATATCAAGCCTTAACAAAGCCAATACCATTCCTGTTATGTGTCAACTTTATTTGTCTCAAAATTTTGAGTACAAGCACCACTATTTTTCGCCAAAGACGAACAATCTATAGTTCATGCTCCCCTCCGACCCACCTTAAGGGGGGAAGAATCCTAACCTCAGTTCCAAGGAATTGTCAGAATACATGGAATATCACTTGTTATAGGCTTACCGTAATTGTGAATTCCATGCATACGTACTAATACAGGGTGTACCAAATAAATAGTGCGTACCGATAAATGCCCAACCTATTCAAAGTTCCATTTCTAAGTTTTGTATAATCGGAAATTAGGTTAATGTATGTTGATAAGGGAACGTTCACAAACACTTGTTAGTTGGTGCAAAAAAAAAAAAAAAGGGGGGGGCCTGAAAGGTTTTGACCCTCCTAAGGGGGCCCTGAAAAAATGACCACAAATTTTCCTGGGAAAATTGAGTTTATATGCTTTTCCATGGGGTTGACCCATAATTTTCATGTCAAAAAGGGGGGCGATTTTTTGTTGGAATCAGACCCCCCCCCAACAAGTGTTTGTGAACGGTCCCTAATCAGAGCCATATAGGCAAGGGTACGGGGTGCAACTCATCATCGTGCCAATCCCAAAAAGGTTCTGTAAATGTAACGTTGCCGAAAATCAGAACATTTTTGAAGGAAAAAAATTGGGGAAACGTTAAAATTAGCAGTGAACCAGTGATTAGCCATTTTAAAAGTAAAAAAGTTCTAAATTTGTAGGATTCTGTCATGAATTAAATGGATAGGCCTACTTTAATTTGCAAAACCCTGTAGTATTTGAATTGTGGACAAACCCATAGTCTTGTTGAAATGCTTCGATACTCGTCATTTTATTTATTTATTTTTATGCACTTTAGCGCTATGCCATGCATGTGCGATTCTTGCCAGGAATACGGAGGAGTATTATACTTTTTGGCTGTTATACAGAAGGTAAGGCCACCCTAAGGTTTAACCTCATGAGTACTATCTGCTGATTGGTTCTAACTTACAAGAAGACTCTATTTATACGATGTATTAAGCCAATCAGCAGCATGGTAAGAATGACGGTAGTGGGGAAGAGGATTGCGCTTAAGTATCCATTAGCTATATTTTAATTGGACAATCAGATCGTGTGAACACATGTGAACACGTCATTAACCAATCAGAAAGGCTGTAAGAGAGGAATGTGGTTGACAGGCACCATCTTTTATCATAGAATGCCTATCTTTCGTTCTACGTCACCTAATATGTTGACGACAGAATGTTTCGGAAACTAGCCAAAAAGAAGGATACACACTATGCTGTATAGGATACCCGTAGGAAGCAATCATGTAATGTTTTTTTAAATTTCGCATGTCCCTCTTTTGCCTTGTCATGAATCGAACTACACTACACTAAGGGACGCACCATTAGATTCTCAGGGTGGGGGTAGGAAGTTTTTCAACAACAAAAAACTTAACCCACTACATGAGCAAAAAAAAAACCTTTCCCCACCAAACTGTGTATAATGCATGAAATTTAAAAAAACCTTGCCGGTCAAAAAAAAAAAAACTTCGGCGGCGAAAAAAAAATCTTCCCCCGGCCCCAACTCCCTACCCCCCTGAGTATCAAATGGTGCGTCCCTAAATCTCTAGCTGTAACACTTTTTAAACACGTTAGTCATTAGCCAAATTTATATTATTATATAGGCTACATGTACTTTTTCAGAAAAAGGTTTTATATTTTGAAACTATTCTCCTACACATCACAAATCTAAAATAAAATATACACCGTTTCTTTGGTTTACAAGTTATCACACTTTGAATTTCCATCTCAATCACTTTATTAGCTGCTACCGTTTAACCAGAGAAGATGTAAAGACATCTTCTCTGCGTTTAACTAAGCGACATCATGTTTTAGATATCAAACATCAACCTGTATAAAATCTAAACGCAAGCTAGTCATGGTATATATAGTGTTTAGCTTGTGTTTAGATTATATACGGGTTGGTGTTTGAATCTAAACATATAACACAAGCTAATCATGTTGTTTAGAATGAGGTATACAAAAAGAGTCCGCAATGGAAATTAACTAAACGTTGATGTAATCCGTAATGTATGCTGCTTGTTTGTATAGGAAAGAACAACAACCGCTTTCCAAAATGCAAATTCATTTATGCAAAATTTTAATTTGGATCAAGAGTGAGTCTACTCCTTAAATGTGTGTTTATTTAACCCTTATCGACGGAAAACAGACAAGAAATATACTGCACTCAGGCTACTACATCATCATTGCCAAATGTACACTGTATAAAATCAGTGTTTAGACTGTAAAGTTTAAACACTTTTTAAACACTCTACATGTATTTTACAACGTTTTAAAAACATTCTTGTGTTTGCTAGAAACGTAAATATTGAACATTTTATTTTGTGCCCTAGCTGCCAACGTTGAAGGTCCGTTAAGTTATCCCAGAGAAAGCTTAAAATGTAAAATGTCCTATGGCTTTCGGCTTAACCACTTGCCAGCAAATCTATGATGCTAGCAAATAATTATACATAAAACTGAATCTTGATGATTTTTACTACTTTCTGAATGAGCAAATCACTGAATAGGCCTGTAATAACATTCGAAAACATTTTAAAAACTTGACTTGCTGCAAACATTCTAACCATAATGTTATTCAAGTGTTGACAATATTTTTTGCAAAAATGTTTTCCCAAAATATTTTACAATAACAGTTGAACAACATTGTTGCTGCAGTGTTTTTCATAAAACGTTTTAAACACGTTTTTATGTTCTTATATATAACCCACTTTTTAAATGGTTTATAAAAACGTTTTAAGAAACGTTTTGATCACAACCAAACACACGTTTACAATGTTTGAAAATTCATTCTTATATTTGCTGGAAACGTTAATTTTGAACAATGTGCCCTAACCATGCTAACAACATTGAGCTCGTCAGTTGGATGTCTACTTCATTATTTTCACCAGACATACTGGAGAATAAGAATAAATTTATTCCATTAAAAGGTGACATTTTCATCAAGATGATTAAGACTTTCAAATTTGATTACGTTTCACTTGAATAAGAGTTTTTTCTCGAATAATTCTCTCTCTCAAGAAGTATTGTCGTCTATTCGCTGCGGTTTCTATATGAATTAAGATTGTTCATAGAAATGCTTTTAAGAATTCAAAGATTATTTGAAAATAATTGTTGAAAGGTGAAAAATGATTGTCCTTCAGCTTGAAAAGTCTACAGTAGCATAGGATCCACAACATGCTCATCTATCAGGGCACAGTTCTTTAACCCCAATACATTTGCACATTCAATCAATGACCTTTGAAAATTTGGGTACAAAAACTCATAGTCTGCAACTTGTGGTCAAATTTTACAATATGATTGTTTTATTGAGGTTATTGAGGTTATTGAACTGTGCCTTTGGGATGAGACCATAGGTTGTAAGATTGCATGATGCTACGATAATTATGTTGTAATGTCTGTAGAGTAATCGGCAGGAAAAGACTGCTTGAATATAATGATTATTGAAATTTTAAGGCGACTCGGAGGAGAGCATACGACTTAGCAGTGTTTGCATTCAAATATTGAGACAAATAAAGCTGACACACAAGCGGTATGATATGAGTTCTATAAAGCAGATCCCAAGGCTTGCTATATGATGTGCCATTCTCACCCCATGTGCATGATTTTTCTCAGAAGGGGGAAGACTAGACGCCCCGTTTTGATATATTGGCCTTAAACTCATTAAGGCCATGCCAATAAAAACATACGCGATTATTTGCTTCTTTGACTTATTTCCTATCAAGTCAATTTATTTATATTAATCAAATCAATTTATTAATCATATCAATTTATTAATCATATCAATTTATTAATATTAAAGGCTCATTCCGTTATTTGCTCATCCGGAAAATTGTAAAAATCTTTAAAATTCAGATTTTGGTACCTGTGTTAGCATGGTTAGTGTCATCGATGCTAACATAGCCTGCTGTGTATTAAAGACAAAATGATACATTTTACACTAATCTGTAATTTCTACTAAATAGAGGAATTAACAACATGTATTTTGAGCCATGTTAAACATCAAGCGTGTGAATCGGATTCCAAATGAAACCATCTACAATCTGACCAACACCACTCCACTGTTATCTCGGCCATATACTGCGTCTTGAAGACGACGAGCCTGTGAAAGAATATGCCCTTTATATTCCACCACATGGGAAGAGGAAACCGGGACGGCCGCGCACACTGTAGGCCTACTACAGTATCCAGCACCTCCTGGGAGATACTGAAGGGATGTTGCCGCCAAACAAAATTGTTTCGCTTGCCTAAGATCGCAATAGTTGGAGAAAGCTTGTGGTCGCCTGCACCGCAGCCGACTGATGATGATGATGATGATGACGATTTTGAACGTGGCTTCAGCTTCATCAATACTGCTGTTTTCCTCGTTGCTTTTATTTTAATTAATGTCTCTTTAATGTTTCAAAATGTCAATACAGATAAGACAAACATGAATACATTAAAGTAATCAATTCATGTGGTGATGATGGAACGCCAAGATATGCATCACACACACATTAAAACCAAGAAGCCGACAATCTTTAATTGGTCTTCTGTTGATAAGACCTTTAACATTATATTTGCAATTCTGACATGCACTAGATCCACAACATTCTCATCTATCAGGGGAAAAGTTCTCAAACCTCAAGACATTTGTACATTCATTGAATGACCTTTGAAGATTTTGGTACAAAAACTCATACTCTGCAACTTGAGGTCAAATTTTGCACTATGATTATGTAATTGAGGTTATTGGACTATGCCATTGGGATGAGGCTCTTCTGGTCCATAGTGATCGATGGCAGGATCTAACACAGGATAGAGTAATGCCTCCTTGTAATGTTTAATAGGCACAAACTGATGCATTGACGGAATAGTGACAATTCAATGAAAGATGCATAAAGTCTAATTATCTTGAGTTTGTTTAATTCAGAGAAAAGTTCAAGTAAAAATGTCATCAAAAACGACATTTGTAAGTTCTTGACGACATTTGACAATAAAACTTGACGACAATTTCGATCACACATAAACCATGTAAACTTTAATACCAATCAGAAAGTTGATAATTTTTAATAGCCGGGAATAACCATGTTGATGTATTGAAGGTGAATCTGACAAGTCATTAATTTTAAGTTCTTCATACATGTATTAGTTTGTCGGTTTTATGCGGATTTATCAACACAGGAAAAGTTCATTTATCACCATACATAGGAGATTAATTAAGTTGAATTATTGAATTAAATAGATGCTAAATTGATGATTAATTTAAAGCAATTTTATGCGTTATATTCTGATAATATGACACTTATACAATTAACATTATAACACCCTTAAACAGATGCATCAATAGGATTGTAGATAATAATTAGTTAGATTTTTGTTTGTCAAATCCAATAAATATTTACACACTGACTTCAGCTTTCGCCATGCAGGCTGATGGCTTGATCACAAGTGATCTGGCCCGCTGCATTTCCCGCGGAGTTTGGATGCAATCTCACTCCTCGTGATCAAAGTTTGTTTTAGCAATGGATCGTATCCCGAGGAGTGAGATTGCATCCAAACTCCGCGGGAAATGCAGTGGACCAGATCACTTGTGATCAAGCCATCAGCATGGATGGCGAAATCTCAAGTCAGTGAGTAAATATTTATTTGAGTTGACAAACAAAAATCTAACAAACATTGTAATAAACATCTCAAAAATAGTAACTAACCCCCCTGACCTATTCAAAAACGTGTGCTTGTATTACAAATCTGTAAAATGCGTTGGTAGCAGAATTTACTAAATTGACTAAATATTGACGTCACAGCGTACATTTAAATCAATGTAACCCCAGATTTGAAAGTTGCAGTAAATTTTATTGATTTTGTATCAGTGTAATGGAAGGAAACCTGTGTAGGCCTAATGATATCTGAGTGTTTTTGTATTGTTAAAATTTGTATGTAAGTGCAACTTTCAAATCTGGACCTCGCTACATTAAATTGACCGGTGTTTTATTTTTCTGGGCTTTCGTATCAAATGAGGTGTCAAAATGCGCAGAAATAAATTCTGCTTCCAACGCATTTTACAGATTTGTAATACAATAGCCCCTTTTTGAATAATAGCCATTATTTAAGGGGGGTTAGTTACTTTTTTTGAGATGTTTACTATTTTAAAGTGAACATTATCATTAAAATATTTGAAATAATTAATTTGTGAGATAACAATTTAGTTTTTTAATTTCTTTTTATTGTAGTAAAACATTTTTCACAATGCCCAGAAATTTTGCCTAAATATCCCAAAATGCATTAGGACTTTGCAATGCCAATATCGTTTATAAATACACCGTACGGAACGTTTGGGTAAATTTTTACCCCAATTTGGGCACCGTTTCACCTAACCCGCGTTTTACACGCTGGGTGCAATATGAACAAACTTTATGGGTAAACGTGTTACCCAACCCCGAATAGGTAAAAGTTACCTAAAGTCGCCGAAAATGTTTACAAGTTTCACAATTGAGGAACAAAGTTGACATTCCACATTATAAATCTTGATCATTATTATCATTAAGATACAAAATAGATTTGTATAATAAACGCAATAAAACACAATTTATGCAATATTTCAACCTACTATTTTCAATTTGTGACCTGTGCTATCAATAGATATTATAATTCCACAGTTATCATGCTTATGGTAGGTCCCCTTGGGTTGTGAAAGCATCGCAAATGCCACTTTAAATTCTCGTCATATAAAGTTAGTCTTTCTTTAAATCAAAACATAATATTATGCACATTTTTGGTTTTAACAGTCATGGTGCATGACGCGGCAGTTTGTAGTTAAGTGAAATGCTTGGCAATTTAGATGTTTCTTTGATATGTTGCAGGTCTACAAATGAAAGTAATATGGCGGCAAAGACAGTGTTGGCAAAACTTAGTTTTGACAATTTATAGTTCACATTACCCCCCCATAATGCAACATCCAAATAAATACTGGATGCTTATTGGTCCATTTACATTATTTTGCTCTCAGCAGCTCAACAGCGGGACGGGACTCCCTCAAAGGATATTGACAAGGTTCTTAGTCGAGTATTGGCTCTTACTAGATTGAGAAATATTACACTGTTTTATATATTGATTGAAACCACCAAAAGCATCCATCGATTACGTATGGGTTTCCTCTAGGGCCCCAGGATGAGTGGTGGAGTTGGAGACGGAGCGCCCCTCAGAACTTTCAGGTATGAAATTGGGGACGGCAAAGAGTAAAGTGTCATTAAAATGGCTAAAATGGGACGACAAATTGACAAATCTGGACGACAATTTGGCTTTGCCCCTCACACTACTATGCTGCGTAAACTTGAGCCACTGCGGAAGGCGCTGACGTAAAATTAGCCGCTGCGTCTGTTGCAATGGCAAGACGTCAGACCATATATCATAGGCATACAGCCTGGTCTTTAGACTTGAAGATATTTTCCCTAATCTGCTAATAGTCAAACTAATATAATGAATGCAGCAATTAATATTGCCAATTGTTTTAATACACTCAAAGTATATGACACATAATGTACTCGTGCAGATAATCGCACTTGCCATGGAGTTATTGCATTTAGCTCTCAATAACTCCACGGCGCGTGCGATTATCTTGACTAATGCATTGCACTCAGTTCATTATCCTTATCATACAAGAACGGCATGTTTGGGACGTATGGATGCGATGCTTGGAAATAGAAAACATGCCACATGAAAATTCTTCCACACCGATGTGAACTTCAAGTGCTTTGACTTCAACTGACTGCCAAGTACATTCATGTATTAAGAATTATGACAGAGAAATAAGAACACATAATGAATGTCATAGAAAATAACTGATGGTAATTTATCACAAACTATACAGGGTCACAACAACCTATGCAATGCACGATATAATTAGCTGCATTTAGCTGCATTTCTCGGAAATCCGACAATATTTTCTTTAAAGTATTTCAAATCAAAATAATAAACGTTATCTGAAAATCTCATAATACCGCTAAATATCACAAATATATACTAAGTACACTCATAGAAATAACTTGTTCGCCTTGTTGGCGCAATTCAAAAGGAGTAAGTTTGGACAACTCAAAAATAGTGTAAAAGTTGCCAAAACAAAATTTATTTTAGTTATCCGAACTTAAAAATGCTGAAAAAGCTCAAAAGTTCCGTCAACTAATCAACTTTGTTGGCATTACTTAAAAAGTTGATGTAAGTCGTTGCGTCAACTTTTTAAGTAATGCCAACTTCTGAATTCAAGTTCAGGGAACTTAGAAAATAAACAAGGTTCAAAGAACCAATTAGTTGAGTTATTGTAACTCAACATGTAAGTTGATGTAACTCGTTCATATTAAGTTACTGGTACTTATTGTTTTGAGTTATTCCAATTTGGTACTTATTTACTTAATTCACGTAATTGGATCATTTTCTGCACAATTAGCAGTATTCAAATATTTATTTTTGTAATCAGTGCAAAATTTTGTATACTACTAGTTCACCCGTTGCTGTGAGAGTAACTGATGGCAATGCTATTTGACCCCTGATGACTTTTTGACACGTTCTCCTCATCTCAAGGATTCTTTCTACCACTTTTAAGCCCAGTTGGGCATACTGACCCCATATGACCTTTGCCCTCGAGTGACCTCGGTTTGATTTTGTTCATGCTCCCGTGATATGGAGAATTACTTTCACCAAGTTTTACCCGAAATCAGGCGAAGTTTAAAATGCAGCCCCTGGATGACATTTGACCTCGGATGACCTCGATTATATTTTTACGTGTTCCCCTCATATCAAGGATTCCACCCACCAAGTTTGAGCCCGATCGGACAAAGTTTGAAATTTGAACCCTCCGTAATGACCTTTGACCTTGGTTGACCTCGCATTTAATTTCGCGCATATATTCCCCTGGTATCAAGGATTCCACCTACCAAGTTTGAGCCCGACCGGACAAAGTTTGAAATTTGAACCCTCCGTGATGACCTTTGACCTCGGTTGACCTCTGATTTTATTTCGCGCATATACTCCCCTGGTATCAAGGATTCCACCCACCAAGTTTGAGCCCGATTGGACAAAGTTTGAAATTTGAACCCTCCGTAATGACCTTTGACCTTGGTTGATCTCGCATTTTATTTCGCGCATAAAATTATATTCCCCTGGTATCAAGGATTCCACCCACCAAGTTTGAGCCCAATCGGACAAAGTTTGAAATTTGAACCCTCCGTAATGACCTTTGACCTCGGTTGATCTCGGATTTTATTTCGCGCATACATTCCCCTCGTATCAAGGATTCCACCCACCAAGTTTGGGCCCGATCGGACAAAGTTTGAAATTTTGACCTTTGACCTTGACCTCCGGTGACCTTCAAAACCACCCGGTCAACATGCTTTTCCCGATACATATCCATATCCAAAATATCGGATCGATGCGTCGAAGCGCGGCGAAACGCATAGCCGGACAACCAGACAGACAGACAGACAGACTTCGCTGGTTATTTTAGTATAGTAGATAGCATACCTCTAGAAAATTATGCTAACCTAGGCTAGTTTCATTTTCTGAGTTGTAACAACTCAATAAAGTAAGTGCAAATGAGTGCGACCAACATAATGATATCGTGTCATTCAGCGTTACTCAAAATTGTACGTGTTGGCATTACTCGGAAAGTTGACGCAACGACTTACATCAACTTACTGAGTAATGCCAACGAACAATTTCTATGAGTGTAGTTTTTAAAATACCGATTTTCTCTTCATATTGGAAGATTCAAAAAATTTAAAAATTACTAAATATCTAAATGTGCTCGCTTTTTTAATTCCGCAGATCCTGTTGTTGAGCCCCATTCTTTCCCCCTCCTTTGCTTCAAACCTAATCCATGCTGGACGATCTCATATATTTCTTCATCGCAAAATTTAATATCAAGAATCAGTTTGATGAGTTTCCCCATGTTCTGACATTGAAATCATTATGCAATGCAACTTAGAGTCATTCAAGTACAAACATGCCTAGTACTCATGATACTTGTACTGGTTCAGTATACACTTAGCTCGTACCGCAATTTGTGTCAGTATATCTCCCAATAGTACACAGACTTTGCGGCTAAATTGCATTAATTTGTGCGAGAACACTGGTCAAGCACAGTTAACCTCATATTTGTCTTAGCGGATCTACGGGAGATCCCACATATCCGATATTGTATTGCAGGACATACACTACCAGACATGGTTTAATATCACTAGTTATTTTCAGCACTTCATACGGGGTATTCCCATTTTTATTTAGACATTATATAGTCCAATGACCTCTAGCCATCTTCCAACCCCAGTTTGAATTTCGGCTACATGATTAGGGCTTACATTATTACCTAGATGGGGGGGTTTACACCCCCCCATCTAGGTATTCTAATGCTATCCGAATCTGCTTTCACATATGTATCGACTATATCCAGTGCCCATAGGGTGCAAACAGAATTGGGGTCAAAGGTTATTAAGGGGGCATTTCCGGTATATAACCAAATACCTTCAAAATGCTTCTTCTGCCACATATTACATAGCACAATGACATCACTTACACAAGTGCATCGGCTTTACCCAGTGCCCATAACTTGCACACACACGGAATTGGGGTCAAAGGTCATTAAGGGGGTAAAATCTTACAATTGCATTATCTCGACATCTGTAAGGGGTATGGGGCTCAAACTCAGTGACAACAAATCTTATGACCAGGGGAACATTTTACAGGGGTCAGGTCAAAGGTCATGCAGAGGTCAAATTTTAGAAATGCATTTCCTGGACAACTGTAAGGGGGTACGGGGCTCAAACTTGATGACAACAAACTTAATGATCAGAGGAACATTTTGAAATACTTTGCAGGGGTCAGGTCAAAGGTTAACTGGGGTCAAATCTTATCATTTCATTTTCTGGATATCTGTAAGAGGTATGGGCTCAAACTCAGTGACAAAAAATCTCATGACCAGGGGAACATTTTGCAATGGTCAGGTCAAAGGTCATGCAGAGGTCAAATTTTTGAAATGCATTTTCTGGACATCTGTAAGGGGTACGGGCCTCAAACTCCGTGACAACAAACTTACTGACCAGGGGAACACTTTGGAACACTGTGGAGGGGTCAGGTCAAAGGTTATCTGGGGTCAAATCTTAGAATTATATTTTCTGGACATTTGTAAGGAGTACGGGACTCAAACTTGGTGACAACCTCATGACCAGGGGAACATTTTTAAAACATCTTTCAGGGGTCAGATACCTCCAAAACACCAACATGCCCCAGCTAGGTTTGTGGTCTATGACCACCATTTGCCACTAGTATTACATTTATATTATATTTTCCCGTGCACATGATGGCTAAAAAGGGCAAGATTTCTGCAGTAATACAGGCATGAGAATGTTCATGTTTTTGCCTGAATTCAGGTAGTTTTGATGTCCAAATTTATGCATTTTGTCAGCCTGTTTTCGGCCCTTTTAAGGCCAAACTCGCGCTGTTTCAGGCAGTTTTCATTAAAGCCGTTCTCGTGCCTGGTAATGGCAGTTTGTCTGAGCTTCATTTCTTTAATAACAGTTCTACAAAAGAATACAGGCTTAAAAGGTTTTAAAGAACTGCTTTAAAGAACTTCTTGATTTCTACTTAGTACCCCTATTGTCGAGCTCAAGAACGGGTTCTGTCTCTATAATCTTGAGTATTCTTTTTTCACGGCAGTGAGATGACGCCACTTGCACCCATATCTCATATGCACAGTTTATCTCTTACATATCCTGTGTCTTGAATAACTATATAGCCCACCAACCATGTGCTTTAAGAGGCTAGGAAATAATTCCTAATATCTCATACCCTAGTTTGTATGCCTTTATCTAATCTTGCCCCACTGACAACTTACTATTTTACACTTAACCTGTCCAAGAGTTTAGCCTTTTTTAGAAACATGTTTGTAATTGGCTTATGGCCATCACATGCTGACAATACATATAACTGATTGGTTAATCAAAATTAGCAGTGGTTAGGTCAGGCCTCATCACAAAGTAAACAAATCATTCTGTATAGAAAACTGTGTAGCAGGTGATTTACTTCAGATAAAGTTCAATATAACTACATTGCACAAAACTAAGTCCATTATCTATAGTTAATTGAATGTTTATTGACTCTTGTAATAACCCATGTGTATAAACCTGTATAATATTGACAAAGACAAAATCACTGACCCTGACAAAAGCTAGCAAGAGTTAATAAAAATTCCTTTAAAAAAGGAATGGCGCGCCCAATGTGAGCTTGGTCGTGATGTGGTGAATTTCATACCTGTCGATAGGTTGTAAGAGGGAATAGCCTTTTCCAGGCACGAATTGGGCCATATATAAAGAAAGTTTTGCTACTTTGCAACGCAATAAAAACCTAAATGCAAAATGAGATCCTGTAGGTGGCTTCCGAGGTGACTTAAAAAAAACTAAATGCAAAATGAGGTTTTAAAAAAATATTGTTTTCCAGAGTCAAGACGCAGGTATCATTATTAAGCCTCATATCACTTATTTATTGTCAAATAAGTGCAGAGTAGGTTAGATATGAATATTAAATGTTAGATCAAAGTAGCTCAAAGTACACGTACTATACACCTGATCCGTGAACTTTTCTTTTTTAAAGACAAATTCTTGTTAGAACTAAAGTTCCTGATACCAATGACAAAAAATGGTTAACTTTCATCTTAGGTCGAATTCACGTCACCCAACTACCATGGTGTAACTTAACAGGGTCATTGTACCATTGAATTACAATGGTCACACGAACCTCGCGAGTAAAATCGCGGTAGTGTTATGTTGTTAATGAGACCTTCGATCGCAGTTAACCATTATCGTAGGAATCAATTTGATTGAAAACGCTGAGTTTAATTACTATACGCTATGTAGGCTACGAGGTCAAATATGCAGCAATTCAAACCCACCTATCACAATATTGTCATGCGGTCACAGTTTATTTTCCCTAAAATTGTTGCATTTTCACCTTAATTCGATAAATAAATTGAATATCCGGGTTGCATTATCTTATCTCTGCCCATCGATCTAATTTTAGCAGGATCATCGGTCCAATATTCATGTTTGTGCAACTTTTACTTTAATTTTGAAGTTAAACTTTAAGAAAAAACACATTAATATGATTAAACTGGTCAACCGTTAAGCGTCAATTTTATTTGAGCATAAAAGGCAATTTTCATTCTGAAGATTACTTAAAAAGTATTTCCAGTTACAAACTTAGACGTTACATCACTTTAATAAGAACGTTAACATCACCAATTTAAAGTTTGAATGCTAACAAACGGAGTGAAAAGTTGACGAACACACTTAGCCAAATGTATGATATTAAGCAGCTAGTTGGAAGGCGAATGTTGTTTTTGTCTTATCTCACCTGCGCATCAGGTTCAAAGGAAATCTCTTACCGAACCACTATATTGGCAGAACAATATCCAGATGAACCTTGCTAAATTGTTGTATACCGTGCTTTCTCAGGTAAGTCCTCCAAAAAAGGGACATCCTCATTTTTCCTCGGGAAAGACCGAAAACTACTAACAATGCTCATTTTTGCATTAACGGAAAAAACACCCTCCTCCTTCATCATTTAAAGAAAATCCTCCGAACGAGAAATTTACGAGCGTATAGGTGGCCTAAACTAGTTATTAATTTTTACAAGACTGTTATAGTATTCACTAAAAATGACTAAAGACATTTACATCAATCAGCCGCGTCTTTCATTCAAATATCAAAATTAATATGGATGCTCAAACATAGACAAAATATTGTAAACACAAGCGTTTCCATGGTTTCCTGATACTGAGACATTCCATTTCTACCGTGCAAAAATAACATATTATTTAAGCTTACTGTGCAACGGACATTTGACCGATTTAAATATCCATCTTTTCCGGCAGTTGTTATGGCTATTAAATATGACAAATGTAAAGATTCTCTAGTATTTCAAAGGCTCAGTTCGTTAACTCTAATACATTCGTAGAACGACATTTGAATGTGTTTGGTACAAAAAACTCATACCAAACAACTCGAGGTCAAATTTTGAGCTATGACTGTTGAAAGGGTGTTATTGAACTCTGCCATTGGCAGTGAGACCATTTTGGCTCATGATTTTATTGGGCTATTCCAGTTGAAATCCATACACCCCTAAAGACACGACCTTAATCTTCCACATAGGGAGTGCAAATATCAAATAGGGTTACCTGAATGGGTGGCTCCATTTGAAATCTTCACTCCCTGTGTGGGAGATTAAGGTCATGTCTTCCATAGAGGGTGGATAGATTTCAACTGGAATAGTCCATTACAACAAACCCCTGCCCCGTGTCCGCTTCATGCTCTGATAACATTTAGTTCCTATGCCCGTGGGTCGCGTCGGGGCCCGGGGGTCGGGGCCGGTAAATGCATGAACGGAAAAGAATAACACTAACAGCAATATATTTTAATACAATGTTAAAACAGACTTATTCTGAATATGATTTATGTATGTATGTGTGAAATGTGAATTTCATTTCACACAAACATGACAAAACAAATTTCTAAGGGATTTCGTTTTTGCATTAGGCGATGCGTCTATAACAAAGCTATTTTAGAGTGATTTAAAAAGCACAACTTATACACCTACGTACGGAATCTGTCATCGTCTTAACCATGAAAAGAACAAGGGGGAAAAGACAGGTTCCAAACATGGGGTACGGTCCTACATGCTTATAAAAAAACGGTTCTAGTGGTTCTACATAATAGGACGATCAAGAAAAAAGTTTTCTAGGAACTTTCTGGCATTTACAGAACTTTTTCATATCTAAAATGGTTGTTCTTTCTGGCCTTTGCTGAACACTTCGTAAGTTTGTCGTATTCCTATTTCAGGTTCTATACTGTAGAGTCTGAAACAGTAATACAAATACAAGACAGCTTAACAACTTTTCTATGTTCCATTTGGAACCATCTTTTCTGAGAGTGTACTCCTATTAACACCATACCTATACAATGTACTACCACGTACAAATGATGTCAATTAAATTTGGTTAACTTTAATCGTAGGTTGCATTCACAACAACAAACTACCACGGTTTAACTTAATAGGGTCATTGACCATTGGATTACAATGGTCGCGCGAACCTTTTGCGTAAAATCACGGTAGTGTTACGTTGTTAATGAGACCTACGATCGTAGTTAACCATATTCATAAGATTCCATTGTACTTTAATTTACTTCACAAGTGTTGAGGCGAAATAAAATACTAGTAATAAAGTACTCGTCTTTTACCCGTGCAATATTATATGAGTTACCATGGAAACGAAATATACAATGCGCAGTAGCAGCTGTATGCAGACATCCCATGTCGTTTATGATACAACATGAGTAATTAATTCATTGAATGAATTATTATTATGTTCTGAATAATGAAAAGAGCAATGACCCAAGTTATCATGTCTACAATAGAGTGAATGAAATACAGTCATTTGTTTACATCATAATTGATACAATTCTTATTTACCCATGATCATGGTGATGGTGCCATGGGGGATAATTGTCATGATGGGTAACGTGAAACGGACAAAAAAGACGGCCGGGAAGAGGGCCATATAAAGACGAGGATCCTTCTTCTACTGATTATTTCCTTTAATAAGTTATTACAATTTCAGATTAATTTCGAAAACGGAGATGTTTACAGTGAAATCAGAAATTGAATAGTAGACTGTCACTCCTATCTGCATGCCTTTGCTTTGAAGTCGGATTCAAAGACCTTGCGGGTGTGATATATATTTGGAATGACAACAGAATGCCTATTATACACACTTACGTTAACCCCTAAAATCAACCCTAACCATATTATATGGTTATACCCAGGTATACAAGGACAACTCGAAAGTAAGGAGATCAGTGTTGAAACACTGCTCTCCCATGATTGTCAGCGGTTACGATAGGGTGTACGAACAGTCAGGCGTTACATGGAACTGACTACGAGGTCTTTCTACTGACTGCGAGGTCATTCACTACATCTGTTTCACAATCCAAAATGCAGAATGGAGAGAGCGGATAGTTGAATTATAAAAATTTGCCTCCACCGGGGATCGAAC
The DNA here is from genome assembly GCF_039555335.1 of Amphiura filiformis. Classification (NCBI taxonomy): domain Eukaryota; kingdom Metazoa; phylum Echinodermata; class Ophiuroidea; order Amphilepidida; family Amphiuridae; genus Amphiura; species Amphiura filiformis. Next base: position 2,138,143 of record NC_092645.1, read on the forward strand.
CTGGGACCTCTTGCAAAGAGATAAAGACCTTAAGTAACCACTGGACCACGTCGTCGTTCACTTCACTTTAGGTTGTCCTAACGAGCTTTGTTGAACACATAATTTTAATATTATAGTGCACACTTATCGGGATATTTGACAAAATAGCACTGAAGCTCCTTGAAGTTCAAAAGCACGTTTAGAATCTTCCGCTAATATGTGTCTCATATTGTCTTATTTTACTTTTGCTGTCAAACCAAGTTAAAGATCAGGTTGTTATATTCATTGATATATCTGTCTGCCTTAACTTTGATGTCATGATGTGTTCATTCAGCTAATCTAGTTGAAATCCATACACCCCCTGTGGAAGACACGACCTTAATCCCCCACACAGGGGTGTAGAGACTTCAAATGGAGTCATACATTCAGGTAAGGGTGTATTGACTTCAAATGGAGTCACCCATTCAGGTAATCCCATTTGAAATTCACACTCTCTGTGTCATGTGTGTGGAATATTAAGGTCATGTCTTCCACAGGGGGTGTACGGATATTAACTGGAATGGCTCATTCAGTCAGACAGCTGTTCCTATTCCCAGGTCACGGCTAGATTAAACACAATCCCATCACAAATCTAACACAACCCTTGGATTCCATCCGCCTTAGGAAGACTAACAACTGAACTTAAACTTCACTCGTTAAAGTAATATCTACACAAATCCGCCGGATCGGGTTGTTTTGGAAAGAATGATCTATTTCATTGGTCGAAACTCAAATCGGTTGCCACCAGCGATTTGGGTATGAAGTCAGTTTGAACATGCTGAATGCCAAAAATAACATCGACGTACTCAACGGAGTTCAGGGATCAACCTTTCATTGTATGGTATTTTCAATCGACCCTTATTTCGTGGGTATGTGTTTTTAATATGGTTAAGGATGCCGGGTGTTGAACTGTGTCCAACAAAGTTGAAACTGATTGTTCTTAAAACAAAATTGATGAACTGTATTTCAATTCTTCCTGGAAAATCTAATTCAATGATTTCAAATCGTGCCTATCTATAAACCAGGGTTTCGAGACTCGCCTTGAAACTTTCTGTTGAAAGTTGAGCAGTTTAGTGCCTTTTTGTCGTGACTGCAAAACTTGAAGGAAGTATCTGGAAACTTAAAAAGCCATGAAATTTACTTTGTAAAGAACACGATCGCCGACCGATAGGTTAAGTTCAGAATGTGAATAAACAGCGCTAAGTTTGAAGCGCGTATTTCATCACCGATGTCAGTAAAAGGTCCCACAATTTTGTTTGGAATTAGGATAGATCAAAGTGAGAGAATTGTGATGTAGGCATGTTTGATTGCATAGGCTTATGTGGATTTTGTGTGCACCAAGGTGGTATGGTAATGCACAACCTCATTTCAACTTTCGTGATACGAACGGAAGCTAACGGAGTGGATTGCTCCCAAGTTTGCAGTGCATGAAGGCTTTGAACATGTTGAAGCATCACATAAAGACGACGATGACAACAATGACGACGACAATGATGGTGATGATCATTTGGAGGGAGAGGAGGGGGAGGGGTGGTGGTGGAGGATAGTAGGAGGTTGCCATGATGGAAGTGTATTCGCTAAATACATGTTAAACGCTGACTTTAACCGTCCAGAGACACCTTCACTGTCTCTGACATTCATGACTTGTCCCTTCACTAGGATCTAAAGTATGACAATCTTTCGGACACAGTTCCTTAACTTCAATATGCTTCTACACACATAGAATGACCTTTACACACACTAGGATCTCAAACATGACAATCTTTCGGACACAGTTCCTTAACTTCAATATGCTTCTACACACATAGAATGACCTTTACACACACTAGGATCTCACACATGACAATCTTTCGGACACAGTTCCTTAACTTCAATATGCTTCTACACTCAAAGAATGACCTTTACACACACTAGGATCTCAAACTGACAATCTTTAGGACACAGTTCCTTAACTTCAATATGCTTCTACACTCAAAGAATGACCTTTACACACACTAGGATCTCAAACATGACAATCTTTAAGACACAGTTCCTTAACCCCAGTATGCTTCTACCATGGACGAAAGAGACCGCGTGCGATCAGTCAAAGTCCCCGTGCTTTGTATGCTGTGAATTCTCGCATATTCATGAGGGCCGATTGTTCGATCGTGCCGTGTCTAACAATCACGCCAGTGTTGCGTAAGAATGACCTTGGTGTGATGGGTGTAAAGACTCACGTTCCACAACTTACAGTCAAAATTTGAGCTTTAATATTGGGCTATAAGCGCTATGTCACTAGGAATGCTTCATTACCACATCTTGGCAAGCTTGCTAACCCAATTTCCTACGTTAAACCACCTCACGTTTTCCTCTAACAAGTGCAAAAGTGCTCAATATTAAACCATTTCATTAAACTGCAACTAAAATGCAAAAGATAACACTGGTTCAGCTTTGTGCACATTCTTCTCTACATGTGTATACTGGGATGTTGACAGCTTGAACAAGATATAACAAATTCAGAACCCCAAATCCGATCGGAAATGCAATTCCTTCGAGTTGTTCCCATACCATGATTTATATTTCCGTGGAGATGTTTAGTTCTCAAGACAATATGGACCACAATGGCCTCATCCCAATACTATAGTCCAATAACCTCAATTAAACAATCATAGAGCAAAATTTGACCTCAAGTTGCAGAGTATGAGTTTGTGTACCCAAATTTTCAAATGTCATTTAATGAATGTACAAATGTATTGGGGTTAATGAACTGTGCATTATTAGATGAGAATGTTTTGGATCCTAGTGAATCGAGACATTCACTTGTTGAGACAATATGAAAACTTGTGGCTCATTGGCAGAATAAACGTATCTGGAATGCTGAAGAACAATGGGCTATTCCATTTAAAATCCACACTACCCCTGTGAAAGATTTAGCTAAAGTCATCCACAGAGGGAGTATGAGTTTTGAATAGAATAGGCAATTGGGTAACTTCCATTTGAAATACTCCAGTTGTAGAAGATATAGGTAAAGCCATAATACAGGGGGAGTTTGGGTTTCAAAATTACTAACCTGACCAATTACATTTGGAAAACATACTCCCTCTATGGAAGATATTTCCAAAATCTTCCACGGCAGTGCAGATTTTAAATGGGATAGCCAAATGACGACGCCGTTAATGAAATAATTACATTGTTTTTTCCTCTAAATGAAAGCAAAAAGTATTCAAGTTCTTCGGTGCGTTTATACTATATCGTTTAACATTGGAGTATCTATAGAGCGTGTTTATAGTGGGAGCAGATGTACGGTACATTGGCGTATAAATTCTACCCGGTCAGAAATTGTCCGGAAACTTGCCCACTATAAACACTAGCCGTAACGGGTATGTACCGTATATGATATCCTTCTTAATCGAAGGATATGGTGAGATATTTGCATAATAGGAACACACGAGGATAAATTTTGTACTGTATTACCTCGGAGCAGTCTCTTCATATACGGCACATACCTGTTACGGCTAGTGTTTATAGTGGGCAAGTTTCCGGACAATTTCTGACCGAACAGAATGTATACGACAATGTACCGTACATCTGCTTCCACTATAAACACGCTGAAAAAGTTTCTGTATTTGATAATATTTGATGTTGCTTTTTTGTGCTTTGAGGCCATTGGAAAAGGCGCATTATAAATGTAGTAAGTTAAGATAGGTACAATGATTTCAAACTTTTCATAGGAATAGTTTTAAATACCTAAGGGTTTGATTATAAATGTGTGACGTTAGTATAAAACGTTGGCCCAGTTCGTATGCGTGTTAAACCCGAGCCTAACCCAACGATATTATACTAAACCTACAAAACCCTTCCCGCCGGAGAGAGTCTTTTGCTTAAGACCCTCTGTGGTTCCGTGCTATATCAAAATCGTCTGTTGACTTAGAAATTTCCTTTGCACAAAATCCCGGATTGTATGCCTACTTTTCCAGAAAATAGGTCATACATGTAGGTGTTCACCGTATTAAAGGTGCAATTTTGCAACATCAGTAATATTGGAATTCCGTGCTTACAGCTGGTATTACAGTTACCATTGTTTAAAAGCCTTTAAAAATCGCTAGAAAGTGTATAAAAAAATTCTCAAAATATGACGTTTTTTTGTCCGCAGAAAATATTTTTTAAATCTTAATATGGATACAATTCTGACATTTATACCACTGAAGAGGATGTGCACTCTAGATTATAGAATGGCCCAATTATGGCCAAAACATTGGGATGCATGAGGCCGTTGTGATCCATAGTGTAATTTCAGTGACATTTTTGTTAACATTCCAAAAAACATACACAAATTTGAACGATGTAGAGAATGTGGTCAAGATCAATACGATCACATATTGCATATCGCTAAAAAACAATAATAGCCTCATGTACAGATGCGGAGTTCAATAGCCTAACTTCGCGTTGTGGGGTATGACCTTTTTTATCCAACACATTAAAGGAGTATTTCGTGATCCTAGCATCCTCTTTTTATGACAATTTTCAGTACATATCCACGAAAAAAGCCTATTCCCAAAATTTCAGTTGATTCCGATTTTGCGTTTGCGAGTTATGCATGATTATGTGTATTACACTGCTCCATAGACAATGCGTTGTAATTTCGTTCTGGTGCACCAGAACGAAATTCAAATTTCACGATATCTTTGCAAAACGAATTAATCTGCAAGAAATATTTTGTACATAAACATTATGTAGCCAGAGGTTTCCAGTGATATAAAAATCTCAACTTTTTTGAGAAAAATGGGGATGAGGCTGTGGATCACGAAATGCCCCTTTAAACACATTCAATACGCTCGTAGTACATTATCAGGCACTCGTACAGTGTAACTACGGATCACAACGGCATCATCCCAATGGCATAGTCCAATAACCTCAATTAAACAATCATATAGGCAAAATTTGACCTCAAGTTGCAGAGTACGAGTTTTTGTACCCAAATTTTCAAAGGGCATTCAATGAATGTACAAATGTATTGGAGTTAAAGAACTGTGCACTATTTGATGAGAATGTTTTGGATCCTAGTGTTATTGCAAATTTATAGTGTCTTTGTCGCGAATACCCTTTGAACTTGGAAGAGATATAAGAATTCAATCTTTCTTTTGTGTGTGGGGTGTGTGTGTGCGCGCCTTAAATTTTATATCCACAGACGCAGATTTCAGCATACAAATCTCAGCTTCAATGCCTTTTTGAATTTGGTTATCTTTTCGAAGATACTAATCTTACAGGTGCGAGTGATGTAAAAGAGTGAAAAACTCACTCCCGAAAAGAGTGATTCACTCAAAAAGGAGTGAAATGTGATTTTTTAACTTTAAAACCACTAAAAAAAGAGTGAATTTTAACTCTTTCAAGGAGTTAAATGAAGGACAACTCTAAAAATGTGTTGTCCTTCATTTAACTCTTTGAACGAGTTGAGTGGTTTTAAAGTTTAAAAAACACATTTCACTCATTTTTGAGTGGTTTTATAAGTGAATCACTCTTTTTGGGAGTGAGTTTTTCACTCTTTTACATTTAGAGAGTGATATGGTTCAATGCATAGGTACCGTGTGAACGTTGTAGTGCAGGGCGATATATTCAAAAATTGTATTCATCTATTGCTATGATAGCCTTACGTCACTTCTACAGCGAATACAGCAGCCAAAATAGTATGTCTATAGATGAAGGTCCAATGTACCCTTTTTTTGTCCCTCTGCTATGGAGAATACGTATTCCATACAATGCCACACTTTTTGGACAGATGCGTCAGATTGATTAAAAGTTTATCTGCTGTTTAAATTTTAATTGGAATTCGGATTTGAAAGTTACAGGACATTCAATTCCTGCCTCATTATTGTCGGACGGACCTGGATATAGTATGACGCAGTACTAACTTTATAGTTAAAAAGCTACAGAGTTACGAACCTCATCCATCATCCGGGAAAACGGTTTCAATCAAAGGACGGGGTGACTTCATTTCTGGGTCAAAAATTAAACAATTGTTTCAAAGGAAACGCCCTCTTCTTGGTGCAAAACCCCAGAAACTTTACTCTTCCCCTTGGGTGCCTAACATTTTATTACATCAGTGTATTGTGCAGGAACTTAAGGATCTACCTTTCAAAGCATTATTCTATGTACTTAAAACTATGGGTGATAAAGCATAAAGCAAAATCCGTCTCGTCACGTCAACATGAAATTTTCATAAATTTAGTCCAGCTGTACAGACATATGATATTTGTTATGACGGCTAATTCTTTACTCTATGAATATTGACATATCATATCTGCGCTACACACTATGGACCACAATAGCCTCATCCCAATGGCATAGTTCAATAACCTAAATTAAACAATCATAGTGCAAAATTTGACCTCAAGTTGCAGGATATGAGTTTTTGTACCCAAATTTTCAGAGGTCATTCAATGAATGTATAAATGTATTGGGGTTAAAGAACTGTGCCCTGATAGATGAACATGTTGTGGATCCTAGTATAATAGACCAACCAAAACACGGTTTATATTTTTGTGTCAGCGCAAAAGGTCTCGCTCAGGTAACTGCATACCACCCGGGAAGATAGCGCTTCTTTTACACCTGCGACCAAGCCCCGCCGACTGAGACAAATGAGTGGGTTATTCAGATGTTTCCTGGTTGTTCTGGATCAATTTGACGCAGTGTTATTGCATGCATTGCGTCGTGGAACGCAATTTCTGTGCAATGCATGCGCAATCAACCATCGTGTCCTGGCGGCAATGCGTAACGTGGAATTTTAAGCAACCACATTCTCAAATCCACCCGAAGGATTACTCTCTTGTTCAGTGACATAATTAAATGTGCCAAGGGTCCACTTTCTTGAGTCAAAATATCCTCAAAATAGTAAAATCTTTTTTGATGGGTAAAAGTCCACCTTTGCCAGCCGAATTTACCCGAGCTTAACCCAAAAGTTTTACCCCACCCTCCCACCCAAATAAATCATGCCCGGATCCTGACTACGGGTCTGCTGCTCCGTGGACGGTATGGTACAGATCCACTTCATCTAATTCAGCCATTCGCACTTGAAACTTGACTATCAGAACAGAATACGTATGGATCATCCCGATGGGACGCCACCAGATGAGACAAACGTTATTTGTGTTGGCGAACTTGGTCATGACATGGAAACAAGTTATTAGTTTGTAAAAGATCTCGGTGTGAGAAAGAGATAACACAGTGTTGTTTATAGTCCTGAGGTGAGGTGTCCTAGTTTGTGTTGATAAGGCGGGTATGGGTAGACACAGAATGACAGGATCAGGATTTGGGCCGTTTATGGTCAAGAGATGTCGATAAGTTCATGGCCAATGACTTCTGACTTGTTCAGCCAGAATTGTATCATTGTAATGGCATAGTTCAATAACGCTCATTGCATAGCATTGCTCAAACTTTGACTTCAACTTGTGAAGTATGAGTTTTTGTACCCAACTTAATCAAAGTTCATTCTATGCACATAGACGCATATTAGGTTTACCGACATCCTGATAGATGAGTGCTTTTGAGGTCTTAATGAGAGGATAAAAACATTTGTTATTATTATCCACAATTGAATGAATCAAGTTGAGGACTAAACACGAAATTTCAAATGCAACAATTGATTTAAAAATATTTTCCATAGTGTTATGCAGGGAAGTGCCACTAGCGACTAAGTGATGACTTCCCTGGTCGTAATACAGCAGTTAAAATACTAACATTCGGGGATGAAAGTACACTTTTGACAAAAAGTCTGAAAACAGCATGCAAATGACCAGAATGGCCCTAAAACGGGCTGAAATTTTTATACATGCGTAAATCTGGACTACAAAAAGCCTGAATTCAGCCAAAAGCCAAAAACTTACATCCCTGTATTAAACATTATATTGTGACTGCATCCAATTTACACTTGTGTGCTCTTAAGTGTATGATGGATAATCAACTCGTGTATAAAACACGGTAATTCTATGTATTCGTCAAGATAATCGCACTGATGTGCACTTTATAGGTCTCGATACTTTCGGGGTGACCATAATTCAAAAGATGCACTGAAAGGATCTATCAGTGATTCGCTAAATCCGAATATCTGACATCAAAAATCAAATTTTGCAATTTTGCTTTCTGTCCGTACAGACAAGTTACAGCAACTTGAAATTGAATGGAAGTTCATATCTTCACTATTACTAGGTATGTCACAGTGGCTGCACAATAATTCTGTCATACTGTGCACGCATACATAACAGTGAATCAAAAAGCGCGCGGGTCAAAGTTGGCCAATTTTTGAAAACATACATGTCAAAAAACGATTTCCTCGTTATGTTTCATTGATCACAATAATTTGTCTTTTTGTACCGGGGCCAGCAAAGCTGGCCACGGTACTTATTAATTGGATCAAGTTTGTTGTTGTTTCTAACTTTCTGTTTGATAGTTCATGAATAAAACAGAAAATATTGTCAAAAAATGATCAAGTTGTCATAGCAAATAGAAATACCAAAATTGGTGTGTGAAGAAAGCAGAAGTTTTGTGTTGATTTTGCATTACTAAGGTAAAATCAGTATATATTTTAGGAACTTTGTTTCTAAATTGAAAATTGGGCAAATTCGCTGGTCCTCTTACCATGCACATTGACCTTATTAGAGTATAAAGTGCAGGGGACAATAAAATACTCAGTAAATGTGTCAGTGTGTGGTCATCATGTCATAGTGCTTTTCAAGCAGGGTCAAGGTTATCTAGCAGCGATCTTGCTATAGGTTAATGAAAATGTTTTGATGTCATTACACATCTATTCCAGAAAACTTACACATGAAAATTAATTGGCAGTTGGTGGGAGATAGAGAATAATTGGCAGGACAATTGGTTCTACATTTAGGAGTTTCACATGATAATAATAATATGTTAGGATAGAAGAGGGTGTATGTTATGCCCTTAATCAAAAGTCTGGTATCAAAAGCTATTTGCACACATGATAAACAATTACCTTCTTTTGGATAAGTTGATTAACTTCATATATTTTTGTCTATAATATTATGATGATATACAGAAAAATCAGAAATCAGTAAAATGTAGCTTTGGTGCAGATGTAAAATCAGAAATCAGTAAAATGTAGCTTTGGTGCAGATGTAACGAATTATGTTCCTACGTATATCACTAGTCTTTAACCATGCTATAAACAAAATTAATACAATAGCATTGGGTTTCAGTATGTGTAGGCCTTTAATATATTTGTTGTTTATATATTCCAAAAATAATTATTCTTGATATAGTGTTTAACATTCTGTGTGTTTAAATTTTCAAACCAGATTGTTATGAATTAATCTATACTAAAAGATGCGAATGTTGTTTGCTTTTACAAATTTCATTTGTGCAATCACAATTATACTATATAGACAGTTTTGACGTAAGTATAGTGTGAGAGAGAATACAAAACAGAGTGTAACATAAACTATTGGGCAAAATCGCCAATTAATTAGCTTCCGAAATTCTTGAGGATGTAGAAGGGATCACATTTGGTACCAAATGTTTGGAATCTATTCCATCTTTTTTCAAATTTATGTAACAACGTAAAGACTGATGTTGAAAGAATAGCAACAAATGGAACTTGGCTTAAAATGTTCAAACAACCACAATCTTTACACTTAAAAATTATTTTTACTGTATATTTATATTTTAAAAAAGAAAATGGTTGTTACTCAATGTAATCTACTTTTTGTTATATAATCTTCACATGAAATCATTCCTGTCCCGGTACATCCCTTTTTAAAGGGTTTTTTATTAATATATGGTAGGTGAAACATTTCCTAAATCACTATCAACTCCGCCGAAATTAAACACTGCCTAGTTTAAGAGTTAAGACCTGTTTTATGAATTTTTTTAGATCGTCCATAAATCAATAAATATAGGTCTCTCGAAATAGAGGACCTAGTACCACCAGTCTGAAATACCAGTGTTTGTTATCATGTATTTTTTTTCCTTGGACAATGAGTGAAACACTTCCCTATACCAATTGAAAACTCGGTGCACTTAGGCAATTAACTGCAGTTTCTTTATTCAACATCACAGCAGGTTCATATTTGACAAAATCATGCTGTATGAATAAAACATAAATAAAACATTGAAAAAAGTAAAAATTACATATGCCTAATTAACATAAGAATGGCATAAATATATAATTAGATGTAATTAGCTAATTTGCATAATTAATGACTTTTTGTGTATTTTTTGTTACCAAATGTAAGAACTTTGGGTACTTATGTGTGCAAAAAAAACCGCATCCTCGTATCATGTACGGTTCTCTGTTGGCATTATTTTTGCATATTAATTAGCTGGACTTAGTCATTTTTAAGCTTTAATTTGTCTGCAGATTGGTCAAAATGGCTAAAATTGTATATTTGGTGGATTTATTACATTTATTCGAGGAGAGATTTTTTAATCTTGTTTTCTTTAACGAAGTCCGGAAAGATATACAATTAATCTGTGATACTTAAATCAATGCTACCTTTTCAAGTAAGTGTCCGAATAAGCATTACAAATCCCAAAAATTACCATTTTGCCATTTATAGCAATTTGTGGCAGGTTTTCACCCGATTTCCGGGTGTCTTCAAGTTGACGTTACATCACTTTGCATTATCCGATTTCAATTCTGTTTTTTGTTTTTTGAAGCATTCATAACGATGATTCAATTAAAAGCGTCAAATAACATGTTTCTGCTGCGCTTATTTTTGGGGTGATATACCTACTATTACTGCTGATTACTTTCTTTAGTTGAGTTTTCATATCAAAAAAATCATGATCATTTTTTTTTGGCTGAACCATGAAACCATGGTCTAAGCCTATATTGTCTAACTTTACTTCCTTACTAACTAACTTACTCAGCAACCTTTTGGTCTGAAATGGACATCATTTACTTTAAAGCTATCCCTACAAATCTCAAATATTTATGAGAACATAATGCTTCAAATAAATAGGATATCCTCAATATTATCATTTGGTTTAAGGCACCAGAGCCAAATTTGTTCGATCTTTGGATCATCATACAATGCTGCTTCGATGCTTGTTAGTAATCTGAGTAATCAGAATTAATGATAAATTTGTATTGGTCAACATCGTTAAATCTATCGTAATAATTATTATTAATAGTTAATTAGGCTAATCAATTGGGGATTTTGTTCGTTTTGGGAAAAAAATTAATTGATTTCATAAATAATAACCTTGATTGATCAAGCATCGATGGTCAATCGAAAGATCGAACTAATTTGGTTCTATGTTACCGATTACACTTGAGACCAAACAAAAGATATAGATATAGGGGTTAGCGTGTTATACAAAACAAAATTTGCACTTTTGCCCCGGGATTTTTTGCAGAAGTAAACATGAGAAGATCTTCGGAATCACATACTTTCCTCTTCCGTTTCCATTACAATGAATAATTAGATAATAGTGTTTGAACCCTGCGTTTCATACTTCCCTAAATAAAGGCGCTCCATGCGGACTGCAGACGTCAATTATAAAATTTTCTTTAAAAATTCAAAAATTTCAGAATGGTACATTTTCATGACTATATTTGGAATCAGCATGAAATATGCATTAAAATGAGTACAAACAAGCCTAGTATATTGGTTCAGTGGTTCTTGAGATAACCCTTGAAAATTTGAGAACATATCTCAAAACGTAGACTTTTAATATTGATGCCTAGGGCCTACTGTCAGCACTCGAAGAATTAACCATGCTCCTTTTACATTAATGTTCTCAAATATCTGGTAATATATTTGGAAGTAGTTTACAACCGGCGCGGCGCCGCCATGAATATCATTTTTAAGCGTCCTGTTGAACACGTGCAGTAATTTCACGGTTGTCCATATAACAATTTTTGGCAGAAACTTCTGACAACTTTAAAAAACTTGTTCCAAACATGCTAAACGAGCTGTCACTTTTTGATGCTTTATTTATCATAGCTATGATGTTATCGGTCGGTAAAAGAATACCAATTTTAAGCGTGTTATTCTAGTTTCATCGGTAACATTAATGTTTCGAAAAAGTGTGCCTTATCTTAAAAATGAGATCTGGAAATTGAGATAGAGAAAAGGCGTTATGATAACATTGGCGATATGTTCTCAATAGGCGATAGAATTTTAGCATGTTCGGGGTTACGGCGTGACGTGAACCATTTATGTCCCCAATGGAATACACTCGAGTATGAGTACGTGAAAGTTTTCATTTTAAGTCTAATTTATAGGTGTTCGTGGCCTTAAATCGACACGTCTGCACATTGAATTTGAACATGAAATATATTAATTTTGATATGACGTGTATAATGCTCTGCGTGCTAGCCATAGGGTTCAACATAAAAAGTACAAATTTTGAGATATTTTCTCAAATTATCAAGAGCTATCTTAAGAACCACTGAACCAATAATAGGCTTGTTTATACTCATGTTAATGCATTTATCATGCTGATTCTAAATATGGTCATGAAAAATTACAATTCTGAAATTTTTGAATAAAAAAATGTCGTCTGCAGTCGACACCCGCGTGGGGAGAGTTAAGAACCTACCTTAGCTTGAAACTTATTAAAAGTGTCGTTTATTGAAACGAAAAGTTTTTAACAGCCCCCTGTCACCAGATTAAAATGTGGTATCGGATAGAGGTGCAACGAAAGAGCAATGGTTGAAAAGAGGGTTGAAAATAGACAAAATCACTTTAAACATAGGCCCAGGAACCATTAAAAAATTTTTTTTTTAAACCGGTGAGGCCGATATTAAAAAAAAACGGTCCCAAGAACGGAGTTTCAAGATAAAAAAAACAACAAAACAAAGGCCAAATATGGGAATATTTTTACCATTTTTTCAACAAAAACAAAATGGGTCAAAAACGCGTTTGTGCGTGTGTGTGTGTGTGTGTGGGGGGGGGGGGGTGATGTTCTCCAAAACGGTTGACTTTATACCAAATCTATATTTGGATTCTTTAATTTATATTCCAAAATTAAAAATGCTTACTTTTTTGTATGTCTTGCAGGAATAATTAAGAAGTTACGGCACCCTAAATACAGCCCTGAGACTTAACAGCTTTAAAGAGACAAATAAAAAATAATAATAATTCCCGAAACTCTATTGAAATGCTATATATTATGTACATGATTATAATATTTTGAACAGTTACACATAAGAATGTCCTATTAAATGACAGCTTATGATTGATACAACAGTAACACAAATATACAAAAATAGACAATGCAAAATAGACAAAATAATGACATCATTCCCATTGGAATAGGCTATCATCCCGGGGGGATCACTCACATAAATGGTCTGTACGCATGCGTGACCAAAAAAACAAGGAAAAGGGGGTGCTTTATTAATCAAGGCAAGTTACGCGAGTGACGCATTTAGGGTCTAAAAACACTGATTTTCAAGAATAAGGGTAGTTTTCTGAAGCTGAACAACTTGTTTAGGGTACCTTTTCACATTTTTGGTAAATTACGAGTCCAAAAAGGGTCAATTTTTTCATTTTTACTAGCCAAAAACTCATTTGGGGGTAAATTTTATATTAAATTACCTTATTAAGGGCGTAAATTTGCTTTTAGGGTAAAACTCGTTTAGGGGGTGTTCAAAGAAAATTTGGTCACGCATGCGTACACTATCATACTTCAGTGACCCCCCCGGGGCTATCATAGTGATCACACAATAAACAAGCAAAACTCAAATTATGACCTGAAGTTGTGAACATGAGTTTTAGTACCCAGAACATCCAAAGGTCATTCTTTGAGTGTTAAAAGCATATTAGGGTTAAGGAACTGTGTCTTAGAGATTGTCATATTTGAGATCAAAGACAAAATGACACCAATCACTATGGACCACAATGACCTCCTCCCAATGGCAAAGTACAATAACCTCAATTAAACCACCATAGTGTAAATTTTGACCTCAAGTTGCAGAGTTTGAGTTTTTGTACACAAATGTTCTAAGGTCATTCAATGAATGTATAAAAGTATATTGGAGTTAAAGAACTGTGGCCTGATAGCATGTTGTGGATCCTAGTTAATATTATACAGTCACTATGGACCACAATGACCTCATCCCAATGCCATAGTTCAATAACCGCAATTAAACAATCAGAGCAAAATTTGACCTCAAGTTGCGGAGTATGAGTTTGTGTACCCAAATTTTCAAAGGTCATTCAATGAAAGCTAATGAATGTACAACTGCATTGAGGTTAAAGAAATGTGCCCTGATAGATGAGCATGTTGTGGATCCTAGTGAGTATGCTTCTATAAAATACGAAACGCAAACTGTTAAGAACGTGCTCGTCACAAAAGCGTCCCAACTTTCATGTCCTTGCTGGAAGTATGTCAAACAAGTTACACAAACAGTAGAACATTACATGACATAACTAGAATGCAGCCTACTTTCCTTTATTATATACCCAATCCCCGGAGATGCCCTGTCCTTTTTTTCTTTCAAGTATCTAGAACATACGCAAACCCTTACAAATTATTATTTTGTTTCTAAAATGACAGGCAGATCTCATTATGATCTCAAACATGACAATGTCTAGGATAGGCCTACAGTTCCATAACCCCTATACTGGCATATAGGGGTGTGCTGGGTAAAACAACTCATTTTTTAGAACTTATGGTCAAAATTTGAGCTTTGCTTATTTTAAAGGTGGTCCGAGCTATGCCATAGTGAAAGATATCATTATACAGCCTTGACGTTGATGTAAACATCATGTCACAACGGTATTTTCTAATTGCCAAAGAGGGCGCTTTTCACTTGCACTATTTTTTGAGACAGGCTGTAGTGTCTGAAAAAATAATCTGCACCAAGCTTTGAATTCATGTGATCATCAGCGAACCAAAAGAAATTAGGATCCAGGATCAAAAAATCCTTTTAAAAGGGGAAGGGTACAAGTATATACGGGTATATCAGTGATTTAATGTCTATAAATTAAATTAATGAACATGATCTTCGATATTCATCACTGGAGTATTTTGAACATATATCACTTGTTTATATTCTAAACATTTTCGACATTATAGTATTGTGTTCATTTATCAATGTTTACGAATAATCATTATGTCGGGGTAGTTTTAATATAGAAGCGGTATGTAAAACGAGCCACAACAGACAAATCAAAAATGCGAAGTCTATAATTTTAACTTATAAATCATTTTAAAAAAAAGATTATTATTTTGGTAATCATGGTATTCGTGTTGTTTGGTGAGTTATTAATAATGATGATCAACTTTATAACCATAGTAAAAATATTACGTGATTGTGCATATTGTCTTGGTTTGTTAATCACTAAAATCACTTGGTTAATGTTAAAAGCGACGGTGTATTTTATTACTATTTATATAGAAAAGCAAAGATATCTTAAACAATAAGTACAACAGCAAAAAACAAAACAAAAACAAAATGGGATACGTAAATAACTGCAGGTGTTGAGTAACAATGCAACAGTTAACTTTGTTGAGCAAAAAATTAACCAATGTTGAGCAAAGTATACGACTATTAGGCTAAACTTGGAACAACTTTAGTCAACTTTTGTGGTAAATGTTTACTCAACAAAGTTAATACAAAATTGGTTGAGTAAAAATCGTAAAATTTATGCAACGTTTTTAGAATGTAACTTCAACAATAAATGCATATAATTATGTACAGTTTTTTAAAAATGTTTTCGCGTCTTAACGCAATTATCATTGAATGATTTATTAATTGGTTAATTTAAGATATGATTTACATGATTGTTATTCTTATAAGTGAAATATGAAATGAAAAAAATGATTTCGTGCATATCATTAATATTCTGACCAATGAGAATCAAGGAGAATGACGTCATACCTTGCGGGGGCCTTGCAGCAGGTGAATGGGCCGTGCTTTGTTCTACGGACGTCAACTGATCGGTGTCGTAGGATAAGTCTAGATTTCGCTCTGCATTAAGGAGGATGATAAATAAATAGGAATAGATACAGAAAAATAAGGTAAAGAAAAATGAAAGTATGATTTAGGCTATTCTAGGCAAGCAGTAGGCATGCAATGCGAAGTCATTCTAGATAAACTTTTGAGTATGCAAGTAATACAATAATATTAAAAGATGCTTTAGCTTTGCAACATGCATAAAATATTTCCATATTTGCAAGCAAAATAAAGTGAGTTTGTTAGTTTGATAAATAGTATAGATAGCAATGCTCGCTCTAAATGTATAGCTTAATAGCCAATGTATGTGATAAATGAATGATGGATATCGATGTGGCCTGTGGTCAATAAAAATGGTGAAGCGAACTTTTGTCACCTGAAAAGAATAATTCGTTCGGGTTTTAAGTAATCATAAAACATTTCATTGAATCATGCACGTAACAGTATGTTTTTACTTTGATGTTTTGGAAGTGACCTTTAACTCTGCATTCAAGGCCGCCTATGTTTAGTTCGTGAAAGGTATCGCGTGTAAACTCAATAGGCAACATGCAGCAACTAAACGTAAGAGGCAATGAAAGAAGGGTAATAGGCCGCAGTCGAAATGGCAAAGTAAAATCGCATTTGTTTCGTTGTTGTACTACTACTTTGAACATTCGATTTATATACCAACCTTGGTAAACAATGGATGCTTGTCTAGGATCCACTACATGCTCATCTATCACTCAGGGGCACATTTCTTAAACCCCAATACATTTGTATATTCATTGAATGACCTTTGACGATTTGGGTACAAAATTCATACTCTGTAACTTTGTATCATTTTGCACTATGATTATGTAATTGAGGTTATTGGACTATGTCATTTGGGATGAGGCTACTGTGGTCCATAGTGTTTGATAAGAAATGAAGATATGAAGGAACAGAAGGTATGAAAAGGAGGAAAGTAAAATGTGCGAACCGCATTGGTTGTTATATATATCATGGAAGAGCTTGTTTCCAAACCCACTACCGGTAATCATATGTTTCTCATTTACTTGTGTGATACAATCACAATTACTTTGACAAGTTTGACATTAGCAACGATGAGTTGTACCATTAACAAACCATTATTTACCACAACAATGCTGCTTAACAATATGCAGAGTATTGTTCTCATTTGGGAACCAAATGCCTCACACAGTATTGTTACTGTGCATCCATCCACTGTTTGCTTTGTAATGGTGCATCCAACTGAATTACTATAGCATCACAACCCATTGCAATATCGCACAGGTAGGCCTAAATCAGAAACACGTGTTTGTGGACTTAACATGGTTTGGGACCAAGCTCTTCATATGCTTCAAACAAAGTAATATAAAACCGTGAAAATCATCATAGTTTGTGGATTATTAAAACTACTCAATTTGTGATGTTTCTCTGCTCCTTTCTTCATCGTGCCTTGTACCATCTGGAGATTACTCCGTTCTTCATCATGCCTTGCACCATCTGGAGATGTGATGGGTTGCAGGAAATTTGTTTGGGAAATTTGAAATTGTTTTAATGGTACCATACAAGACATGCTTCTGGATATATAAAATAATGCCTTTTCTTATATTTGATGCATGCTTTAAAGCAGCATGCATAACTTCATACCAAACATGACATGAAAACTGGTAGTTGAATTTCCCAATTCTTTACAATGATCTATTCAAATAGGCCTACAACCGTTAATGATTAATTAATAATCATCTTGAACATTCATGATGGTATGGTGCGCCAACATGGCATCGAATAATTACATTTCCATATCAATCACTGTCAATAATTCCAACGCTATATCATGCATGTTTATAGAGTTTTAAATGCATCTAGAAAAAATATCATTCTCATCAAACCATTACAATCATTCCACTCAAATACCAGGTTCAGACATGAAATGAAATTTCGCCACAAATACATGCATATCCAAGTATAATAAGGGCCCCCGCCGTAGCGGGCGTCCCAAAAAGATGAATTTCAAATTAACGTTAACAAGTTAACATTTTAGAAAGCGATGCATAATGATAACTATCAGACGCATTTAAGGCAGTACCAGACAAGACAACAAGATTTTGACAATAAATGTGCCAATTTGTGGAATTTCATTTTATAGAAAAGCATTTTGGTCTCCTAAAAACAAAGAAAGTTCTTGTTATCATTTCACAATATCATATTCATATTCCCCTTACAAATTTTGATTGACAGATGATTTGGTGAGAATTAAAAGATGAGTCGATTGCATAAACACAACCCAGCGGTTTGAACTATTGCCAGTCGCCCCGTGTTAGCCGGTTCATGACCTTTAAAAGTATCAGTACATTTCAACATCGTTTCCTGGGAATGAGTTCAGTGACTCTCGTCCAATCATCGGCTCTATCATCTTATGGTTAACATGGTTAAACACCTTGTGTGCGATTAATAAGATATGGGCGAATACAACATATCCTCGAGCAGATTTAAGAGTGAAACAGACATGAGATTTGTTCGACCACCAGTTCAATTATGTTATACATGATGAAACGCCTTTGTTATAAGTTATGGGCGAGTGCAACACATCCTCGAGCAGTTCTAAGTACTAGTAACTAAATCAGACATGGCGTTCGTCCAATCATCAATTCTATCATCTTGTGGACACACATAAGTTACGCGGTGGTGAGTTACAGCATGTCTTTGAACTCTTTCAAGAGAAAAGTAAATACGACGTTCATCCAACCTTTCGATCATCTTATGGTTATGCCTTCTACAAGCTAATTGTCGGGCGGCGAGTACTTTACATCCTCGAGCAGCTTTATATGAGCGAAAAACATAATGAACACGACATCCTTCCTATATCAAGCATATCATCATTTCTATCATCGTATGGTTAACACTTTGGTATATGCCTAATAATAAGCTGTGGGCGAGCCGAAGGCGAGCGCCACAAAATGTACATGACATTCGTCCAACCATCAGTTCGATCAACTTCTGGTTATGCACCTTGGTAAATCAGTTACGAACGAGTACAGCACATCCTCGAGGAGTCCGGGCGAGGAGTTTAAAGACCAAAACAGATATGTCATATAACAATAGAAAAAAATAAGTTTATAAGGCCGTATAAAATTAATGTTTTGGTTCTCGTCCAGAGGATTTTCATGAATTGATGAGGGAGGGAGGTGTTTTTTTTTTTTTTTTTCCAATGTAAAATTAGCATTGTCAGTAGTTTTTGGTTTTTTCAACAGTGCTCGAGGAAACGATGAGGCCCTTTTTTTTTTTTCAAATGTGAGATTCTGAGGGATAAACCCCCTAGAGTACCATAAAAAGACTTGGAAGTGATGCTTGTTCTCTAATAAACTTATTTATATGTATGAAGATTTCATAAATCATTCCAAAGTCTAAAAAATTGAAAAATCTAAAAAAAATAAAAAAAATCTGACAAATCCCAGAAATTGAGGAGGGAGGGACGAGAACCAAAATATTAATTTTACACGGCCTAACATTATGTATTTTTTTGAATTTTTAACATTATGTATATAAATTTGCAATGTCATTGGGAAATTAAATCTTAGTGAGTAGTTGGGTAGGGATGTGCTACTGACAAGAAACATTTACCATCCGGGTCTCATCAGCACCGGGATACAACAATAGGTCGTTAATTTTCGGGGACTGTTAATTTCAGTAAGAAACGGATTCAAAAATGAATCGGGAATGACATTGCATTATCATTGAGAAAATAAATATATTCCAGATTGCGCATGAAGACTCCCAACATGTTATCAGGGTAACTCCTCGCACTCTTAGAAAAAAATGCTACTTGGCTGTAATGTTGAACCCAAGAGAAAAGTGTTCTTGAAGATTGAAAGGACCTAAAAATGGTTCTATCTCCTAATCATAAACGAATAACCGAAAAAACACACTACAATAAGGCGACGAAAAAAAGAAATCCTGTTCTACGGGCGGACGGACCTTTCAAGTTGGGTCGGTCGGTCGGCCTTTTTTTCTTCTTTTTTTGAAATGACCAAAAAAATCACTAAAATCTGTAAATAATTTGCAACTTGAGAAAATACAAAAAAAAATTTTGTTCCTGAAATTTCCGAAATTTGGGTCGGCATTCATTTGTATATACAGGAAAATTTTTTCCCCAATTTGTTCAAAATCTGGGTCGGTCGGGCCCGTAGAACAGGGTTTTCTTTTTTCGTCGCCTATAACTGAATAACATAAAAGTTTTTACAATGTTGTCAAAATGTTATTGCAAAAAATATTTTGTCAACATCTAATAACATTATGTTAGAATGTTTAGCATACAGTTTTTAAAACTGTTTTCTGAATGTTATCAAACTGACGTTTTATACCCTTTATATAACCCGACCTTTAAACGTTTTCTGTAGAACGTTTATTTTGCTGGCTTAGTAACTTTAGCCAGAATTTGGTTTCCACAATTTTAAGAAAACGGAAGTAAGCAATAAAATCATATTATAATAAAATTCAGTAGGATTTGAAAAGAAGCACCCTATGGAAAATCAAAATCTTTTAATATCAGAATGAAAAACGGAGGATTTAAGAAGACTCTGATTGTCAACATTATTACATCATGAGTTCAGACACAGTCACGGGGGAGGGGGAACCTTAACACCAAGCACACCGTGCTCAGGCCTTTGGGTATATATTATCGGTCTGATGCCGCAAACGTGTTATCAAAAAGGACGTAAATGTCATTGATTAAAGGGTGATTTAGATCAAATATGAACCACTGCATTTTTTCATTAGGGCGAGTGGGATAATAGGAGTTCAGCCAAAACGAACAAATTGTAGAGTAGGGCCTTTACTTAGAGAATAAAGGTATTGTTTTAGCCGCTGTCGTGCCGATCTATCGTCTCATGTGTCGCCCGTTTTATATGAGACGATAGATGTACAACAGCGGCTAAAAACAATACCTTTAGTTCTCATTCTTAAACACATTAATTCAAATATTATTAATCATAAGTATGCCAAATGTAATCAAATATTTTTCACACAATTTTGTCCCCAAAAGACCCCCATGTTGAAAATTACGACCGCGCATGCATGTCACTTTACACAATTTTAAATATAAGCTCTGAAATGAAATAGGCCTGTAAAAGATACGCCTTTTCGGCTTGTATAAAAAGATGAACTAGTCAGCGATGCATCACGAAATGGACAGCCGCTAAAATTAGCCAGCAGACGGTATGCAAGTAAATAACAGAGAACATGTCATATAGGGACGGAAATAAAATTATGAACCGCATTCATTGGTTGCCAAAATGATGTTATGTTTGGTTAAAAGTGTAATGGTTTGTACTACTGCTGTTTATTTGATCAGGGTATGGCAGGAATCTGTGACCAGCAAATGACTCTGACATGGAAGTTCATAAGATTATAGGCACTAGGATCCACAACATGCTCATCTATCAGGGTGCAGTTCTTTAACCCCAATACATTTGTATATTCATTGAATGACCTTTGAAAATTGGGATACAAAAACTCGTACTCTGCAACTTGAGGTCAAATTGTGCACTATGATTGTTTAATTGAGGTTATTGAACTATGCCATTGGGATGAGGCCATTGTGGTTCATAGTGAGGTATGAGGTGGAATACATATACATTAATGTAAAAGAGTGATATATATTTATGAAGTCCAAAACGAGTGAAAATAGCTCCAAAAGTGTGAAATTTCCATTCCAAAAAAAGTGGAACGTCACTCCGAAAGACCGTCCACTCTTTAAGGGATCTGGAATGAGCGTTTTGAGCCTTTCGACAGTATTTTTTGTGGGACATGAGAGCACATCAGATATATCGAATTGCATTCTGAATACGAAGAATGTCCTTCTGATATCAAATAATTTTCATTTTTTAAATTCACGATATACATGTAATACAAATTTTATGACAAATTATTAAAATTTGGTATTTTTCACATTTAGTGATAATATAACAGTCCTCGAAGTAAATTTTATAAACCTAATTACATATTCTTAAAGCGTATGTAGTTGAGGAAAAGCCGACGATCAATTGAAAATTTTGACCTTTCATATAGAAGATATGGATTTTCTTCTCAAAAAGATTTTTTTTGGTGTTTTGGGAAAAAATCCATATCTTCAATACGAAAGGTCAAAATTTTCAATAATAGATCGTCGGCTTTTCATCCCACTTACGTAATTACATACAATTTAAGTATAAATCATCAGATTTATAAAGTTTACATCGAGTACTGTTAAATATCAATTTTTAATCATTTGCCATAAAATGCCAAAAATTACATTGCGAATTTCAAAAAATCAAAATTATTTGACATCAGAAGGACATTCTTCGTATTCAGAATGCAATTCGATATGTCTGATGTACTCCATACGGTCCAAACGTTCATACCCCACCCCTTAAGGATCCATATGTGGGACAACTCTTTTCCGAGTCGTCGTAATTATGTATGGCTCCTTCACTCTTTTTGGAGTACATAAATACCCACTTTTTTGGTTCATCCTTTTACATTAAGTTACTATCATGATTTAGTTTGTGATTTGAACATACAACAAACTTTGATCAGGTGTTGACCAGATGTCATTTATTTAGACTGTTTAAAATGATTCATACTTCATAAACATACTGATATTAAATGCAAATCATTGTAAGACTTTCTTTTAACAAAAATGCAATAGAGATATGCCTAAAACAGAGGAAATTGGATATTCAATTTTTTTTAATAATTAAAATTCATTTATTTTCCAGCATTACGTATAATTTTTCGAGGTATCTACAAATTTGTTTCTCTTACTAAATTTAAATTTAAGTAAATTTGTTGCCTCAAATAATTATATTAAGTAATTACAAATTTAATAAATAAGTTAATCAAAATAAGCAATAATTGCATTGAGATAACAACTTGATACAAAATTTTAATTTTGTATTAAAATACAACCCGTTCAAATACAACAACTCAAACTATAGGGTTGTTGCAACTAAATCCATTTTTTGTTGTTGAAAATTTGACTACTGCATGTCCCTCTGCATATACTATCACAAAATTCAGCCTCGGAGGTTAAGGGGTTACTACACCCATGCCCAATTTTGTGCCTATTTTTGCATTTTTCTCAAAAATTATAGCGCATTGGGGACAAGTAAGATATGTATATTATAGGGGCAAGGACTACAACTACTGCACTGGAAATTTTATTTCAGCACAGACAACAGTTGTGGAGTTACAGTCAAAAATGAGGGAAAACCAATATTTGATCAATAAATCAATAACTACTTGCTTTGAGTGGCTGAATTTTCAAGTACAGTAGTTGTAGTCCTTGCCCCTATAATTATGTATAGCTTACTTGTCACCAAATTTTTTTTTTAATGCAAAAATAGGCCAAAATTGGCCAGGGGTGTAGTACCCCCTTAAGTTTATTAGTTTTATCTGTGTTGATCCACAGTAGAAATCAACATTCCTAATGAACTTATTTAAAAAAAAAAGAAAAAAAAAGGTTCTTTAGTTTTTTGTTATGTATGTAACCTTATAATAGGCTAACTTTATCAACAATATATATCTTAAGTGTATTAATGTTGACTACTATACTAATACTACACTTTAAAATTCAAGATGACAATGGTAGCCTATCAAGTTTAAGTTTGCCAAACCCACACCTGCTGAATGTAACAGTTTTACATCAGACGCCTGAGTTAATGAATTAAGCTCAATCGGATATAAGACGTATTTAACGCTAAACAGCTTTAGCATGCATGTTAAGACCAAATGTGTCAGGAATGTTCAGTTGCCATCAACATAATGAGTTTAAGGGGTCTCATATACACCTTTTTTGTAGGTTAGCCCCGATTGAAAAATAAACATGACCCATGGCATTCTCACACATCGCACATGAAAATTGGTGTAAGTAATGTTTACTTTTAACAGAGGCTAACATGAAACAGGTTGCTGTGAGACCCCTTAATTTGGCACGTTTAATAGTCCACGTTTTGGGGGCATTTTTCTGCACCGTCTTTCACAGCGACAAAAATTAACCGCCAGCGACTTTCGCGGCAAAAAACGAATACAAAGCCCCAAACATTGCTAATCATTTGAGCGAAAAATAGCACGGTTGTCGCACCGGTTGTCGCTGCGGAAACGTCGCTACGGACAACTGACAACACAACGGCTGTCGCAGCGACAAAGCACCCAGAAAAACGTCGGACTGTTTACGAGTTTCTAACAAAATTCCGAACCAATTTTTTTCTGACACATGCTATTCACAGAGAAGATATCTTACCCTTCCCAGAATCCTTTGCAACATGATGCATCACCTCACTGCATCAAATGACACTATATTATTGTGTACAGGTCCCCTATGTTTTCATGTTGAGAATAGAGTATTATGGGTCGATAGTCAAGAAAATATAAACACATTTTACAAGTTCTGTTTATCATGTTCATTGATGTTCTTTTTGTCACTATATCGACCCATGTTGACTAGCAAATTAGTAGGCCTACAGACAATTGAAATGGAAGAAATGCATTGTGGGAAGTGTAAGTCTAAGATTTCTTCTATGTGCCATTCAATTAGTTCATTAGTAATGCTCACATCAACTCTTTTAATTAGGCTTAATTAGTAATCAACAATTAATTTAAATAAACATGACAGAATTACTGAATTATATTGATTGTTTGACACTGTTCCACATGTATATGGTCAATTCCAGCCAAAGCGGGCCAAAATTCTCTCTGGGGGCCATTTTGAAAATGTTTTCCTTTTCAATTCTAGACTTATCAAATGAGACGATCATGTCTAGTGAATCATCAGGTGGAAGTGCCATCGGATTGAAAAATAACTTTTCTTGCTAGACCAAATAAAGTGTTAAATGCGCATATGCATGTTACCCACGAATTCAAGCATTTTTCACCTGTTGTACGCCATAAAATTTCACTTTCTTTAATATCTTTCAATATTTTATGTGTGACTCATATACACTAGAAATCGGTGAAGACTTTGAACGTAAAATATAATTTTATTACATATATCTACAAAGAAATATTTTGGTTATTACAAATTTTAAGAAAGAACCAGGTGTACAGTTAGGATTGTGTCAATTCTTCGAACTCTTTCCAAAGTGGCTGTCATTTAACATTACTGTATTATTTCGAAAGATTAGAATAAATGCTTCATATAAATATAAAGTTAGATTTTGTATCTCGTCGCAGGATGAGGATCTCGGATGGATTCGTGGGTAACAGCGTCTGGAAAATAGCAATTCCTATTAATTTTTTAAATAAAATAAAAATACTTTTCCGTATGTCAATAATTCAGGCTGCAATGGCACTAACATGAATTTTAATCAAAATACAGACTACATGGAATATTTAGAATGGATCATTATGGCATTTTGGGTATAAAAATTTTGAGAATAATGAAGTTGCCAAATTCAAATAGACAGAGCAAACAGTTTTATATTATTATTTTAGTAAAATCATTCCATATTTTCATGCAGCAATATTCTATTAACTCGTGTTTGACAGTTCCTATGAACTAAAACACTATCAATACATTGTTAACTATAATTTAAGTAGGGATTCGTGGGTAACCAAAATGTTCGTGGGTAACACATATTTGAAGGTATGTATTGGTAAGCGGCAAAATAGAAAATATTACAGAAGGTTGGAAACCACCATGCGGTTATTCCTCCATTGTGTTTCAATGATTCCCGTTTCTCTAACCAATTGCATTTACCCAAAAAATGGTAATTTAGGATAATCAATCAAAACTTCATGATGCAGCTTCAGTATACCTTCAAGAGGACGCTATTAAACAGGACTGTTTTGGAACCTATTTCGCATGTTATCAAAATGTTAAGATGCATAAGAAACATATAATTTACGAGTAAATCCTTGGATTCGTGGGTAACGCCGAATTCGTGGGTAAAGCTATAAGTACTATAGTAACGTTTGGGGTTTGCGTTTCTTAGGTGTATAAACTGTAAGTACTGTCAAAATTATAGCATACCCATGGCTTGAATATGTGCTGATTTAAACTTAAAATAAACAATCTCCTTATTTTTCAAGGTTAGCATCTATTCGGGATTCGTGGGTAACAAAAGTTTAAACCGTCGTAGATTCTTTTTTAAAGCGGTGAACGTATTTTTACGATTTACAATTTTAAGCGCTTGTCAAACTAAATTTAGTGTCCAAAGTCATTAAATGTTAATTTAAGTTATGGCAATTATATTTGCTGGACTCGTGGGTAACAGTTGATACGTGGGTAACGTCAAATTTGATTTTATGGTATTTTATGGGTAAAACGTATTTGCATAAAATAATCACTTGGACCTCAGAATTATAGAACGAAACTTCGTTTCATGATATAGTCATTAATGGCATATTCACTTAACATTTTCAGAACGATCATTTTATTTTTGATACGCGGGTAACAAAATTATTAGCCAAATTGACTTAATGGCCTCTAGAGTCCACAAACTTTGGTGGAATTCAATCGTTTTACATATGATGAGAGATCATGCAAACGTCTTTCTAACGGTAATAATTTCATTTCGATTGAAGGACATTCAATGACATATATGGTGCTTTATCTTTGAATTCGTGGGTAACGCCAATTCATTTAAGCTATCATAACTTGTCCCCTGGTATGACTTGCTAGTAAAGGCCTATATGCACAAAGAGAGCACATTGGACGTGACATGATATGCTCCATCAATAACGTGATTTCCTTTATTAATGACATTTTAAAGTGGAAAGTTAACATAGAGAGAATTTTGTCCCGCTTTCGCTGGAATTGACCATATACATGATATACGACCAATGATACGAACATTAGAGAATGAATTTGGATAAAACCTTCTGATAATTACAAACACTCGCTGAGCAGCAAGACCTTCCCTCTAAGCTTTTAATCCGATAAGCTGATTATCTATTTGTTTTCATGAATTGGAAGACATTCTTTGATGTATTACTGAGCTCAATCATCTGAAATTACTGGAGCGTGAGCCACCCAAGCTGGTGGCTCAGCATAGTATTTTATTAACAGAAGGTTTTCTCCCAATTCGTTTCCTAATGAGAAGCATTGCGATTTCAATGTGTACGACATAAGTTAACTTGTGGTGAATTCAGGTTTTTGACATGGCCCCGTTCATGATGTTGTAAAGTGTATTCAAGACGTTTTGCCCCGGTTTTTTGAAGTTTGAGTATCGTCTCAGCTCCACAATTATATCAAAGTATGTCAAAATAGTGCAGCAAAATGTCACATACTCAACCATTATAGCCCTATACAGTCATTATAATAATGTCACAGCACCTCATAAGCTTAATGCAAATGATAGGAAACAGCATTTGACACGCCAAATAATAATAATAAGTATAGACTACATGCATTAGGGCCTATAACATTTTATAAACATATATCGACACAGACTGGAACAAAATGTTAGCGCACTTTTTTCTAATTCAATAAGAAAATTTTAGTCACACACTTTTGCGTAGGGGCAAATGGGATCAATGGAAAGCTGACTGCTGCAGGCAAGGGACACTATTATCTCTTCCATGACAATCTCTAGGACAAAGTTCCTTAACCCCTATATGCTTCTGCACTCAAAGAATGACCTTTGCACACACTAGGATCTCAAACATGACAATTTCTAGGACACAGTTCCTTTAACCCCAATATGTTTCTACACTCATAGAATGACCTTTACATGTGTTGGGTACAAAAACGCATGTTCCACAACTTGAGGTCAAACTGTGAGCTTTGCTGTTCGGTGTAGGTCATTGAGCTATGTCGTTGAGATGAGGTCATTATGGCCCATAGTGCACCGGGAGACACTGAACATCTTGTGATGTATAATCTGACATTTTCAAACTCGGGGGAGTATTAGAAAACATCTTCTAATTCCTCGAGGTATCATCTTCTCAAAAACTTATTGAACTACCCTCGATTCACCGTCGTGTTGCATTGTCTATAAGGCTTATATGTGACCGTACAGCACGGATGAGCCGTAAATTCCCTAAATTGTATTCTGAGTTACAGTTAAGTTAAAATGTGCATGAAGGTCGTATTCATCGGTACCTCTAGCTGGCGCGACATCTATCTCATTTTGATAGTCAAACACCAATCAATAATCCTATTGTTGAAGAGGATATGATAAGCTTCTACCTAAGATGGCTATAGAATTTTTAATAGCTCTGGTCTTTGTTTGCTTTGGCTAAATCCTGTTCAAGTGGTGGGTTACCAGGCATTGTATTTTCTATAGGTATGTATAACCAACAATAAACAATGAGAGAACTTTCTTGAACCTCGTTGACTTGGGGATGATTTGCAATGACTGCCAATTATGACTGTTTGATATTTATTGCCAGCAATGTGGAAAAAGATGTACATGTAGAAACGTAAAAAGCTATAATTTTGTTGAAGGAGCAAAGTTCAACAAACTATAACCTCGCTTCTGGATATCGTTTGAAGTCAAATAGTATGCTGTATATTTTCTAAACACGAAATAAAACAAAATTGACCAGGGGAGGAATTTGCGGCTCATTCGCCGTGTACGGTCACATATGCATATCTGAGATTTCGTCACCTTAGATGCGCTCCTGCAGCACAACTGAATTTATTTCTGCGGCGGTGTTACACTGTATCCAATTTCCTAATGACGTTTTTTCGGGATCTCCCCGTTAGTCCGAAACACCGTCAGCCCGAACCACCGTCAGTCCGAATTATAAAACATGCATGAATGTACGGGATCAAATCAAAACTCGACAGGCGGTTGACCGGCGGTTTAACCGCGTTCCATTGTTTAGAACAAAATAAACGCCCGGAACCGCCGGTGGGCCGCCACCGGTCGAGTTTTGATTTGATCCCTAGGGAAATAGTGTAGGGTATTAAGGTTGGTCTGAACCCTGGAAATATGGAAACTTTCGGGCCTCATAACTTCTAAATTGTTGGTCCAAAGTATATAAAGTATACATATTTAGAATGGCAAAGACTTGATAAGTTCATCTGTGAGGTCAAATTTGGGCCAAAATGGCACTTTTGGCCCAAAATCCCAAAAATAACGATTTTTTTTTAAATTAATTTTTAAAAACTAGATCAAAATATCTAGGACCCGTTTTTTAATTTTTTTTAATTTCGACCAACTTTGAGAAATTTGCGCCAAAAATGGTCAAAAAATGCTGATTTTGGCCCAAATTTCAAATATTTTTGGTGAAATTGGTCAAAATTCAAAAAAATGAAAAAAGGTCCTAGATATTTTGATCTAGTTTTTAAAAATTAAGAAAAAAATATTTTGGCCCAAGAATTTTTTTGTTATGATGCACGAAAAAGAAGTGGGCCAAAAATCATTATTTTGGGGATTTTGGGCCAAAAGTGCCATTTTGGCCCAAATTTGACCTCACAGATGAACTTATCAAGTCTTTGCCATTCTAAATATGTATACTTTTATATACTTTAGACCAACAATTTAGAAGTTATGAGGCCCGAAAGTTTCCATAATTCCAGGGTTCAGATCGTAATCCACAGCCTCGTCCCCCTCCAACTTTACTCCAATAAATTGAGCTTTGTATACCGTCGGAAAAAAACAATCCTCGATGTCAACTTGTGCTGGGACACTTATGGAATACCTGCACTTTAAATATCCTAAACCTCCTCCTTTATCATTGGCCACCAAACAAATGGGTGTCACAAAGTGCGCATGACCAAAACACAAAAAAGTAGGTCACTACACTTTTACAGGTTTCATCATATAAATATATTAAATTCTTATTTTTTGTTCGTTTTTCAACAGAGTACTAATTTGAAACCTAAACTTGGGAATAAATTGCCCATTTCCACGTTTTTAATACTTCTTAATTTAACACAAATGCGCAATGAAATCCCAGGAATGAAATAAAGTAAAACTAAACAAAGTAAAAAAGTTTGGCTTTATTTCAAATGTAATTTCATCAACAATCGACTTATTGTGTCTAAACCACATCACATAAATGTACCGACTCCATATTTCTGTCCGCCTTGGGCACGATATTAGAAAAATAGTCGATATGTTCACCGAGTTCTATCATCTCTACGGAGCTTGAGGGGTAATCAAGAATATTTGTATGAAATGTCTTGTCTGGGCTGAGTGAACGTCTTCTGTGACATTATTGTCGTCATATCTTGATTATAGGTTTCCGGATTATATGATGTCATATCGGATTCTAGTATTTTATCATGTTTAATTTATATCGGTTTATCTGTTAAATTGCATATCGCTCATTCAATTTGCAGCGCACTGAACGATTGCCGTTCACTTTCTTTATCATACATTTATATACAGTCAGTCAATCACTCCGTTTAAAAACGGACCATCTGTAGTAAACCATCACATTACATTTCATGATATTTAGTTCGCACCAAATAGTCGTGCGGAAGATTCTTTTTATGCTCATTCTCATTCAACTGTATAGAAACGGCCTTGATGCACGTGAAATAGGGAAATAACAAAAAGCAAGCCGCAAAATCTCTGCATAAACTGTCTCATTCGCATATAACCAGGACCGCGACACTCCGGCACTTGTTGGAAGACAGAGTACAGCAGACAGTACATGTACAATTGTGATTTCCGCATTTATATTAAAATTACGTCATTGCCAGAGCTTGTTTTATTAATGATTGACAGCGGTGGGTGGACTTATACTCTTTGTTTTGTGAGCGGTACAAAGAATGTGATTCCCTGATAAATTAATAAATTAGAATTCGGACCGTCTCTTCCTCAGACCTCTATGTAGGATTCTCATGATGGTCTCTTCTCATTACACGATCGTAGTAAGACTTGGCCGGCGACGACGCTCGCGAATTGCCTATCTTCAACTGCTGTATAGCATGGTATAGGCAGTTTGTACAGAGTGTCTTATCTCATAGTATAAAATCTCTGCTATAACAAGGAACAACGTTAGTAAGAGCCAACGCACTTAATATCAATTTAGTTGATATCGGGTTTCTCATGAAGAGTTTGATTCTCTCCTCACATGGCCCAGTCGGGCCATTTTTAGTCCAAACTGATCACAAAACTGTGCACTTTTAACCCAATTGTTTGGGCACAAAACACGGTGTTTTTTAGACAAAAAAGGAAGACGCAAAGGACCGCCTATGACTGTGTATGCCATGGCTTATAACTTTATACAGTATCGTAGATTCTGTTGAATACTCAAATGCGGAAATTTCCTGTAATTTTCACAGCAATACTTTGGCAGAATAACTATTATTTTATCGTAAAAATGTTGTTGTGCGACTTAAATATTTTGTACGTCTCCTTCGTGATCAAGCGAATGATCATTTAAATTCAAATTAATCTACGAATCGTGCACGTCATCACGTCCACGAACTCGTCCCAATTGTATAACCGACATGGTGGTCTATTACAATCAGATCATACATCTATTATGCACAAAATAATTTAGTTTATAACATATAAAAATATTTATCGACAGCCGGTCATAAGGTAGGTTCGTCTTACCATGTTTATCAAGGCCCGATTTCACGCAACTTGGGCAACGTGAGAAAAAGGAGGTTGTGGGTTGCCAGACTGCATTTGCGTCATTTTATCGCCTTTAATTATTCGCTCAAATAGCGTTGTATTAAAGTCCGACCTTAAATGCTAGAATTTACCCGTTGCACCGATTTTCGATTGTCCGCTGCGACGGTGCGACCATTGATTGTTTTCGCTCAAATAACCAGCTTATCGGATTATTGTCGTCTCCCGCTGCGTATACAGCAGTGGCAAAACGCTCGCAAGACGTCAGTCTGCATACAACCCTTTATTGTTCTCCTTCTCGACGTCAAGTTAGAAGCTGCGGAAAATTGTATCCGCCTGTATACGCTGGCGTTTACTGGTCTTTTCCCGTTTCGTCAGATGTTGCGTTTTCCGGTCTCAGCTCCGCAGCGATTTGCGGTCTGCGCCCTTGTTTCCGCTCAAATGATCAGCTTTATTTGGAGCATTCGCCTTTTTATTGTCGTCTTCGCAGCGGAAGACGCTAACACGACTGCAAAAGACGCTACGCAAGACTCGACCGGATTATGTATACATGGTTTATAGCATACAGCGCTTCCTAATCACAATCTCTCTCAAATTCATCGCGGAAAATAAAAACACATAGGCCGCGGAAAATAAAAACACATAGGCCGCCGAAAATAAAAACACATATAGACCGCGGAACCGGGGGGCTTGGGGAGCTCAGATGTCACTA
The DNA here is from genome assembly GCF_039555335.1 of Amphiura filiformis. Taxonomy (NCBI): domain Eukaryota; kingdom Metazoa; phylum Echinodermata; class Ophiuroidea; order Amphilepidida; family Amphiuridae; genus Amphiura; species Amphiura filiformis. The sequence continues at coordinate 2,170,280 of NC_092645.1, forward strand.
GACGTACGGGGGTACTACATCCCTGGTCAATTGTGTGTCTATTTTTGCATTTTTCTCAAAAATTATATCACATTGGCCCACCAATTTTCATCGCTCACAATATTGAAAATCTTCCTAAGCCAATGAAACAGGCTTGTGAGAAAGCGGCTCGAAAAGGCCATTCCTGTGTCACTGTATAATATATAGCTATATATCTATTTAGGTAATTGAGTCAGAAATGATGAGTAACAAACATTCATCGCAGAGACACTTGACATAAATCAAAATAGGCAAATATTAGGTCATTATATGAAATATCTTAACATACATAAGTTGAACTTTTACGTTTTATTATTATCTCACATATGTGACTTTATTACCGAGATATATTATAGTTCCGAACTGACATATATGATTCTCGGGTTTCAGAAAATGCAATGAGTTTTTATCACATCAAACTATGCATATGCCTTACAGAAACCAAAACAAAAAACATCGTATTTTAAAGTTATTGAATGAGGATTCGTCAGTTATGTGTGCTTTTAAATTTAAAAAGTTGTGCCTATGTCAGTCATCAGCGTCAATATCTTCAACAAACTTTAACACAATTGAATTTTACATTCAGCGAGTACATGGAGTAATTATGTACCTTATACAAAATATTAATTTTGTGCCGGTGTCCATTCATCATGCAGCGTTATAACTAGAATCCCCGGATTTTCGTAGATATGTAGGCCTATATCGAAATGTCACTAGACTTAAGGGGGTACTACACCCCTGGTCAATTTTGTGCCTATTTTTGCATTTTTCTCAAAAATTATATCACATTGGTGACAAGTATAAGATATGTATATTATAGGGGCACGGACTACAACTACTGTACTGAAAATTCAGCAACTCAAAGCAAGTAGTTATTGATTTATTGATCAAATATTGGTTTTCCCTCAATTTCTAGTGCAGTAGTTGTAGTCCTTGCCCCATTATACATATCTTACTTGCCCCTAATGCGCTATAAGTTTTGAGAAAAATGCAAAAATAGGCACAAAATTGACCAGGGGTGTAGTACCCCCTTAAGTCTAGTGACATTTCGATATACATATCTACGAAAATCCGGATCCTGGTTATGACGCTGCATGATGATTGCCCGAACAATAATGGGCAGGGGTGTAGTACCCCTTTAATACTTCCAATATACCTACGATTTTAGAAAAAAAAGTTCTAAGTAGAACCTAAAAAGTTTCTTAAGCTGTCCTGCATGTAGAACCTTTAAAGAGTTCTACATAGAACTAAATATGATTCTGCAACTTTAGGTCATGCAGACAGAACCATTTCAGATATGAAAAAGGTTCTGTAAAGGCCAGAAAGAACCATTTTGAATTTCTTGCAAATTCATATTCATAATTGTAGAACCCCAGAACCATTTTCTCTAAGAGTGTATGAATAATGAGTCTTGAAATTGACTATCTTTATATTTGGGAGATTCCCAAATATCGAAATTTGTGTACAATATATACAGCGGCGAATAAACCTTGGTACAACTTACAAAGCATTGTCGATCTTTTCCCTGACACGTCGCCCTGGAGCTGTTTAAACTACATGGCCATGTAAAAGATTCCCCTTGACTTCAAAATCTCAAAAGAAACAAATATCGACATATTTTGTATCAAGTGCAATAAGAAGATTTCACAAACAGAGCCTTATGTTTCCCAATCCAAATAACCGACGGGCTGGAAGGACCTCCATTTGACTTTACACTTTCAAGAGGTCCACGTTTTGTTTTCAATATTTTGAACTTAAAACTTTCTTGAACTTGTGAATAATACTATATACTTTAAATTTCAGAGATCTTTTGTATTTCAGAATAGATTTGTCGGGAGTTTAGTTTAATCAGCGCTTCACTATCTTCTTTGAACACTCTTACATTGTAGAAAAGAAAAGTTCCAAAAGCAATCGTGCGTGGTATCTCAGGAGAACCTTTGAAGGTTCTTACAAGAACTATAAATGGATCGTAGGGCACTCTGAAGAACTTTTTTGGTTCTCTGAAACTTTAATTTTATCTTTCAATCTTAATTTGGTTTTACAAAAGGTTCTAAGGGGAACCTCCGTAACCCTTAAGGTTCTTAAAAACTTAGAGCCCTTTGGAAAACAAAAACGTTTTAAAAGACATTCAATTCCCCAGAGTGTCCTCAGATCTTTTTATGATTCATCCTAAGAACCTCCAAGGGGGCAAAAGGGGTTCATTTAGAAACGTTTTGGTTCTCCAAAGAGTTATATACCTAAACAAAGGCATCAAACTCTTAGAAAAATGGTTCTAAGTAGAACCTAAAATGGTTCTTGAGCTGTCCTGTATGACCTGTATAGAACCTTAAATGGTTCTAGAAAGAACATAAAAGGGCTGGTTTTGGAAAGGTTAGAAAGAACCATAATTTTAGACCTGAAAATAATTCTGGAAAGGCCAGAAACAACCATTTTGGGGTTCTTTAAATTTCCAAAAACCCTTTTCTCACGAGGGTTTTACATACTGGACAGCCAAGACCCCTTTTTTCTAAGAGTTTTTGACCACAGTATAAGATACTAGTTCCTTTTAGTTTTACTATGTGATTTGACCATTAGCTACCACAGATATTGAGATAAGTAGCCTAAAGCCTTCCATAATCTGAGTCATAGTCTAACAATATCTGAAACGATCCTTGGCTTATGGTGATTTTATGAACATGATGAAATATAACAGACTAAATCCAGCATTGACTTATCATGTACGCGAGTTTATTATGACGATAGGAATAAGTTGCTATGGAAATCAGTATAACTATATAACTACAAATGTCGTGCCTAAATGGGTCTGATTCAGTTCAGTCAACCTGCGTCCATAATGGACATGTCAACATACAAGTGGCAGTCAAGTTCCTAAGTTTTATATTTTATTGTCGGCTAAAGGGTATAGAACGTTTTATTAATTAATAACGATTTTTTTAATATTTTCGATTTGACAAAATATTTTCCAAATATGTTTGCCAAAAATATTTTACAATAAAAGTTGACAATATGTTTAAACATGTTGTTGTAATGTTTTCATATATAACGTTTTTATGACTTTCATATAACCTGACATAACCTGATATAAATGTCAGTAAAAAGTTTTGAATAAAACCAAAGCGTGTTTTATTGCACGTTTATAACATTTTTTAAATATTTTTTGTGTTTTGCTAAAGCATAAGGCTAAAAAACTCCGGCGCATTGGTGTTTATGCAGGAGTCAACGGAAATCTTGACCATCATGCAGGAGTCAAGGGGAATCTTCACTCTCCTAAGATTAAAAAGTTAATCTACCAGATTGAGATGAGGGACAAATCCAAGCTTATATTAAAATGGAGCTAATCTGAATTATATTACCATTTTGTAATCTAATAGATTGAAATTCAAATCCGTACCTAAGATTGAATGTTAAATCTTAATTTGGATTAGTCTTTGATTAGTATCTAATCCGAGAATCAACGATAACAATGCAGCTAATTTTGACCTAATTTTAACATCGTATAAATGTAACAGTTTTGACTAAATCTTCTTATCTTTTAGTATCTTAATTTTATCATAAATATGAGATAGGCCTACTTATTGTGAGATAGGCCTAGCCTATGGGAAACATCGCCTAAAATGTATAATGACAGTGCTAAAAGTATCATTCATACGACCGTACACCAACCATGCAGACTAGCAGACATTTGCCCTTAAAACTGCATCAACTAAACTGATTCGAACAGCTCTATCAACACCAAGCATTTACTTTCAAACACCCCTATTCCTGTACAGAAACTCTTTTTGGCGTTCCAGCATTGTTTCCTTTCATGCCCCATTTGTTAGTTTTACCATTCTAGTGGTAAAATGAGCTCAGAACTTTGTTTGCCTTCGCTTTTCGACCTTCTCTTTTGGGCACACGATAAAGGCATGATGAAGGCCGGGAAACATTTACACAATCTTGGCATATCCCAAGAGTCAGGCAAAAGGCTGCTAGAAAAGAGGCTTTTTGGTTGTTGTTTTCACTACGATCCACAACATGCTCATCTATCAAGGCGCATTTCATTAACCCCAATACATTTGTACATTCATTGAATGACCTTAGAAAATGTGGGTACAAAAACTCATACTTTGCAAATTGAGGTCAAATTTGCACTATGAGTGTTTGATTGAGGTTATTGAACTATGTCACTGAGATGAGGCCATTGTGGTCCATAGTGTTTATTGACAGAAATGGAAGAGAAAAGAACACGACAGACAAAGACGTGCGTTTTCTGACATGTTTGAGTCTAGGATTCGCAGTTGAAAACTTGCTGCAATTTGAACTATAGTGTTACATGTTTAAGGTGCACGAATTACCATTAAATCTGTTTTGAAAAAGTTTTGGAATTTTTTAGTTGAATAGGTCCCCACTTTGGATTCCCCATACGACGTGTCAAAAACACCCTAATGTTAAAGAAGAATAAGTAAATAAAAGCACATTGAAATAGATCGATCAAACTAACGCTATATCCTTCGCGCTCATTTTAGTGAAAGCAAAATAGTTTGAACTTTTTTTTATACATTATTGTTTCTCCCCATAAATTATACGACCATGATGTTTGGAACAAATCATTGTCAATATAGGCCTGTAGATAGGGATGTACAAAATTTATTTTGAACCTGGGGCCAGCGGATTTTCAACTTCAGATTATTGAAATTCGTCGCTGTTTTGACATACTGTCGTATGACGATTTTTGGGCAAAGGGGCAAAATGAGTTATATAAACTTTCCAAATCTGTGAATGAAACTCTATATATTCACAACGTTTTGAGACTTAAATGTAATTAGTTAATGAGATATGGCACTAATTAGTGTGATACGACATGGTTTGTATGTAACACCCCCCAAACGTAATTCTGTATTTTGACATACAGTCGTATCATGATACGTCGCCAGGCCACCGTGTAACTATAGTTGCATATTGTTTTGACACTGTCGTATCACAATGTCGTATTATTATTAATACATATAATTATAGGTCTTCAAATTGTGCATATTTTGGCATAGGGTAGGTGCAGGTAATATGGGACAGCAGGTAATATGGGACACCTGTTTTCATTTTAACAAAAAGTAGCTTAGAGAAGGTACACACTTTAAGTTGATTTGTTAAGTGTTTAGAGACATCAATTGTGCTTCTAGAAATGCAGTTTTGGAGTCTGTGTATCAAACTCTTGGAAATCAATGCCAAAAAGAGTGAAATTGCCTTAAAATTTACGTCGTTTTTTTGGCCTGATATAAAATCAATGACGCCACATTTTATGATTGTGTATCCAAATACTCCGGTACTGAGGGTGCATTTGTCACTTTTTATGATCTTTAGGTGATGGGTTAAGCTTATCAGCAGGTAAAATTCCACTGACAAGTGGCACTTTCCTTTTATAAATGATTATTTTCTCTGATTTTCAACTGAATGGGTGCAGGTAATATGGGACACATAGGAAATTGTGTGCATTGTCAATGCGAAAAGCAAAACTATTTAAGAAATTGAATTTTCTTGTTGAAATTTGCATTTAACATTCAAAATCATGTAACAAAAATGTTTTTAGAATAAAAGAGTAATTTTCTGAACATTTTGATTTTCACCATAGAGATAACACAGTGTCCCATATTACCTGCACATGCAGGTAATATGGGACACTTGACGATGACGTCATTTTGACGTCATAGCGTCCAAACAAACATAAAAACAAGATAACATTGCCTGTTTTATTAATCTTAAAGGACAGGTTGTTCATCATAACAATCTCTTTTGGGCATATCTTCTATAGTTTTTATGCACATACGCTAAACGTCCTTAATGGTCCCATATTACCTGCAGGTACCCTATATACTGTCGTATGAGTTTGCAGATTAATTACTACTAATTAGTGAATGAATAAACAGTTTGTATTATGTTGAGAACAAAGACAGATATATTATTGATTATATTCTTTGATAATAATAAACATATTAATATTTTACTTTGGTGCTCTCCAGTGGGTCTTCAAAAATTGGAAAAACTTTAAATGCGATTTTCTCAAAACTGCATTTTTCGTCATACGACAGTGTCAAAACAGCGACGAATTGAAATATGAAAATGAACCTCAGAGGGTGTACATTGTACACTGTACAACACACATACTTTTCCAGTTAATAAACAACGAAACTCTTCCATTATTACATGCCTCATCCTACATTGGTAATGTAAACAGTTCATCTGTATCGTCATTTCAATGTTTAAAGTTCTACATTCCCAAGTTTGAAATATTTATCTTTTTAATAACATCATGATCATAAATCCAGCTTGGATGCTGTCGCTTGTACTGTTTCCATAGAGTTACTTTCAGTTTCTAGAGAGATAGATTCTTCTCTGAAATTTGGTTATTAATATTTGGAATATTTGGTTAACAAAATCATGGTCAATAAAATCATCTTTCTAACAGCAAAAATTCTATACTAAACTTGACATATTCTATAAAATCCTATGTGAAATTTACTTTTTGTATAATGTGATGCGATCAAATAAAATCAGTTGGAACTCGGGAAATATTGAATTTCTTATAGACGAATCCAAATACACGCATCCCTACACCTGACTAGCAGCCTTTAGTTGGGTCCCCGCCGGCTACAATGCATCCAAAATGTGAAATGATGAACAAATAGATGAACAAATAGTTGCATCCAAAATGTGAAATGATTCGGCGGAAATTTTAAACTGCATTCCATCACCCGTTTTACACCTTCCGCGAAAACACAGGTAGACAAAAGATTGATTTATTAGTTTACAACACAATACAGTTCCAACAGTTGTGCAAATAAAAGCCGCCTTACACCTATGGTCGAGGAGGGTTAATAGAATAATACAATGAGAGATAATTCCGCAGGTAATCCCGTCGCATGTATTCAAAGATGTACAAATGGATGAACAAAAGAACTATGTATGAATAGATGCGACAGGATTACCTCTATTGTATATTATTCTATTAACCCTCCTCGTCTTTGCATCTTCTCCAGTCCAAGTGTTAGGCGGCTTTTATTTGCACAATCGGGCGCTCAATACCCCAGGTTGGTGCTAGCGGGAAACCAAAGATGGCCGACCAAATCCTGACCATGACTTGGCTCGTTGGATTCGTCTATAGTTTCTAATAGGATAGGCCTTGTAGAGAGCATTTATAATAATTAAATCTGGATTTTGCAGAAAACACCATAGAGATTGAACACCCAGTTCCAAAGATGAGCAATTAAAGAGTTTCCAAAACAACATGAAACAAAAGGAAATATTTCCTTTGTATCTCAAAATCAATATTTCGGAGTTCCGACTGATTTTGCTTGATCACATCACATATTAAGGTTGAGTAGGGAGTCAAACACAGATTAGATATTTAACAACAAATTATACAAGGATCATTCAAAAAGTTCTACCTCCATGATCACTTAAAACAAGAAATGTCTTTAAAACAGAGCAAGCACTGGGTTATAGAACCTTTTGTTTACTTATATATATGCTTAGAATATTTTTATTTATTATTTATTTTAAAAAAGGAGAATATCAGTCTCTTTCTTTATTTTCTTATTAATTTTGTAGGTTTCAGCCAGTGCTGTGAAATTCGAACATGTTAAGGGGGTACTACACCCATATGGTAAATTTGTGTCTATTGTTGCATTTTTCTAAAAAACTAATAACACAGTGGTAACAAAAGTTATGTATATTATTGGGGCAAGGAATCAAATTACTACACTGAAATTTCAGTGACTCAAGACTAGACTACCCCGTAGTCCACTCGCCCATTGTGCATACTCTGATTTAATTAATGTGTGCACAATTGATAGATTTTCAGATCTGATCTTTTCAGTCACCCTACTCCCTCTCTTTGTTAGCTTCCCAAGTAGACTACTGACTTTGCCTTGCGGTTAAGATTTTTAACACGGGACTCTATGGAGAGTTAGGCCAATTTCTGGCCTAACTAAAATTGGCCATGATGCAATGCATCTTTATATGGATCTGCCTTGTGATTGGTCGCCCATATCTCGCTATGGTTTAAATCTTCTGGGCCCGCGCCATTACCATTAACTACACCGTACACAACTGTCTGTGGTATTTGCGGCGCTTTTGTGTTGACGCGAAAGTTAATCTCTCATCAAACATCTAGCGCGTACTTGTGGTTAATGGACTGATAAACAAGTATGCTTGACAGTGTGTTTTTAGAGAGCAAAGTCCAGGGGGTAAAGTTCTGCTTACAATTCAAAGTCCATAGTCGAATTTTCGAGGTTCGCTATCAATAAACTGGTAGATTCCAAAATCAGAATTGTTCAGTATTAAAGTGAGCCATTATAATTATGCAAGATAATGTTGCATTCAATTACTTTTATTGTCACTAATCATCTGATATTTTTAACTCTTTATGGCCATTTTACTATTGAATACTTTAATTTTAATAAACATCAGTATAATTTTGAGTTCAACGAAATGGGTTCATCATGACTAATAATAACATATTTTTAATAAAATTCGACTATGGCATAGTCTAACTCAAGACACGCGGTTCAGTATATATGATAGGAAACGAGGTACATCCTAGCGGTACCTTATTTCTGATCATAAATAACAAACCGCTTGTCTTGGGTCACTGAAATTCCAGTGTAGTAATTGGATTCCTTGCCCCTATAATATACATAACTTTTGCTACCACTGTGTAATTAGTTTTTTAGAAAAATGCAAAAATAGACACAAATTTATCGAGGGGTGTAGTACCCCCTTAAAGTAAGCGTATTAGGCCGGGCACCATGCCCACCATGTAATTTCGAATTCACGTTTCACATGTTCCAAAAAATAACTGTCTTTGTATAAGAGTCTATACATTAATCATATCTTTACTCTATTCTTGAATATCGTCAGCTATTGGCATAGACAGTCGGACTTTAAAAAAGACATTCATAATCAGAGATAATAGATTTATGGTCGTGATGAATGTGGGTACATGGTAACATAGCGGGGAAGGAAGTAACATTACTATGAGGACTTTGACAGCTCACGCACAGGGATGACTGATATGGTAATCTCATTAATGTATTCAAATGGGTGTCAAAATGACAATCATTGACATCTCGTTGACACTCCCTAAAATTACTCAATAATGAGTAAAAATGTTACACAATAATGAGTAAAAAATGTAGCAGTAGTAGTAGTAGAAGTTTTAATGAACTTCAGTACAATATTTAATCAACGCTATTAAGTAATAATTAACCAATTTGTTGAGCTGTAGGCCTATACGCTTTCTACTCAATATTGAGTCATTCTCATTTAGAGAGTTTACTGGAGGGCGTTGCTTTCTTGAATGCAACGTGTTGTCGCAATATACGTAATGACCCCAATGGCTTGCGATAGCACCTACCCTGATGAGCCATGATATTATTTATAAAATTAATATTTTGGTTCTCGTCCAGAGGATTTTCATGAATTGATGAGGGAGGGAGGTGTTTTTTGTTGTTGTTTTTTTCAATGTAAAATCAGCACTGTCAGTAGTTTTCAGTCTTTTCCAACAGTGCTCGAGGAAACGATGAGGCACTTTTTTTTTCAAATGTGAGATCGGAGGGATACACCCCCTAGAGTACCACAAAAACTTGGAAGTGATCCTTGTTCTCTAATAAACTTATTTATATGTATGAAAAATTCATAAATCATTCCAAAGTCTAAAATAATTTAAAAAATTCAAAGTTTAGGGGCCTGAGCTTTCGATCCTAGCAGGATCTTTATCAAAGGCAAAGTGACAAGACAACACACAAACATGCATATTTTGTGTGTTGTCTTGTCACTTTGCTGTTTTGATAAAGATCCTGCTAGGATCAAAGCTCAGGCCCCTAAACTTTGAAATTTTACTTAAACAGGCTATTTTTGTGGATAAGCAGTTTACAACAGCTCACCTTTTAACGTTATAATTAACAAATCTTTTTAAAAAAATCTGACAAATCCCAGAAATTGAGGAGGGAGGGACGAGAACCAAAACATTAATTTTATACGGCCTAACCGAGGTGCCTCCCCATCACTGAGGACAAGAGGTGGGCAACTGCATGCCATCATACACCTTGTATTAAACTCCAACCAAAAATCTCAAGCCACTCTGTTACTTATTCTCAAATTCTTTTCAATAAACAACTTTAGTACATTATAATAATATTACAATACTAGGCGGTTACCCATTTTTGGCGGTTCTCGGCTGGGCGCGATTACCTGGCTGATGGTGACTGTACCCACCAAGTTTCATGCCCATACGACAGTTTTTACTAATTTGACCTCAGATGACCCCAAAATGACCTTCCAAAAATTGGCTCTCAATGTTGTCTGTACCCATCAAGTTTCATGCCCATACAACAGTTTTTACTAATTTGACCTCAAATGACCTGTGGGTGACCTTGGATGACCCCAAAATGACCTTTCAAAATTTTGGCACTAAATGTTGTCTGTACCCACCAAGTTTCATGCCCGTAGGGGGCCCCGGGGTCAGATGACTTAACAAACATAAACTTCTTCTTGCCAGGACAGAACTACACCCACCCACCGAGTTTGGGCCCCGTACGACCTACGACGGCCTCACATTAGCAGTCACAGACAGACAGACAGACAAACAGACAGACAGAGAGACAGAGAATAGCGTATTATTATATAGATAATCATGATATAAATAGATCATATTTGTATTTGGATAAAAAAAATAACATGAAAAGTAAACTGCATTCGAAGAGTGAACACTACTAGTACTTCTGCCAAGAACCACCTTACCAATACTAGGCATATGCCTCGTATAACATCATCAGTAAACCTAATTTGTGTACAACATGTACACATTTGGTACAAGGGAGCCGGAAGATAAATTGATTTTATCAATCTGCTGAAGTAATAATTTTGAAACGGGTGTCAAAAGTGATTACTGTAACACCTTGTCCTTATTTTCTGGTACTCCTATAGTTTCTGCCGAACATGCCGAAAGAGATTGGATTTGCCTATCTAATTAGCAATAATTAGGCTAATTAATGCTAATGAAGAACCCTGATGCGAGAAACTTGATGGAAACCCGATCAGTTAAAGATTCTGTGTAAAAGCTTGGGTTTTATTTTCTTATTTTTTTTTAATCATCTAGTTTAATTGTGAGAAAAATAATATAGGACCAATGGACCCGCGGTCCGATTCAGGATTTTGAGAACATTGTTTAATTTACCAAAAATCTATAGCTTCTTTTACTCTGTAATGATGATTTGCATATTAACACGTTGAAATCAGGCAGTCAGATAGGGGTCTCCCCGTCAGTCCGAAACACCGTCATCAGTCCGAATTTTTAGGGTTAAGGTTAGGTTAATGTTAGGGTTAAGGTTACAAGGTTAGCGTTAGGGTTAACCCTAAAAATTCGGACTGACGGTGTTTCGAACTGACGGGGTTTGAACATGGTTGATGCATCGATGGTGGATATCTTTCCTTTTCACGTGCAAACCATCCATAAATTGATTACATACATTTTGCTCCATATAAGGCAAAATAAAAAAATAAACATGTTTCACGTCCCCTCCCGCTTCCTTTTTTGAGGTTTCCTCAAATATATTTTTATTTTTTGCATGTATGGGTATTTACACCAATTTTGCGATAAAAAATAGAAAATAAAAAGCCCCCTCCTCCTCCTTTTTTTCGAAAACCCGGACGTGAAACATGTTTTATTTTTTACTTGGCCTAATGATACAACAGATCAATTCCACTATATTGACAACTTCAATAGGTGTGATAATCTTAAGCTTATCTCAACTGCCCCTCCCTCCCTCATTAGGCTGCTCCTCCCTCCCTCATTATAACTCAATCAATGTCAATATGTCGATGTGATAATCCCCCTGTCATGGTCCTCAATGACCAGCTATCATCGCTCAATGGCCCCTGTTGTCCATTGTCTGTCAATGTGTCAGCTGTCGTGTCAATGTCATGTCCGTCACAACATTATGTGACACTTGATAATTTTGACCATGAAGTCGGCTTCATGTTTTGATCAAGAGAATGCAGACTCGTAGGCCAAGTGACAAAAAATATTTTAAAATTCAACAATTCCTGGGTATATTTAGAAAATAACTTTCCGCAATGTTAAGGGCTCGGATAACGACGTTTGCACAGTATATTTGTGGGCCCTGAGAGCACATAAGACACACCAAATTGCATTCTGAATACGAGGAATATCGTTCTGATATCAAATAATTAAGATATTTTGAAATTCGCGACATTACACATTTTATGGCAAATTATTAAAGAATTATATTTTTGACATTAAACAGTCCTCGAAGTAAACTTTAACAATCTATAAATGATATGTAATTAAAGTGTAGGTAGCTGGGATGAAAAGCCGTCCATCCTATGAAAATTTTGATCTTTAGTATTGAAGATATACATTTGTTTCCCCAAAAGACCTAAAATTTCCCGATGAGCAAATCACTGAATGGAACTTTAAGTACATGTCATTCGATTTATAAAGTTTGCTCCGAGGACAATTTAAAATCAAATTCAACATTTGTATTATATCAAGAATTTCAAAAAAAATCAAAATTATGTGATAGCAGAAGGACATTCCTCGTATTCAGAATGCAATTTGATGTGTCTGCTGTGCTCTCAGGTCCCACAAAAATACTATGCAAAGGTTTGTGACCGACCCCTTAAGGTCCAGCTAAATATTTGAACTTTTAGATCCGCATATCTAACATAAATGAGGTTGACTCTACATCCTTTTTGAAATTTATTTTACCACAAATAAAAACACAGCCTGGAAAATTATTTTCATTTGCTTATCTATTTTGTTTGTGTTTGTTTAGCCCATAATTGGTCAGGAATTTATTTTCATGTATATTGAATAATTTTTTATTCGTCATTTTTTTAATACCCATGATAAAACAAAGTCTCGAAAATTGTTTCCCTCTTTTATTTTGTTTGTTTTCGCCAGTTGAACTTGAACTAATGTCGCGCATTTGTCCTACTTTTAAGTGAGACTCAGATGACTTTGAAAACCATGGATCCAAATTCAATGGCTACTTATTACGGATGTAATTTATAGCTTTAAACAAAAATAACACGGACATTTGAAAGAGTTGCCGAAGAAGCCATCGACAAGAAGGCGTCACTAAATAAACTATGAATCAAATTAAAATGATTTTTGTATACACATTTGGCTGCAAAAACACGCCGAGTAAATTCATCAAGCACTCGAGTCGTCCGGTGTAAGCATATTCTGGAGGCCGTGGTCAATCGGAAATTACTTATCTAAAAGAAAATGATAATGATGCCGCGAGTATATGATGATAATATTTACATTTGATAATGTTAATGACAACACGAGGCATCAAAGTATCATAAACCCGAGGATCACAGATTGAAATAAAAGCAAAGCCGATCTAAAATAGACGTCATTCTCCCTATGCGTTAACATTAGATATAGCATGTAGTCTAGACTTAAAAACAACAACATATTGTTCCTGGATCTGATCACTTACATGAAAGATATCTGAACCGCCCTGCAATGGACATACTTTCATCCCGATGTGCGTAGCAAACTGGTTCGGGTCTCAATTCATAATTAATTATGTGTACGCGATAAGACCCATACCAGGTGTGCTAACTAATTAGGATGTTGATACGTTCCTCATGGATAATTTTTAATATCCTTTTTCAATAATTTTGCATCTTCGCGTTCTTGAAATGAGGTATACCGTTTTGGATAATTTCTAAGTTGAATTTATTATAGATATGATATTCGCGACACGAAGTTGAACCATGATATAGGCTAGTACTATATAATTGAGTACACTCTTAAAACGATCTACTCATCAAGACAAGATGGGATATAACAGATTTCTCTTCGAAATGACTGGGATATTCTCATCAAAATGACAAGAAACTCATCAAATTTGATAAGATTGCCTTGTCATTAAAAAAATGATTAGATTCTTGTCAAAAATGACACAGCTTATCAAATTTGACTTTCGTCTTGTCAAAAATTACCACAAAAAAAACCAACAAATTTCAACGATTAGTCTTGAGGGTGACGTAACAGAATCTTGTCAAAATGAAATGGGTAATCTTGTCAAATAATGAGTTGGAAATATTGTCAATTTGAATAGTTACTTCAAGGTTAAAATAAGACGGAAACAATTCATTTTGATAAGATTGTCGGTTCAAAGTGATAATATACCTAATCAAAGTGAACACTATATCTCATCAAAAAGAATAGTTACGCATGGGATCAAAAATAAATATTCCACTAAAAAATAATAGTACGAAATTATAGTGTAGTTTTAGTACCAGTGATAATTGAGCCAAGATATTCTTAGAAATGAAAATAGATTGTTTCCTACCTGGTTGTAAATTAAATTCATCCGATTCGGTAGTGTTCCTTTCGATACTCTGGATACAAAGATCATTATCTCGTGGAAATTTATCACACTGAAGCATCTCAGGCCAGGAGAAGCAGTTCTGCATCATGATGCCCAGACATCCGGACTTGACAGCTTCGCAGAGAGATCTACAAGGGAAAATGGGCCTATCAAGGCATACTGGTGCGAATAATGAACAGAGGAACAACTGTGTGTCTTCGTGACATCTTTGCAGCAACAAAGGGACCCAACTATTGGCTTGGTGTTTGACTTCTGATAAGGTGTCATGATCTAGAAGATTTGGCATTCGCATTTGGCTGTAACCAATGTTCTGACATAATGATAAATCTGATGGTATGTCCACGCATGTAGGTTTGGTGATGCGTCCAGACAGGTCAACAGAAAATCCCTGGATGACGATAAAGGCATCCAGAAAAAGCAGACAAATACAGCTGATAAGAAACATGATGATTCCTTTGGTATTCACTTCAAATAAGAAGACAATAAAATAAATCAAGAACACTTCTTGATTTGTTCTTCGCCAACAAACTAAAACATTAGTGTGATTTTATTGATGAAATCTAGACGACAAATTTCTTGGAAAATAAAATTCAAGATAATATCACATCCGTTGCTTAGGAAATTACTACCAAGTCGGCTTGGATGGTATTTAGGATTCCAACTGCATGAAAATATGACAAACAACAAGTATCATGCGGTGCTGCTATTGAGGAAACGTCAGAAGTGCTCTGTCAGTGAAGATATAGCAGGTCCAAGTTATACGACATAAATTGTTGTCTCACTCTCAGCAGCGAGGGAGGCAGCAGTAACTGACAGTCAGTATGAGCGATCAAGAGCTGTCTGCTGTCTGTGATTCATGTCAAGCAAATAACACAAGAGCCAGTTCAAGTGAGTGAAGTGTGCTCGGTGCTGCCTATTATGTTTTGGACGTGTTTAAAGACTATTCCATTTTGACAGCAGGGCATGAAATTGTTGAGAGATGATTGATAATTCAAGAATTATTTTTTATCAAAAATGGTAACAAACGGGCAAACATTTTGCTTCAGAAAATAAAGTTTTCTGGGTACATTATTTCATTGAAACGTATTTCAAGTTTCAAACTCTTTATCTGAAGCAAGTAGAGTACTTTTTGCTTAATAATTTACAAGTTTCAAGTGTTAAAGGGCATTTCGTGATCCACAGCGTCATCCCCCACTTTTCTCAAAAAAAAGTTGAGATTTTTATATCACTGGAAACCTCTGGCTACATAATGTTTATGTACAAAATATTTCTTTGCAGATTAATTCGTTTTGCAAAGATATCGTGAAATTTGAATTTCGTTCTGGTGCACCAGAACGAAATTACAACGCATTGTCTATGGAGCAGTGTAATACACATAATCATGCATAACTCGCATAACTCGCAAACGCAAAATCGGAATCAACTGAAATTTTGGGAATAGGCTTTTTTCGTGGATATGTACTGAAAAATGTCATAAAAAGAGGATGCTAGGATCACGAAATCCTCCTTTAACATTCGATGTTTTTTCTGAATAAATGAGAACTGTTAAGAATCACCTATGTATTTTTCCATGTTCTATCACTATTAAAGTTTTTAATGAATTGCTTTTTGATGATTTTTGGCCATTGTTGACTCTCAAATTGGGCACTTTATCGGAGAATGTGCCTTTAATGTGAATTTTTAATGTATATGAAGACCTGAGCGCAAAAAGACCGTAAGTCCACTTGGCCCCGCAACATGTATACACTAAAGTTGCGTATAGTTTCGTATAGTTTAGTAATGTTTTATACATGTTCAGGGGCCAAAACAAATCTTTCACAACCTTTCATGATGTTTTCACCCTGGAACATGTATTAAACATTATAAAGCCCTAAGAAACTATACGTAACTTTATTGTATACATGTTGAGGGGCCAAGTGGACCGTACGGTCTTCTTGCGCTCAGGTCTTCATATTAAAAACCGTGCGTCTTGTGCATCTTACTTTTAAAAGACGTTTACTATAATTAATTATGATTCCAAGTGACATTTCACGACGACGACGCGACCTGATAAAAAGTAGACCATCCTCAAATAAAGTTTAGGATTAGTTAGGATCAGGGTTATCAACCTGCCCATCTACATCTATCTCCATCTCGATATCCATCCCTATCTTCATCTCCATCTCGCCATCTCCAATTTCATCGTCACCTTCATCTTCAGTCATTTTCTTCGTCTTCATCATCATCTCATTCACTTCATACAAGGACATCCGGTGGATGGAAAGACGACTCTCTAATCGAATATCTAATCATCATCATCACCATCATCATCATCATCATCATCATCATCATCATCATCATCATCTCCATCTTCGTCTTCGTCTTCCTTTATCTTTATCTCCATCTCCATCTCATCTCCATCTCCATCCACATCTTCATCTTCATCTTCATCATCGTCATCCTCTTCGTCATCGTCATTATCATCATTTTCATCATCTCCACCTTCTCATCTTCATCTCCGTCTCCACTTCATCTCCATCTCCATCTTCAAGTTCATCATCATCATCATCATCATCATCATCATCATCATCATCATCATCATCATCATCATCAGCTCCACCTACATCTTCATCTCCATCTCCATCTCCATCTCCACTCATCTCCATCTCCATCTCCATCTCCATCTCCATCTCCATCTCCATCTTCATCTTCATCTTCATCTTCATCTTCATCTTCATCTTCATCTTCATCATCGTCGTCAATAGACTCGTCATCGTCGTCATCATCATCATCATCATTTTCATTTTCATCATCTCCACCTTCATCTCCATCTCCATCTCCATCTCTATCGTGCAAGGGCATCCGGTGGATGGAAAGACGACTCTAATCGCATCGCTAAACATCCTCCTCATCCTCTACCCTTTCTTTATTTTGGTACGCTCCATTTCCCCATTCCCAGATGGTGGTCCATTTGCACACCCAGTGATAAAACCTAACCCAATCGCAGGACAGTAATTGCATACCAATTTGTCGCCCATGTCAATCATACCTCTGTTCATATAGCAACGTATGTGTGTGCAGAGAGAGTCAAGTGAAGTGTTGTTGACACTCTCACTAGTCATTAGAACACCTCGTGTGTGAGGACAAAAGACGGTTGAGTCGAGACTATTTTAAGGACACTTTATAGTGCAAATTGTGCACATTTAATATAGAAGAATTGGAGAAATGTAATAGAAAAGCAAAGCGGAATAATGATTTCAGGGAAGTGTTCATTAAAATCATATAACTTTTTTCTTTTAATTTTTTTTATCAAAATTTAAAAAAAATTGAATCACGCAGCAGTGTGGTCTTATGAGCTTTTATGGGCATTTAGGGGTTCGACCCCACAAATAAGCCTCCGACCCCTTGTTCAACCGAAGCTCCACTCCATACAAGGAAATTTGCCTTTGTTTTTGGCCCACGGGTATTAAAGCCATAATGCACATGCAGAGCTTCCCAAATGTTCTTTTAATTTCCCGTGATCCAAATTTCGTGAGAAAGATAATAGGCTAATGCTGTTACTTACCAAAACTTAATAGTGGCGTACCGGGCATAATTTTCAAGGGGGAAAAGTGTTTTAAGTTGTCCCGCTGACCAACTCCAAGAATGACTGTACCGGGACAAATGCGCGCGAAGCGAGCCATTTAACCCATTTTAATGCTAAAATGAGGTTATATGACCAATATGAGCTGCTTGAATACATGCACTAACTTCGGGTAACGTCTCATCGGGCTAGGTTTTTAATTCAAACAAAGTTAAACAGACTTTCAGCACAGAGATCCAGCTTTGACACGACGTCTTCACCAGACGAATAGTCCTGTATACATGGATGGTTTATGTTACAATATCATAGGATTTCTTCTGATGATAAAGATGTTGTACACGCGCCGAATATTCAATCTTGGGTGGATTTTCAATTCCTGTGCTGAAGTCATCAATATGATCTTCATAGCGATGTCTTTTTAAAGACAGTTCTTGTTGAATGTTACAAACAGCCGAACTCAAGTCTACTTTGGAAGGGTAAATTAAAATTTTGCTTTTATAAATTTAAATCCTAGTAGGACGCGCCCTCCTCGATCCACACGCGTCTACAGACATAGGGGCAGTCGCTCGAATTAAAATTACCGATTATGCATTCACTGTGATTACCCATAACTTTATTCGGCAGTTTGGAGAAATGTGGACTTCTACCGTCCAGCGCGGTGTATATGAATTGACAATAGGCCTATATTCCAATTTTACTATAATATCGTTTACTCCGTAACATATTGGGCATATACCTGGTAAAGAAGACCTACTGCATGCAATCCACGTGTCTTGAGCATGGTGTTCATGCTTTATAAATTGTTGAACTTGATGAGATAACTGATCAGGCAGATTGTAGATTTAATGATTTCAAAAAAAAAAAAAGTAAACCGCCAACAGGTGTGAAAAAGTTTCCATCTACTATCATAATACACTATGGACCACAATAGCCTCATCCCAATGGCATAGTTCAATAACCTTAATTAAACAATCATAGTACAAAATTTGACCTCAAGTTGCAGAGTATGAGTTTTTGTACCCGAATTTTCAAAGGTCAATCGATGAATGTACAAATGTATTGGGGGTTAAAGAACTGTTCCCCTGATGGGTGAGCATGTTGTGGATCCTAGTGATAGCTTGAGGACATCAAGAAGGAGGTTAACCAAGTTAGGTTAACCGGTTAATAGAGTTTAAAGGTCATTACACCTGTAGGCATGATAAACCTAATTCAATTCATTACAAAGTAAAGACCTTCTTTGAGAGGTGAAAGTTGTCCAAAACGGGATTTTGTAACAATGATCATTAAACAAATCCTGTTTTGGCCTACTTTTCTCACCTCTTAAAGTTGTAGGCATCAATATTATGATCAATGGTAGGCGATC
Organism: Amphiura filiformis; assembly: GCF_039555335.1. Classification (NCBI taxonomy): domain Eukaryota; kingdom Metazoa; phylum Echinodermata; class Ophiuroidea; order Amphilepidida; family Amphiuridae; genus Amphiura; species Amphiura filiformis. The sequence goes on from NC_092645.1 coordinate 2,189,628, forward strand.
TTAAATCTGAACTAACGAAAGACGACAAAGATGTGTGAGTGTACATTTGGTTTGGTAGTTTGGCATAGCCAGGCCCGTACGCAGGATTTTTTTTTTTTTTTGGGTTCTGATTTTGAAAAAGTGAACTTTTTTCCAGGGTGGGCGATTTTGTGAAAAGTGGACTTTTTCCCCAAATTTGGACCTTTTTTGACCAAAAAAACGTAAAAAACCTGATTTTTTTGCTCGCTACGCTCGCAAATTCTGAAGTTTTGGGACTTTTTATATACTTTTGCAAATTTGGGGAACCCCCGCACCCCCCCCTTTGCGTACGGGCCTGGGCATAGTCATGATAGTCGGGGTATTAGGCCTAGATGATAGTTGTCGTTATGGAATCGCATATAGCGATGTTAACACAGTATTTTTTGTGGACATGAGAGCACAGTCATCAGACACACCAAATTGTATTCTGAATACGAGGAATATCCTTCTGGCATCAAATAATATCGATTTTTTTTTTAAATTCGCAATAAAATACCAATTTCATGGCAAATTATTATCATATATTTTAACAGTCCTCGCAGTATAGTAAACTTCATAAATCTAATGATAATACTTAAAGTGTATGTAGCTGGGAGGAAAAGCCGTCCATCATTTGAAAATGTTGACCTTTCATATTGAAGATTTCCCCAAAACACCTACAAATTATGGGCCTTTTGGGGGGGAAATACAAAGGTCAAAATTTTCAAATGATGGACGGCTTTTCCTAGCCAGCATACACTTAGGTACAGTCTATGCTTCGAGGACTATTATATATTTGTCAAAATATAAATTTTTAATTGCCATAAAATTTGTACCGTATTATATCGTGAATTTTTAAAAATCAAAATTATTTGATATCAGAAGGACATTCCTGGTATTCAGAATGTAATTTTATGTGTCTGACGTGCTCTCGTGTCCCCAAAAAATACTGGGCAAACGTTGCTAATGCTATATCCGATCCCTTATTTTTTTAAGGAGACGAAAAAACAACTTTTTTTTTTTTTTTGTTTTTGGATTTTTTTGGGGGGGGTGCGGTTTTGAGGGTTTTTTTTCTAAAAATCACGAAAATTGTATCTACTTTTTGTCTAAAGCAGCTGATGTTGAATGGATAAAGTAATTTCCGTTAACAGCTCATACTTACGGATAATTTTACATGCGTACAGCAAATTTTTTAAAAATTCGAAGACATATAAGTTGTAGAGTGTAACAAATTTCTTCATTTTCCACCACGAATCTTGGAACCGTTATAGTATAACACATACCAAATGAATTTGTCATGAAATAATAAAGTCAGTGAGTGTTACATTTTAAAATGAGTCACCCCCTTTTCAAGTTTGAAATACGTTTTTAAGTGTTTTGTTATGTAAAACTACAGACGAATACTGTGGAGATTGTAGATGCAAGGGAGGCCTTAAGGGATCTGGAGTGAGCGTTTTGGGCGTTTCGACAGTATTTTTTGTGGGACATGAGAGCACATCAGTCGACATATCGAATTGCATTCTGAATACGAAGAATGCCTTTATGATATCAAATAATTTTTTATTTTTTTAAATCACGATATAATACAAATTTTATGACAAATTATAAAAATTTGATATTTTTCACATTTTGATATATAACAGTCCTCGAAGTAAATTTTATAAATCTAATGATATATTCTTAAAGTGTATGTAGCTGGGAGGAAAAGCCGACAATCAATTGAATATTTTTGACCTTTCATATTGAAGATATGGATTTTTTTCCCCCAAAAGATCTAATTTTTGTTGCTGTTTTGGGAAAAAATCCATATCTTCAATACGAAAGGTCAAAATTTTCAATTGATCGTCGGCTTTTCATCCCACCTACATACACTTTAAGTATAAATCATCAGATTTATAAAGTTTACTTCGAGTACTGTTAAATATCAAAATATTAATTTGGCATAAAATGTGTATTATACATTGCAAATTCCAAAAAATCAAAATTATTCGATATCAGAAAGACATTCTTCGTATTCAGAATGCAATTCGATATGTCTGATGTGCTCTAATGTCCCACAATAAATACTGTCCAAACGTTCATGCCCCATCCCTTACGGAGCAGGATAAACATTTGGATCTTATTTTTTGCTCACCCACGCCTATTGTGCTTAATTAATAGGCCTATTGGAAATAACAACGGCGTAAACATAATGTGACGCATTGATATGATCTTTCAGACATTAGGCCCTAATCATTAAAATAATTTAAAAAATCAATTTCAACTTTGAGAGAATGGATCATTTTAGAAAGCCAGATATACGCCCAATTTTGCAGATAATTTCTCTCACCAAATTCATCTTTCTCTAATCCGCTCATTCTCCATACTCGAGTTTTTTTACATACATTGATCATGTTGATCATCGATGTACTGATGAGAGTACTCATAATTTATATCTCAGCATTGACATCCCGGGGGGGGGGGAGCACTCACTAAAATGGGTGACGGGGATGTGCGGCCACAATTTTCAACTACCTCTCACCCATTGACCCCCTTTTTTGTTTTATTGAAATCCCTTTCACCCAATGGCCCCCGTTTTTGTTTTCCTGTAACCAAGAGACCCAATTTTTAAGACATTTCTGATAATCTTTCACATGACCCCATTTTTTCATTATTTTTCTTCAAATTTTTCAAAAAATTTCAAATATTTTCAAATTTTGATCAAATTTTGTATCAACTTTTATATCTGGATCCAAAAGTTTTCCCAGTCTCACTGAATGACCCCCTTTTTTGGTCAGATTTTCCCCAGTCTCATGGAAAGACCCCATTTTTATAGCCTGCTCACTGAAGTGAAAGACCCCCCTTTTTGGTGTCTATAGCCCCTCACCGAAGTTCCGAACTTTCCCCGCCACTTCCAAAATCGAGTGCCCCCGGATTGACATGAACCATAATTATTTTACCTGCCAATTTTAATAATATCAAATCGAAAATATCAATCAAAAATATCAATCAAAATGATCGACATCTATAACAACCACACCACACAAATGTGGATCCACTCGTCAAACACTTTCCCTTGAAGTAGGAGGGGAAGTTGAATTGCTCAAAAACCAGAAACCATTGTTGACTTTCATCTTGAAACAGTAACACCCAAAGAGAAATACCTATTAGATGATAGGCTTTGAATGATCATTTGTGCCAATACACGGTTTTTTATCACTCTGGATAACCACATGAGTGGGCACGCATAAATAATTGTAAAAATAGTTTCTTGGTAAGCTTTTGGTAATAGTGCTTGCAAATATAATTGAAGACAGAATTAAAATGACTAGTTTGCTTACGACGTCCTGTCGACCAGACCAAAAATGCCGCATGCGCAGGTCAGCAACCAATTATACGCAGCGCCTTTGCCCTGCCCCTGACGTTAGTGCAAACTAGGCTTTTTGATTCGGTTCAATTATAGACATTTCTTCATCAACAGAACATTTGAAAGACAGAAATTATGTCTTCGTTGAAGACACAACTATGATCGATTGAGACACGTCTTCCAGCAAGTCATGTCTACACCCTTAGAAAGAAGGTTCCAAGTATAGAACCTCATGTTCTTAAGGTGTCCTGTGTGTGGAAGCCAATGCTAATAGTTTTAAACTAAAAAGGGTTCTGCAAAGGCCACAAAGGACATTTTAGACATAAACAAGCTCTATAAAGCTCTTTAATAAAGGCCTGAAAGAACCATTTTGGGTCCTTTCCTAGAACCCCTATTTAGAACTCTATATCTAATATTAATTTTGTAATAATATAAATAGGGGAGAGTGTGGTAAGTGAAGTCAGACCCCTGAGTGAAGTAGTCCGTGGAGTAAGTGCGCCACCTTTTCATTATTGCCGCAAATAAGTAGAACGTGAGGGCAGCACACTATGACATGACTGCTCTGGCTCTGGCTAAACATGCTACTGCTGCACTCTTGTAAAGTATTACAGGGATGAGACGCCTAGGATCTAATGTTGTAGTAGAGTTAAGGCCAAATAAAAAATAAACATGTTTCACGTCCCTTCCCGCTTCCTTTTATGAGGTTTCTTCAAATATATTTTTATTTTTTGAAATTCAGTTATAAAATATAAAAGTTATAAAATTCAGTTAAAAATATGTCTAGGAAGTTGAGATGCTTTCTATAGCCTTGTTAAGATACAAGAAACACTTTAGGAACGTTTTGAGATCAAAGAAATAAAAAGCACCTCCTCCTTTTACCAGGCATTATTGTATACGCTTAAACAGTTCTAAGTATGGGTATTTACACCAATATTGCGATAAAAAATAGAAAATAAAAAGCCCCCTCTTCCTCCTTTTTTTCGAAAACCCGGACGTGAAACATGTTTTTTATTTTACTTGGCCTAATACAAACTGTAACATGCTAAATGTGATGCTATCTTGAGCTTGAGGGCCCAATTTTAACACCACTAGTACTAGTAGCTATAAGGACCCCAATTTCATGAATAGGCCTAAGGGGTGTGCACTTATTTTCTGGAATAGCCCAATATTAGCATTCAACGTTTTGAAAGTCATGATGAAATGAAGTCAGCAAAAAATTAATTATATTTTTTTTTCTTGACCACAATCGGTCCATATCTAATATCTATTGTCCTGAAGGTCAATGTCAAATCACCTGAGCGTGGTATGTAATACTTTATTCACAACCCCGGTTCACAACCGGAGATCCTTCATTCGAGACTGCACATGCAGTGAGTGAACGCCGTATTTGAACTGATCAGTGTTTGGTAAAACACTATAGAGTTTAATACAAACACATAATCATAAATCATGTCGGCTAAGCATCTCAAAAAAGGTAAGGCTCGGGGTTTAACGCCGTTTTGGTATACCGGGTATATTATTCTAAGTTTTATTGAGGCAAATAAAGCTGACACATAAGAGATATTGTATTAGTTCTATATAAAGGAGATCCCTAAGCTTGATACAAGCTTGCTACATGTCCACCCCATGTACGTGACATAAAAATGCCCAAAACTGTCTTTTGGTATATGTTTGGTATTAAGGGATCGGATATCAACGTTTGCACAATATTTTTGTGGGATATGAGTGCACATCAGTCATTACCGAATTGCAATCTGAATACGAGGAATGTCCTTCTGATATCAATTAATTTTGATTTCTTGAAATTTGCGATATAAAACACATTTTAATACTAAAAGTCCAATTCTAATTGGATCGTGACGATGGGAAGGACTCGAGGTCCCTAAGTATATGGCGAGTGAACTGTGGACCATTGTTTTTAATTCGCTTTAATTGTTATATCTAAATATTTCTTTATTTGTGCAGGTGACCCATGTCCACCTTTAGAACCGGGTGTGCTCAGGCTATACAGTATGAAATTTTGTCCATTCGCAGAGAGAACTAGACTTGTTTTACAAGCTAAAAATATTCCGTAAGTATATTATTCTATGATTACATTCCGAATTGTTATTATCTTTTAAGGACACGTCAGGTTTTAAAAGGGACATTATAATCAATAATATATCTGTCTTTGTTCTCAACATAATACAAACTTTTTATTCATTAATCTGCAAACACATACGATAGTATGCCAAAATATGCACAATTTGATGATACGTCAAGTGATACGACAGTATGTCAAAACAATAGGCAACTGCAGTTACCCGGTGGCCTATGGCGACGTATGATGCGACGTATGATACGACTATGAGAGCTTATGAGACTATGATACGACTGTATGCCAAAACACACGATGATGGGGGGGGGGGCATAAACACCATGTCGTATCATACTAATAGTGCCATATCTCAATAACTAATTACATTTAGGTTTTAAAACGTTGTGAATATAGTTTCATTCATAGATTTTAAAAGTTTATATACCTCATTTTGCCCAAAAATCGTCATACGACAGTATGTCAAAACAGCGACGAATTGTAATCGTTACACAATTTTAAGGGATCGGAATGAGCGTTTTGAGCGTTTCGACAGTATTTTTTGTGGGACATGAGAGCACATCAGACATATCGAATTGCATTCTGAGTACGAGGAATGTCTTTCTGATATCAAATAATTTTCATTTTTTGAAATTCACGATATAATACAAATTTTATGACAAATTATTAAAATTTGATATTTTCCACATTTTTGATATATAACAGTCCTCGAAGTAAATTTTATAAATCTAATGATATATTCTTAAAGTGTATGTAGCTGGGAGGAGAAGCCGACGATCAATTGAAAATTTTGACCTTTCATATTGAAGATATGGATTTTTTTCCAAAAAGACCTACGTTTTTGTTGGTGTTTTTGGAGAAAAAAATCCATATCTTCAATAGGCCCCCTACGTTTTTAATTTAGTTCAGTTCGGGAGTTCTAACCTAAGTAATAGTTAGTATATGTTGTCAGTCATTATTTTGCATACAAATATCACTTTTGTGGATTTTTCGAGTAACTAAATGTTTTTGTTGTTGTTTGAAGTTGAAAACTGTTAAATGATGTAATTTATCAGCAAAATGTTCACTTTGCATCTTAGCAGACTACCCCTTCCTTTTCTTCTGTATGTGCTTGCTTAAATATGTCATTCATATTGATGTCATATAGGCCCTACTTATTATTATTTTTTTGCATTTCTATACATAATACAGGCATGAAATTGTCAATATTAAGTTATGGGATAAACCAGAATGGTTCGCAGACAAGAACCCCATTACCAAGGTACCAGTGTTGGAACAAGTTGGTAACATTGTCTACGAGTCTCTTATCGTAGCCGATTGCTTAGATGAATTATACCCGGATCAAAGACCACTATATTCTAAAGATGTGTACCAAAAGGCCCAAGACAAAATGGTCATTGCTTTCTTCGAAGATAAGGTAATATATACTGAGCCAATAAAGTATCCTTACACTTGGAAAAATAATCACAATTTCCAAACTGAACAATATTGGGGTAAATAAGTTTTTTTATTAGATGCACTATATCATCCGGCACATTATGATACCCCAATGAATCCAATTATGTGACTTCAAGAAGCAACGTTACAAGCATTTGATTAGACGAAGGTCCAGTTTTAAAAGTGACAAACAGGCCTATTCAAAACTCCACAGACTAGACATCTGGTTTGAGAGTGGTGAATGGCTAAGTTATGCGTTTGGCTTTAATTTAAAACAAAAGGAACAAAAGAAAACTGAAACAAAAGAACTGACAAATAAAATGAAAGTTATGAAAAGTACAAAGTAAAAACTGAAATAAAAACTGCTTTAAATAACGCTTCATTGAAGAAACTGTGTTGTCTCTTTGTTGCGCTTGTTGGAATCTTTTTTGCGCCTTTATAGGCCAGTTTGTCACTTTTAAAACTGGACCCTCGTCTATTCAATTGCTTGTAACTTTACTTCTTGAGGTCACATTGGATTCAATGTAGTGTCATAATGTGCAGAATTAGATGGTGCATCTATTAAAAAAACAAATTTACCCCAATATTGTTCAGTTTTGAAATTCTGATTATTTTTCCAAATGTAAGGATACTTTATTGGCGCAGTATATTAATAGGCCTACTGCGACTACATTGGCAAGCATTTGGGGAGGGAAGTGGGGGGAGATACCAGGAGGTACTCATTGGGACTCGGGAAATTTTGCATTTTTTTTTCAAAGTCGTCAAGTAACCAAATAGAGGAGGAGCCCGACCTCAGCCCTTTTCCCCTGGACGCGCCCTTGGGCCCTTTGGATCTGTCTACTAACTTTTCAATCTGAAATAAATAAAGCATTTACTGTACCTACGAGTTGATTTGACATATCAGTGGCTCCGGAACAGGGGGGGGGGGGGGGCAAGTACCCTACCCCCCCCAATAATCTAAGTAAAATTCATAATTTTAGGGTATAATTCACTAATGTAAGGTACAATTCATGTAAAAATGTATGTATTTCAAAAGCATCCGCGCTTCCCCCTCCCACACCCACCCTTCAATGTTTCCAGCATAGACATACCATACAAAGGACATGTGATTTTGGACACATATAATTTTGCATTATAGGCCTATACATCCAATACAATGTGTATAAACGTATTTCCAGCTTTTAACCACAATGTTTAGCAAATTTCTATAGGAGCAAGCCATGGAGTACTGCTATACCTGTCCAACACGAAAAACACCCTGAAAATACATGTTTTTGGCTCTTGTTTCTAAAAAGTTGCCAAATAATATTAAAATTGGATTTTTATTGCCAGTTAGCATAGTTAGAACCAACTAAATGATTAGGATTCATTTGGCAAAACATTTTTTGATTTTTCTGGAATAGGGAGTGTAACTGTATGGAAACAAAAATGGAAGCAGTCATTTTAAAGGCACCATATGAGTAACTTCCTAAATCAAAATATCTAAAAAAATCAATAATCAGATTTTGTATATGATTTTATAAATTAATCACTATAAATTGATTTATGTATTTCTTTCATTTATTAAAAATACATTTATAAATTTAATTAATTAATTAATTTTAAATTATTTATTTATTTACAAATGTCATGCGCTTTGCGTTGGATGAGGATCATAAAAATTTAGTGAACCAGGCTTATTCTGTCAATCCATATAGGTGATTGGTACGTTTTATAAGTCAAGACAAGCGTGGGGCAAAGACCAAGAAGCAACGGACAAGTTACTTACAGAATTCGGGAAACTCAACGAGAAACTCAAGAATAGAGGGACCACCTTCTTCGGAGGTTAGTTTACAATAATCATGAACTTGAATCGATACTTGAAGAGAGCAATGCAAAATAGTTTTGACTTAAAGAGGTAGTCCCGCCAGAGTAGTTCTTCTGGGGTGAACCAAACCTGTATGGTTATCTAATTAATCAGTGACAAGGTTATCTCCGAATTTGACAGGTGCTAATTGATGTTTTTATGTTATTGCTTCTATTAGCATCTTTGAAATTCAGATATAACCTTGTCACTGATTAATTTGATAACCAGGCAGGTTTGATTCACCCCAGAAGAACTGCTTTGGTGAAACTTCCCCTTTAAGGTTAGCAACTATTTTTAACTTTTGCGATTTGGTAGTGCACAGCATCTTGCGAATGGTATAGTGAGCTTTGGCAAAAATTGCCACAGATATTGCATCCGAATTTGACAGGTGCTAATTGATGTTTTTATGTTATTGCTTCTATTAGCATCTTTGAAATTCAGATATAACCTTGTCACTGATTAATTTGATAACCAGGCAGGTTTGATTCACCCCAGAAGAACTGCTTTGGTGAAACTTCCCCTTTAAGGTTAGCAACTATTTTTAACTTTTGCGATTTGGTAGTGCACAGCATCTTGCGAATGGTATAGTGAGCTTTGGCAAAAATTGCCACAGATATTGCATTCTTGAGTTATGTTGTAAACAGGGCTGAAACAACAACACTTTTGTAAAACGTAGGCCTACATAACTCATTTAAAAACAATAACTCAAGCAAGAAACTCGCTATAAACACCAGTGGGGTGGACAAAACATGAGGGGGATTAAAAAGATAATAGGTCCATAAAGGTCTTAAAGGAGTGTTCATAAATAATTTGGTGTGGGGGAGGTTGGAAAAGTTAGAACCTCAAACATCAAAATTATTTTGATTTTTTTAATCCCCCTTTTTATGGTCTTAAATTTTGTTGATCCCCCTTCATGTCCTTAAAAAGAAACCAATATATGTTATTAACTCATTAGCTGAAAATTACATAGCGATAGGTAAAAACAGTTTTTGGATGTATATTGCCCTGCACTATCCGTACGCTGTAACGCTGCATCACATCGCACCATTGATTATCAAAGAATAGGCTTCAGACCTGGATCGTAATTCTGTGGAATTTTCTCATGCATAGGTTACAAACCAAACAGATAACGAGAAAAAAAAGACAAGATAAGGCCGTGTAAAATTAATATTTTGGTTCTCGTCCCCTCCTTCCTCAATTTCTGGGATTTGTCAGATTTTTTTTTTTTTATAGATTTTTCAATTTTTTAGACTTTGGAATGATTTATGAAATCTTCATACATATAAATAAGTTTATTAGAGAACAAGCATCACTTCCAAGTCTTTTTGTGGTACTCTAGGGGGTTATACCTCAGAATCTCACATTTGAAAAAAAAAAGGGCCTCATCGTTTCCTCGAGCACTGTTGGAGAAGACCAAAAACTACTGACAATGCTATTTTTACATTGAAAAAAAAAAAAAAAAAAAAAAAAAAAAAACCTCCTCCCTCATCAATTCATGAAAATCCTCTGGACGAGAACCAAAACATTAATTTTATACGGCATAATCCAATGAATAAAAGTATTCGTTAATTCTTTATTTTTATCACATTTGTAGGGGATCAACCTGGAATGGTCGACTTCATGCTATGGCCTTTCATCGTTCGCGTCAAGAGTTACTGGGTCTTGGGTGAGAATGTAGACTTACCGGACTCCTTTGCATTCTTGCAAGCCTGGAAGGCTCATATGATGGAAGACCCAACGGTGAAGAGTACCATACTACCAGACAAAGCGTACGATGAATTTGGCGATTTTTACCGCACGCCGAATGAATCATTTAACGTTGAAGACTACTAGTACATACAGAAGAAAAATATTTGGACTCTAAAATATATAGGCCTATCTTGAAAAAGAGAAATAAGAGCAATAATAATGGGTTTAAAAGGGGGAGAAATATGGTATGTATAAAAAGTTTAGAGTAAATACTGTATGCACACCCACCTTTTAGGCGTTTTGTCTTCGTGCGAAAGATATTTTTTAATGTGCCCACATTTACTGGAAGTACATAGGCTGAGTTTAAATCTTTGGTAATTTATCTCACTAAAGGAGTATTTTGTGATCCTAACATCCTTTTTTTATGACATTTTTCTGTAGATTCACGAAAAAAGCTTATTTCCAAAATTTCAGTTGATTCCAATTTTGCGTTTGCGAGTTATGCATTGTGTGTATTACACTGCTCCATATAGCCACTGTGTACCAAAACGTAATTCAAAATTGATCTGCAACGAATTGTTTGTACATAAACCTATAGCCCAGAGATTTATTGTGGTATAAAAATCTCAACTTTTGAGATAAGTGGTGGATGAGGCTGTGGATCACGAGATGCCCCTTAAGGGTGCATACCACTAAATCCGCATGTGAAGCGGTTTCCGGTAAAAGTTTATCACGACTATAGTCCCAACTTTGCATAAAAAATGTGCAAAATCGGTACAATATTAACAATTTTAGTGTTGCAAATCGTGTTTTGCTAGAACTTGTGAATGTGATCTCTACTAATTTGAACAGAAAACGCGAAAATTTGAGTGATGTTTACGATGATGAGCGCATGAACACACGAGGTCAAAACGCAGTTAGCAGTCGGACGTAAACACGGGAAAATCGGGTCTTTTTATATAGTGCTATTTTTCTCAAAAAGTAGACCTAAAATATGGTGTCATTTTCATATATGTTATGCAGAATTTTGTTCTGATTAAGATGATATCAAATATATATTTCAAAGTAAGACGTAACTCAACTTATAGCCTAAAACGTGACCCCTATTTTGCACGTAAAGTCTATGGAAAGCTATTTTGTGGCATGTACCCTTAAATAACAAAGCTTTTCGTAATTCATTCAATTGCTCACAGGTAGGTTATCAAGCAAATCAGAGCTGTCAATCAAATCAGAGCTGTCAATCAAATGGGGAACTTTAACAAACGAACTTTGAATACTGATATGTGTTGAAAGAATATGATAAGCGTCACTGTGCGTATTGAAAACCCAACCTGCGTCTTGAAAACAAAAACTGACCAAAATAAATCGAATTGAGTTGGTAACGTTAAAGAGGGTAATGAGCATGCGCAGATCGTAAAAATGAGTATTTTCAGCTGATAAATGGCAACGCTGCATTCTGAATGGGAAGAAACGTATATATTTTTTTATCGTAACCGGTGGTGTGCTTAGCCTGAGTTGATCGGCCTTTCTCGAACAAAATTGCCATGCGTGGCTGTTGAAGAACTAGTGGATTCGCCATAATATCTGCACGAAGATATAGAGATGATGACGTTGTGGGACATGTATAAACATTATGCCAAAAAAATCAGGTTTAAAAAAAACCGACCGCACTCATTTTAAAAGATCGTACATTGTGTGTGTGCAAAAAGGTGCACAGTGCAGCAGGACGCAACTCACACAAGCATGCATGCAACAAGCATGACAAGGACATGCATGCAACTTGAATGGGTCTGCAACTTGACTCATGCAACTAACGCCCTCTTTTGGCAGCATTGTTATAAATTGAAAATTTAAAGAAAGAGGGTGTAGTCACGAAAATCATAAAATTATGTTATCAATTATGCTGTTGTCATCCATTCGGTACTCAAGAACAAAACATCGATTTTGACAAGTTACTTGCTTCCAAAAATTCACATCAGATTATGTCTGATATTTGTCATGATTATCTCTATGTAAGCAGTCCTTCCTCTGCATTTGCATTAAAAGAGTGCATTCTTCTTCGTCCGGGTCCAACATGTAGCTCAAGTAGATCATCCCGTTCTCTCATTTCTTCTTTACGTTGGCTGGTTTCGAGTTCTTCCCGTCCACTCATTTGTACTTCCTGTCCTCCTGCCACTACTTGGGCCCTTCCACTCGGCCACACCCTGGTGTTGACATCATGATAATTTATGAACAAGCTTGGAACTCTCCTCCGATTAACTAGTAGACCCGAATTGACAATTCTATAATAAATATAAGAAAGTTGTTTTTCAACAAAATAATTTAGAGTTTGATCAGTGGTGAAGTGTTAAACAGTTATCCGGGAATGGGTACACTGTAGGGCCTACAGTGTACCGGCCAAAGTTTAAACGGCAAGAGGGAGGGATTCGCAAAATGGTCCCGCTGACCCTCTCCAAATATGATTTTACCCGGGCAAATATCCTATACCATGTGCAGTGGCGTACCGTGGCCGCGCCTACCCCAGGGGCTGAAGAAAATTCAATTTTGCCACCCAATTTTTTTTCGGTGGTTTGAAAAAGTGAAGAGCAAAAAAAAAAAAAAAAAAAAAAAGGATTATAAGCGCTACCGCCCTAAAAGCAATGTAGTACCATTTTTTCACAGTTTTTTTTTATACTTTTTCCATTTTTCCGCCCTTTTTCTTGACTTATTCTTTTTGCCGCCCCTTCTTCTTCCGCCGCCCTTCTTTTTGCCACCCCTTCTTCTTCCGCCGCCCCTTCGTTTCGGCCGCCCCTACTTTTACCCCGGGGGGCTCGCGCCCCCAAAGCCCCCCCCCCAATCCTCGCATGATGTTGGCTTACTTTGTATAAGCGATATAATTTGTGTTTAAGCTACACTTTGTACACCAACGACCAAGACATTTTTCATTCGGCGATTGAGTAATCGCGTGCCATGGAGCGTTTTCAAAACTTGTCAACTATAACTTACCTGTCAATCATTTCCCAATCTTCGTCACCCCATTGGTCACCTTTAAATTCTTTTGTGGTTATTCCACCAATCATGTCCCAATCTGATTTCGTCATGGCAATGACACTAAAACCATCGATATCCCATTCACCTGCATATGAGCAGAAATTAAATGGGTAGTAACCAGTTGGAAGATCAATCAATCAATCAATCAATATCAATCAATCAACATATCAATAAATTAATCAAACGATCAATCACTGATAGACAGTGAGTCACTGAGTGGGGGTGAGTGCGTGCGGGGTGAGTGAGGGGTGTGTGTTAGAGTGAGTGAGCGATTAATCAAACGATCAATCACTGATAGACAGTGAGTCACTGAGTGGGGGTGAGTGCGTGCGGGGTGAGTGGGTGAGTGAGGGGGGTGTGTTAGAGTGAGTGAGCGAGCGAGCGAACGAGTGAGTGGCCTTGATTGAGTCGACCTACCTTGTGGGTTGTCAGGTGATGAGTCCTTCTCTAGTTTGCCTACGACCGGTGCAAATACCATCTTGTTTCGAATCACATGCTGAAAGAAATAATTACGAAATGTTCAAAACGTTGTGTGTGTCCAATCATGACGAAGAGATATCTAGCAAACACAAAACGTTTTACAGAAAACGTCAAATGCTGTGTTATATAAAGGGTAAAACGTTTTACTAACATTCAAAACGTTTTTGTAAACTTGCTGCAAAACAATCTGATGCTAACACTTAAAAGCGTTGGCAAGATATTTTGCCAACAAATATTCTGAAATAACATTTGACAACATTTTAAAAATGTTGAAGTGGTTTTTTTTTAGCACGCGTGTGCATTAAATGTTACGAAGTCCGTTCAATTTTTACGCCGGGTCTTGAAGGGAGAATCTGGATTTTTGTACTTGAACCCTGGAGGGGGGGGGGGAATTGTCAAGTTTTAAAAGGAGAAAAGCAATATTTTACCTTCCTGACGTCACTAAGAAATATACTTGGAATCTCTAGATGCACATCACATAAGAAAACTATGTCATTCGGGTTCTGTAGAAGAAAAACAAATAGGCTTTTTTGTCGTTTGTCAGAGAAATAGTTCTGGGTTCGTGGCAAAATTTAGCCCGATTATTTTAGAGCTTTGAAAAATGCCTACAACTACATCCGAGATTCATTCCTCACTGCAAATAACTGAGAATCTACACGTCTTTATCATTTCTATCTGCGCCAATAAAGTATCCTTACACTTGGAAAAATAATCATAATTTCAAAACTGAACAATATTGGGGTAAATTTGTTTTGTTAATAGATGCACTCTCTAATCCTGCACATTATGACACCACATTGAATCCAATGTGACATCAAGAAGTAAAGTTACAAGCAATTGAATAGACGGTTTTATTTCAGTTTTGCTTCTCTGTACTTCTCATAACTTTCATTTTATTTGTCAGTTCTTTTGTTTCCGTTTTCTTTTGGTCCTTTTGTTCTTAAAGGGCATTTCGTGATCCACAGCCTCATCCCCCACTTTTCTCAAAAAAGTTGAGATTTTTATATCACTGGAAACCTCTGGCTACATAATGTTTATGTACAAAATATTTCTTGCAGATTAATTCGCTTTGCAAAGATATCGTGAAATTTGAATTTCGTTCTGGTGCACCAGAACGAAATTACAACGCATTGTCTATGGAGCAGTGTAATTCACATAATCATGCATAACTCGCAAACGCAAAATCGGAATCAACTGAAATTTTGGGAATAGGCTTTTTTCGTGGAAATGTACTGAAAAATGTCATAAAAAGAGGATGCTCGGATCACGAAACACTCCTTTAATTAAAGCCAAACGCATAAATTAGCCATTCACCACTCTCAACCCAGATGTCTAGTCTGTGGAGTTTGGAATAGGCCAGTTTGTCACTTTTAAAACTGGGCCTTCGTCTAATCAAATGCTTGTAACTTTGCTTCTTGAAGTCACATTGGATTCGATGTGGTGTCATAATGTGCAGGATGAGATAGGGCAACAATTTACCCCAGTATTGTTCAGTTTGGAAATTCTGATTATTTTTCCAAGTGTAAGGATACTTTATTGGCGCATTATAATGTCTACAGCCTTTGTATTACTTTCTCTTTGCTTTCTCATTCCTGGTAAAACAACACACGTGCATGATTGGCTGTCGAAGTTTGGTCGAAGTTATGCACTGTGTGTTGGAACTATCACCACGTTTCTCCAGTAATGATGATGCGAATGCGCAATAATATATGACAATCGTTCTCTTTTCTAATATGGCCCTATTGTATTTAGTAGTTTTCCGGGGTAATTATCTAAGTTGGTATAGCATCTAAGCAAAGGTGTCAAAAGGTATTACACTGTTTCCAGGGAAAACCCAAAAGGTTCTTGAAAATAAGAACCCGTATTATGGTCATTTTATAAGTTAGGCTTAATGTTTTTAGAGAATAACCACGTTATTTCGGATTAATGACCAGGAAGCCTTTATGACAAGTGACAATAGGCCTAGTTACTAATATTATTTCATTAATGTTAGATTAAATTTTTACCGAATTTTTTATGGTTTTATCAATTGAGATGTTCTATTACCTGTATAAGGTCAACCGCAGACTTCACTGCGGCACCCTTGTTGTACGTATCACCCATATTGACTAGGATCTTAATTTTAGGGCTAATTACAGAGGCATTGACCATATGAACTAATGCTATATCTGTGTTATTAAAATCGGTTAGTATCAGCTCAAAATCACCGCAGTCTCCTGGCTGCTCTTGAATCTGAAATAATAAATAAGAGAGTCCAAACTGAATTACAAATTATTCTGGTTGTGATGGATTATGTTGGCATGATTCCAGTTAAGGTAATGCGTTTTTTAAGGGATCAGGATAAAAGCGTTTCGACAGTATTTTTAGTGGGACATGAGAGCACATCAGACATGTAGAATTGCATTCTGAAATTCACGATATAATACAAATTTTATGACAAATCATTAAATTTTGATATTTTTCACATTTTTTATATAACAGTCCTCGAAGTAAATTTTATAAATCTAATGACATATTCTTAAAGCGTATGTAGCTGGGCGGAATAGCCGACGATCAATTGAAATTTTGACCTTTCATATTGAAGATATGGATTTTTTTCCCAAAAAGACCTAATTTTGTTTGGTGTTTTGGGAAAAAAATCCATATCTTCAATACGAAAGGTCAAAAGTTTCAATTAATCGTCGGCTTTTCATCCCACATACATACACCTTAAGTATAAATCATAAGATTTATAAAGTTTACTTCAAGTACTGTTAAATATCAAAAACATCAATTTTTAATCATTTGCCATAAAATGTGTATTACATTGCGAATTTCAAAAAATCTAAATTATTTGATATCAGAAGGACATTCTTCGTATTCAGATTGCAATTCGATATGTCTGATGTGCTCTAATGTCCCACAATAAATACTGTCCAAACGTTCATACCAGGGCTGTCAACTCTCACGCATTGGCCGTGAGTCTCACGCATTGGGTCACTTTCTCACGGTCTCACGCCAAGGTAGTATAATCTCACGCCTAGGTAGTAAATCTCACGCAAAAAGCTGGAAAATGATTAAAATCTCACGCATTGTCATGAATAATTTGTTGTTACTACCCCCCCCCCCCCCCCCGCCGCTTTTCACATTCTCGAGCGCCGTGGCTCAAATAATCATGGGTCAAAATGAACATTGGAGCCAGCATATCCCGGTACGCCTCTGTCTCACGCCAAGCAATTCCAAAAAGTTGACAGCCCTGGTTCATACCCCACCCCTTAATGTTTGAACATGTTGAAAGCAATATAGTCCATAGCAGCTAAGTAGTCTAGATGATAAATGTGTGTCACCGTAATTGTAATAACTTATACAGAAGAAACAAACGCTTATTGATGATGTATTAGAAAAAGTTAGAGGAAATCTCCCATTCACATGTGTGTGGTGAATTGACTACATAATAATCACACACTCAAGGGTATAGACCAATTGCATGTATGCACTCCTTTCGAAAGACGTATCTGCTACACAAATGTATTTAGGCCAAAATATCACAATATTGATTTGAATATGTTATCTTCATATTACATAAAAACAAAATTAAAATTAAAAAACCGACACAGTTATCTGATGTAATTTCAACCAAGCATTTCACTGTTCGTAGTGAATTTGGATGACGACATGCTGCCATTCATACTACAGTTCATTCATAAAAAACTATCAAACTCACTCGATAGTATCATAGACAGTTCTCTCTACTGTCTATGATAGTATCAACCATAAGGCATATTCTAGCCAAATTTGGACACCATCCGGCTATTTTCCCTATAGGTACCTTGCAACATTCATAAATATTGGTCATAATGCCCATATTTGGCATTTGGCAAACACTCAAATATTATACACAGAAATATAGACGCTAACTATCTTTTGATGTTTATTGAGGTATGGCGAGTGTGGCCTTCAGCACGTAAAATTAAATTGGGAAAGCTATTTAGCATGTCACATTACACTATGGAGCAAGGTTTGTGGTTATTTGCATAGTAACACTATTAAATCACGGCGAGATGTAAATTGGGTGATGATGTCATAGCTCATTAAAGTTTGTCACTCGGTGCATTGCAACTTGTTCATGTTGTTGTAATGGGTTAAAACGTCATGGAACCTCTGAACCAACACTGAGCTTGTTAGCACCCATTTAATACATTTTCAAGCTACCTATGGTCATGGAACTTGGCGTCTATACAGTCGACACACTTATAGTTAAAACGCTTTAATAATATTGACAGTTTAATATTAATTATTAATATCGTCTAAGAAATAGACGATTGACCTACCTGTTCAAATTCTTTGATCAACCTTCCCACCCATTCCTCAAGGTTTTTGACTGTCACTATGACGTAGACCTTCGAATCGGAATGTATCGCATAATCCATTGGATGGCAGATACCGTCCCCTTGTCCGGAATCTATAGCGTATTCCGTGTGGTAAGTAGACGTGTCTACGGCGGACGGTCGACGATGAACCGTCGTAGCCTGAATTATAAAAGAATACAGTAAAATTACTACACCTGTATCCAGACTTGTACCCGAGTCCAGCTCGTCCGAGTCCGAGCCGAACCGAGTCCATTTTTATCCGAGTCCGAGCCAAGTCCGAGTCATTTTGTTACCGAGTCCGGACTCGAGTCCAAGTCCGGGGGTGCCGAGTCCGAGCCAAGTCCGAGTCCAACAATAATAATAAGACCCGAGTCCGGACTCAATTCCGAATCGAATCCGGACTCGGTCGATCAGAGTCCTTGTTTGGGGAGGGGTCAACTTAGATGTGACAGGTATCTGCCTACTGGCATTGCTTAGTGGCTTATTTGTATAAAATGATGCTTTTAAAAGGAATCGCTGGGTATAACCATGGACGTACTAATTCCGTCCATGGTATGAAAAAGGAATAATTGGGCATACAAATTTAAAAGAAGGGGGTCATTTGGTGTAACAATTTGAAAACATGGGTCATCGGGTAGAACATTTCCAAAAATGGAGCAGAATTTGATTTAAAAAAATGGAGGCTATTGACAGGCTCATACAGGCTGTATCTATACTTTGCATTTTACAAACAAAGGCGATTTCATAAAGACGCTAAAATTGGATTTCTAAATAAAGTGGTCGATATAGATGGAGAATTTTGCTCTGCGTATTTTGATACCTCAATCGGCACAATACGACTTTGTTTCTTCAACTTTGAATGAAAATAATAATGATAAATTTGAATGAAATAATGGAGTATAAGGCCTACAAGTTTAGGCCTACTTCTTCCTCAAAGCACGCAAATTACGAACACATCACAGTGAGCGTTAAGTATGTCGTGCTGTAATGTGCCGTTACAAAAGGCGGCGAGAATCGCCCTGGAGGGGGATTGTCAAAATGTGTCATTTTCGAAACTTCAACTTTTGTCGTTCAAATATGGTATAACGTGGGGGAATAAAATCGTCATGCTGAATGATGTATCAAATTTTCCATCGTCCACTATGTTTTTAAATATAGTTTAGTCTTTTAGATATCACTTTTGTTTTACGTGTAACGATATTAAAGGAGGATTTCGTGATCCTAGCATCCACTTTTTATGACATTTTCCAGTAGATATTCACGAAAAAGCTTATTTCCAAACTTTCAGTTGATTCCGATTTTGCGTTTGCGAGTTATGCATGATTTAGTGTATTACACTACTCCATAGGCCACTGTTGTAAATTTTTCGTTCTGGTATATTAGAACGAAATTCAAATTTGACGATATTTTTGCTAAACGAATTAATCTGCAAGAAATATTTGGCACATAAACATTATGTAGCCAGAGGCTTCCAGTGGTATAAAAATCTCAACTATTTTTTTGAAAAAAGTGGGGGGATGAGGCTGTGGATCACGAAATGCCCTTTTAAGTGCGCAGAAGGCTTACAGGCCTTCAAATTGAAACAATGCTGAACTTGCGGAAGGTGCGATGATCATGGGCTCATGTAATTAATAAATTAATTCTTCAATCTTTTGCTCTTGGAATGGCGCAAAATGTTATTATAAAATTCGGGTGTAAATGACCGCGACCCGGCGTTTTACTTACCATTTCAATAAGGAACAACCGGCCACCAAATGACAAGCCTCCCATCATTGCCATTAGCTCCACTCTAACAATGTTGCTAATGCTATTTCGAAAATCACGTCTGGGGGAAAGAAAATAGGTCTTAATTAGTTTAGTCTCCTCCGCAGCCAGTTTGGTTACGCTCCCTCCACACAAACAGTCTGCCGCCGTTTCTGATTGGCTACACGTATGTACACAAAGAGCTATACATACGGGAACTTGATTGACCTCAGTCAGCTGGCGACCGGGGCTGGCGAGCGATACAATCTCGCAAGTGCGTACTTCCGAGTCAAAATTCAGTGCTCATGAATATGAAGTAGTCGTCTAGCCGATAGACCAATTGAAAGCCTTGTTTGAAGTCAAGCTGGATGACATATTGGTAGAGTTTAAACCTATACACAAAATTGTTCACTTACGTGAGCTTTCGACACGACGACTCTGTGTCTTTTTCAAACTGATGGTGATTGAGTTATTGATCTGGGATGTCACATGACGGAGCTGACGATGTCAATGTGACAGAACAGGTTCATAGACCGGAGGTAGCTGGTGGCGGCCTTTGTCCTTGTTAACATGTTGAGTGAACTGGGGTGGCGTCTGATGTTGATGGCTTCCCTTACACCACGGTTAAACCAGTTGGAATCCTGATCAAGCACTTTCACGTCCTTCCACGCGATGGTGTGTTTCGCGGCTTGAGCGTGTTGAGCGACCGGCGAGGAAGCATTGCTCTTGCGTTTATGTTCCGTTAGCCTGGTGCTATTAAAGCGTGCGTTCAGATTCACCAACATATGCAGCGGGGCAATTTTCACATGAAATGTGATAAACGGAGCGTTGCTCAGTTGCTGTCTTGTCCTTGGGAGCGACGAGGTTCTGACGGACGGAGTTAACCGGCTTGTAGTGTGTGCGAATGCCCTTGGCTTGGAATAGGCGAGCTGGATGACGTCGTCAGAAAACCGCTAGCCAATCAAAAAGGACCAGTTCGTTATCATTGGCAGACTGTTTGTGTGGAGGGAGCGTAACCAAACTGGCTGTGTGGAGACTAAATTAGTTTCACAGAAATTTAAATGCTCTATGTACATTTTTATTCCAAAGCTTTCCATTGTTGAGGCTATTTCACATACATATTCAAAACACTCTAGAGAAAGAATGTGGCCATATACTGCTGAAATATCTTTTGTTGATTTCGAATGATAATGTCTTAAGGGATGGGGTATGAACGTTTGGACAGTATTTATTGTGGGACATAAGAGTACAGACATATAAGGATATCAAATAATTTTGATTTTTTTTTTTTTAATTCCCAATGTAATATACATTTTATGGCAAATGATTAAAAATTGATATTTTTGATATTTAACAGTACTCGAAGTTAACTTTATAAATCTGATGATTTCTACCTAAAGTGTATGTAGGTGGGATGAAAAGCCGACGATCAATTGAAAATTTTGACCTTTCGTATTGAAGATATGGATTTTTTTTCCAAAACATCAAAAAATTAGGTCTTTTTTGGGGAAAATCCATATCATCAATATCGCTCTGCACCACTGAGGTCCCGGGTTCAAGCCCCGGCGCGGCCCAAGGACTCATGTGCACTTGGTTTATCCCGATTCCTTGTTCGCTCTCGCAGGTTTTCTCCGGGATCTCCGGTTTCCTCCTGTATCGCAAAAATCGGTGATTAGTTGTTTGGTTATCAAAAACTTCCTTCACCCAATGGAATTTGGGGAGCTGCACAGGTAATTGGTGGATGTTACAATCTAAAATGCGGATAGGTGTGCGCCGTTCGGCAGCAACCTAGTTGATGCGATCTGATTGTGATGATTCACCATTGCAGCAAAATTACAGCGCTTTGAGCCCTCTAAGATCTGGAGAAAGGAGCTTTATAAATCCAAAATTTATTTATATGAAAGGTCAAAATTTTCAATTGATCGTCGGCTTTTCCTCCCAGCTACATACACTTTAAGACTATATCATTAAATTTATAAAATTTACTTCGAGGACTGTTATATCTCCAAAATGTGAAAAATATCAAATTTTAAAAATTTGTCATAAAATTTGTATTATATCGTGAATTTCATAAAATGAAAATTATTTGATATCAGAAAGACATTCTTCGTATTCAGAATGCAATTCGATAGGTCTGATGTGCTGTCATGTCCCGCAAAAAATGCTGTCGAAACGCTCAAAACGCTCATTCCAGTTCCCTTAAAGACATTGAAAGTTTTGACTGATTTTGCATGGCTTTGCAGCTTTCCCGGGGGATGGCGTCCCCTTCCTGGATCAGCTACTGTTGAATTGGTCATGGATATTCTATAAGTCTTCATAAAATGTAAAAAAGGTGAAAGTGTGAAAGGTAAGTACACCGTACCTGTATGTTGTAGCAGCTTTGAAATCTTCCCGAAGTTTGTCAACAACTTTCCTAGGTATAACAGTGTTGCCATCCCGTTTGCGCTTGTTAAGAAACATGGTGCCGTCTGCAGGGTATACGGACACGTATGGCACCTAGTTGGGTGAAAAAGGAAAACAAATCAACAAAAATATCAAATTGAGTTTAAACACGGTAACTTCGATTATATCATCTACAAGGTAACATAATGCAACACTCCTATCTACCGGTGATAGCATAATGTGACAGCATAACTTTTCTACCGAAGACTTAATTAATTATGTAACACGTCTATCTACTGAACACAATATAATGTATCTACTGAAGATAAGATAACATAATGTAAGCCTGTTATCTACCGAAGATAGCATAATGTAAAACTGCTATCTACCGAAGATAACACTATGTAACACTGCTATCTACCGAAGATAACATAGTGTAATACTGCTATAACCTTTGAAGATAACATAGTGTAATACTGCTATAACCTTTGAAGATAACATAGTGTGATACTGCTATAACCTGTGAAGATAACATAGTGTAATACTGCTATAACCTTTGAAGATAACATAGTGTAATACTGCTATAACCTGTGAAGATAACATAGTGTGATACTGCTATAACCTTTGAAGATAACATAGTGTGATACTGCTATAACCTTTGAAGATAACATAGTGTAATACTGCTATAACCTTTGAAGATAACATAGTGTGATACTGCTATAACCTTTGAAGATAACATAGTGTAATACTGCTATAACCTGTGAAGATAACATAGTGTAATACTGCTATAACCTGTGAAGATAACATAGTGTGATACTGCTATAACCTTTGAAGATAACATAGTGTAATACTGCTATAACCTTTGAAGATAACATAGTGTAATACTGCTATAACCTTTGAAGATAACATAGTGTGATACTGCTATAACCTTTGAAAATAACATAGTGTGATACTGCTATAACCTTTGAAGATAACATAGTGTAATACTGCTATAACCTTTGAAGATAACATAGTGTGATACTGCTATAACCTTTGAAGATAACATAGTGTAATACTGCTATAACCTTTGAAGATAACATAGTGTAATACTGCTATAACCTTTGAAGATAACATAGTGTGATACTGCTATAACCTTTGAAGATAACATAGTGTAATACTGCTATAACCTTTGAAGATAACATAGTGTAATACTGCTATAACCTTTGAAGATAACATAGTGTGATACTGCTATAACCTTTGAAGATAAGATAGTGTGATACTGCTATAACCTTTGAAGATAACATAGTGTGATACTGCTATAACCTTTGAAGATAACATAGTGTAATACTGCTATAACCTTTGAAGATAACATAGTGTGATACTGCTATAACCTTTGAAGATAACATAGTGTAATACTGCTATAACCTTTGAAGATAACATAGTGTAATACTGCTATAACCTTTGAAGATAACATAGTGTGATACTGCTATAACCTTTGAAGATAACATAGTGTGATACTGCTATAACCTTTGAAGATAACATAGTGTAATACTGCTATAACCTTTGAAGATAACATAGTGTAATACTGCTATAACCTTTGAAGATAACATAGTGTGATACTGCTATAACCTTTGAAGATAACATAGTGTGATACTGCTATAACCTTTGAAGATAACATAGTGTGATACTGCTATAACCTTTGAAGATAACATAGTGTAATACTGCTATAACCTTTGAAGATAACATAGTGTGATACTGCTATAACCTTTGAAGATAACATAGTGTGATACTGCTATAACCTTTGAAGATAACATAGTGTGATACTGCTATAACCTTTGAAGATAACATAGTGTAATACTGCTATAACCTTTGAAGATAACATAGTGTAATACTGCTATAACCTTTGAAGATAACATAGTGTGATACTGCTATAACCTTTGAAGATAACATAGTGTGATACTGCTATAACCTTTGAAGATAACATAGTGTGATACTGCTATAACCTTTGAAGATAACATAGTGTGATACTGCTATAACCTGTGAAGATAACATAGTGTGATACTGCTATAACCTTTGAAGATAACATAGTGTAATACTGCTATAACCTGTGAAGATAACATAGTGTGATACTGCTATAACCTTTGAAGATAACATAGTGTAATACTGCTATAACCTTTGAAGATAACATAGTGTAATACTGCTATAACCTTTGAAGATAACATAGTGTGATACTGCTATAACCTTTGAAGATAACATAGTGTAATACTGCTATAACCTTTGAAGATAACATAGTGTAATACTGCTATAACCTGTGAAGATAACATAGTGTAATACTGCTATAACCTTTGAAGATAACATAGTGTGATACTGCTATAACCTGTGAAGATAACATAGTGTAATACTGCTATAACCTTTGAAGATAACATAGTGTAATACTGCTATAACCTGTGAAGATAACATAGTGTGATACTGCTATAACCTTTGAAGATAACATAGTGTGTGTCTTATTCTTATGCTGGGGTTCGGAGGCAAATAAGTGATTCATAAACACTTGCAATCTACGTAGCAATAATCAACATTTATTGACACAGGGCGCTGCCATCTTGGAACGGGTTGCCAGCCCGAACGACGTGAGTCAGTTGCCAAACGTAATAGCCTAAATCAGATATCACCACATCTTTCCCCTTTTGGGAAGATTGAACAATCTTGTTGCTGCAACTAATATTGATCAAGTTGTATTGGCAGCAATATGTCCATTAACTAGAGTTTTTGTTATTCTATGAGAGTCTTTTTTCTCTTTAATCAAGTTTCAGTGCCTTTTTATTTTTTTAACTTTCAAACAAAGAAATTAGATTTTAAACAAAGAGAACTGGATGGATTATCCAAACTCTGTGCTGGGTTACAGGGTGTTATTTTTCCCTATTGCTTGAACTCCAACACTGAAGGCACTTTCATTTGAACAATTATCAAGAGTTCCTCTTCTTTCTTCCATGGAACGCTAGAACCGAGATCACATGTTGTATATATGAGGATTTGTTACTGTATTGCATGTAGGTTAACCTGGATGTTGATTCTTTGAATAAACACAAATTCCAAAACTTGCAACTTGTGAAAACATATTTACATAAATTCACTGAAAGTTTGTGAAAGTTCATAAAGTCAGTTCAGACATCACATGAGTCTGTTTAAGCAGGCAAATTGTTTTCACTAAATTTGTCTCTGTGCAAAGTATAGACATGTGAAACACATATTATTGTTGGTAGTCCTGCAAATATGCTGGTGGTTTCACCATCCTGCCAGATCTGGTTCTCACTGGTGGTGCTGCTGCTCTGGTGCTGTCTTGTTGACCTGTAGCTGGTTGAACTGGTTGGTTCACTGGTGCTGGTGCTGCTGCTGGTGGTTGACCTAGTGGTTCATCATCATCATCAATTGGATCAACATGCTGGTAAGTCTTCTTCAAATGCTTTCTGTTTCTTTTCAGATTTCTGCCATTTGACAGCTTTACCACATACGATCGGTAAGGTAATCTTTTGACAATCATACCCTTAGTTGACCACTGCTTGTTTTGAAAGTCATAAATGAGAACGTGATCTCCTAACTGAAGTGGTTTGAGATCTTTAGCGTTTTGATTGTAGTAATCAGCTTGCTTCTGCTTGTTTTCATTGATCTTTCTTGAGACTCCTTTTGCCACTCTTGGAGATAGTAGCTTTTTAGTAGTTGGTAGGCGAGTCTTCGTTCTCCTACTCATTAGTTTCTGCACTGGACTAAATCCATCTTGGCCTGGTGTGTTTCTGAAGTCCAACATGGCTAGATACGGATCTTTATTATCTGCTTTTGCTTTCTTCAACAGTCGTTTTGCTGTTCTGACTGCGTTTTCTGACTTCCCATTGCTCTGGGGATATCCTGGAGATGACGTTGTATGCTGAAACTTCCATTTCCTGGCAAATTCTTGGAATTGTTCACTGGTAAATTGTGTGCCATTATCAGATATTACAGTATCAGGTATCCCTTGTCTTGAGAAGTGCATCTTGACTTTGGAAATTACTGTCTCTGATCTCATGTCAGGTAGATAATCTATCTCCCAGTAGTTGGAAAAATAGTCTACTGTGATCAAATAGTTGCGATCATCAAGGTGGAAAATGTCCATTCCGACTTTTGCCCATGGTGTGCCTGGGACATCATGTGGATGTAGTGTTTCCTTCTGTTGCTGATCAGAGTATCTTCTACACACATCACATTTTTCAACATAGTCTTTGATCTGTGCTGTCATCCCTGGCCAATACATGCTTTCACGTGCTCTTGACAGGCATGCTTGTATGCCTTGATGGGAAGCATGAATATTCTCAACCATTCTCCTGCGTGCTGCTGGAGGTACTACAAGTCTTTCTCCCTTGTAGATTAGATCTTTCTGCACAGTTAGTTCTTCTCGGATGCCCCAGTAAGTCTTTAATTGCTGTGGAACATGTTGCTTGTCTTCTGGCCACCCACGAACTATCATGTTGTGTAACTGCTGCATGATTTGGTCTGCTATTGTCTCTCTTTGGATAACATCTATCAGACTCTCTTCAAGGTCTACCTCTTCAAGTAGATTAACTGCTTCCAATTCCAGTTCTTGCTGTATATTGGTATCATACTCTGGAAGGTATGCTCTGCTTAAGGTGTCTGCTAGTACTAGTTTGCTTCCAGGTGTGTATTGAATTTCATAGTCATAGGTTCCCATCTTCAAAAACATACACTGTTGACGTTTAGGTGCTTTGTGAAGCAGTTTCTTCTGTATGATCTCGAGAGGTTTGTGGTCACTCTGGATCCATACCTTTCTGCCATAGGTGTAAGCATGAAATCTTTTCAATCCATACCATGCTGCTAGAAGCTCCTTTTCAATTTGAGCGTATCTTGTCTCAGTGTCAGTCAGAGCTCTGCTAGCATATGCTATTGGCTGGCCTTCTTGAAGCAAGGCTGCACCTAGACCTGTCTCCGAGGCGTCAACTTGCAAAGTTACGTCTTTCTTACTGTCAAAGTAGCGAAGAACTGGATGGGCTGTCACAGCTTTCTTGATCTGGTCTACAGCTTTGGTGTGGTGATCTGTCCACTCCCATAGTACATTCTTCACAGTGAGTTTTCTTAATGGCTCACAGAGATCACTCAAGTGTGGCAGGAACTTACTGAGATAGTTTACAAATCCCAGTAGACGCTGTATTCCTTTAACATCAGTTGGTAGAGGCATCTCTCCAACTGCTCTAATCTTCTCAGGATCAGGTTTCAATCCATCTTTGGATATTATATGGCCAATGAATGGCACTTCTTCCATTCCAAGCTTGGCCTTATCTTTGTTGATCTTCAAGCCAACTTCTTGGCATCGCTTCATGAGTTCCTGAGATTCTCATTGTGATTTTGTACTGCTTCTTCTTTTGTCTCTCCAACTCCAAATATCAACATATCATCTGCTATGGACTCTACTCCTTTCAGCCCTGCAAGTGCTTGCTGTTGGCGTCTTGTGTACTCTTCTGGTGCGCTTTTCAGCCCAAATGGCATGCGCAGCCAGCGATATCTGCCATAAGGAGTATTGAAACATGTTAACTTTGAACTAGCTTCATCTAGTTCAACATGCCAAAACCCATTTCTTGTGTCAAGTACGCTGAATACTTTTGCTTGATGGAGTTCAGGAAGAATTTCTTCTATTGTAGTCATATGATGATGGCTTCTCTTTATGGCCCGATTCAAGTCTTTCGGGTCTATGCAGATGCGCAATTTTCCTGATGGTTTCCTGACTGCTACCATGCTTGAAACCCAATCTGTAGGCTCAGTTTCTTGAATGATTATTTTGCGCTGTACCATGTCATCAAGATCTGTCTTGAGTTGTTCTTTGACTGCAACTGGTACCCGCCGTGCTGCATGGACTACTGGTGTGACTGTTTTATCAATCTCTATATGATACTTGCCAGGTAATTTTCCAGTACCATCAAACACATCTGGATATTCTGCTTCTAGTTGCTGTATTGTCAGAGGCCGTATTTGTGCTGCTGCAGTCTGCACTTGTGCAATGTTGTCATATATAATTTCTATCAGGCCCATGGCTTCTGAAGTTTTGCGTCCCAAAATTGGTACATATTTGTCAGAGCTCACAATTTCAAACACTACGAGATATTTTCTCTGGTTCTTCGGGTTTATCACCTTCAGCTTTGCTTTGCCAATCGGGCGTACAAGATTTCCATCATACATCCTCAGGATGGTTTCTGTCTTCTCAATTTGTATTTAATGTTCTTCAAATGACTCTTGCTGAGAACATTGCATGAAGCTCCAGTGTCTATTTCAAACTGAATTTCTTTCTGCTTTTCTATCATCATTGTTGCTATGATGCTCTTTTCCAACTTATTTACTTCAACAACTGTTATCTTGTTAACTTCGTCATAACTTGTGGTAGACTCATCTGTGTCTTCACCTTGGTCGATCCTGTTAACTGTTTTCTGTGATAAACACACATTACTGAAATGGTGCTTCTTCTTGCATTTGGTACAGGTTTTTCCATAAGCTGGACATGCTTCTTTACTTGCTTTGTGCTCTTTTCCACAGTACATGCAATTCTGATGCTCTTGCCTTTTGTCTTTGTGGTATCTAGGATTCTGCTGGTCCTGTCTTGTATATCTGGCCTTGTTACTCCTTCTTGCATAATGTATTTGCTGTTCACTACTGCTCGCCATGCTTTTTAACTGCTGGGTTGTTGCCTCACTTATCTTAAGTGCATCTATGGCTATCTTAAGTGAGCACTCTTCTTCTTTTCGGAACAGTCTGGCTCTGGCTGAATCATCTTTACATCCCAGTATCAGAATGTCTCTGATCATATCCTCTTCATCTTTAAACTTACAGTTAATGGCCAGATGTCGTAGCCGATCCACAAATTGCTCTGTATTTTCATGCTGTTGCTGTACTGCTCTATAAAAACAGTATCTATCATAAAGCACATTGTGTTTGACAACAAAATTATCTTCCAAAGCTTTCAAGATTTCTTTGGCATCTGCCATCTTGTCATCGGACAATTTCAGCCCAAGAAGGATTCTCTTACAAACCGGTCCCATCAGCGTTTTTAGTGTGGCTGCTTGTACGGTTGTATTCTTTTTGTCTAATTCTGTAGCAATAGCATAATCAATATAGGCATCTTTAAATGTTTTCCAGTTTTCCTCAGTGTTGCCTTTGCATATCATATGCGGCGGACATGGCAACTGGAACTCAGCCATGATTTATTTGCACTTGTCGTCGAAGCGCCTTGAGTTCGTTGAACCTCAAGATAATCGCCGAATACGCTATTAGTAATTAGTATCGCCGAAGCGCCTTGAGTTCGTTGAACCTCAAGATTAATTGCCGAATACGCTCGATTAGTAATTAGTATCGCCGAAGCGCCTTGAGTTCGTTGAACCTCAAGATTAATTGCCAAATACGCTATTAGTAATTAGTATCGCCGAAGCGCCTTGAGTTCGTTGAACCTCAAGATAATCGCCGAATACGCTATTAGTAATTAGTATCGCCGAAGCGCCTTGAGTTCGTTGAACCTCAAGATTAATTGCCGAATACGCTCGATTAGTAATTAGTATCGCCGAAGCGCCTTGAGTTCGTTGAACCTCAAGATTAATTGCCGAATACGCTATTAGTAATTAGTATCGCCGAAGCGCCTTGAGTTCGTTGAACCTCAAGATTAATTGCCGAATACGCTGTTAAGTGTTAGTATCGCTGTAGCGCCTTGAGTTCGTTGAACCTCAAGATTAATTGATGGATACGTTATTATTATCGCGAAGCACGTTTTATTGTCCCAAAAGCCTTGATTTATGCTCAAAATCAAGAAAGCGTCTGTTATGCATGTATATATGTTGGCAAAGAAATTGTATGTAAAGCTGCATGTATGTATGCCTTTTTACGCGCAAATTTGCGTCGTGCTATGCAGATATTTAAATAACCTTGCAATATAACACACACTTGTTTTGCCAAAAATTCTTGACTTCACCATGGAGGTACTTTGCTGCCACCATGATTTCACTTTAAATTAAGACTGCTGAACATGTCATGCTGCTGATCATGTTCGTACGTATACACTTACTACTACTCGATCTGGAGACTGTGACTAGCTAGCTAGGCTGTAACTGCCACTTCCCTTGCTAAAGTAAGTAAGCTGTTAAGCTTAAAATTCGTGCTTATCATGCACCATAAAACTAAGTTCAGTATACATTGAATCTGTTTTTATTTTTGTTTTATTGTTACTGTACATGTACGTGTTTACCGACACTCGTGTGCCAAATTCTGCAGTCATTCGCTGCCACACACACATGACACAGGCTCACAATGCTATCTTCATCGGCTGTTTTCTGCAAAACACGGCTCCCGATAAGACTGTGGCTTTCCCTGTAATTGCTACACCACTAAGACACCATGTCTTATTCTTATGCTGGGGTTCGGAGGCAAATAAGTGATTCATAAACACTTGCAATCTACGTAGCAATAATCAACATTTATTGACACAGGGCGCTGCCATCTTGGAACGGGTTGCCAGCCCGAACGACGTGAGTCAGTTGCCAAACGTAATAGCCTAAATCAGATATCACCACAGTGTGATACTGCTATAACCTTTGAAGATAACATAGTGTAATACTGCTATAACCTTTGAAGATAACATAGTGTGATACTGCTATAACCTGTGAAGATAACATAGTGTAATACTGCTATAACCTTTGAAGATAACATAGTGTGATACTGCTATAACCTGTGAAGATAACATAGTGTAATACTGCTATAACCTTTGAAGATAACATAGTGTAATACTGCTATAACCTGTGAAGATAACATAGTGTGATACTGCTATAACCTTTGAAGATAACATAGTGTGATACTGCTATAACCTTTGAAGATAACATAGTGTAATACTGCTATAACCTTTGAAGATAACATAGTGGGATACTGCTATAACTTGTGAAGATAACATAGTGTAATACCGCTATAACCTTTGAAGATAACATAGTGTAATACTGCTATAACCTGTGAAGATAACATAGTGTAATACTGCTATAACCTGTGAAGATAACATAGTGTGATACTGCTAAGATAACATAGTGTGATACTGCTATAACCTGTGAAGATAACATAGTGTAATACTGCTATAACCTTTGAAGATAACATAGTGTGATACTGCTATAACCTTTGAAGATAACATATAACATGTAAAACTGCCATCTACTGAAGAAAGCATCATGTAAGTCTGTTATCTACTGAAGATAGCATTATGTAACACTGCTATCTACTGAAGATAGCATTATGTAACATTGCTATCTACTGAAGATAGCATAATGTAACACTGCACTGTCTACCAAAGATAATACTATGTAACATTGCTATCTAGAAGATAACATAGCATAGTGTAATACTGCTATTTACTGGAGATAACATGTAAAAATGATATCTACTGATTACTGAATATAGCATTTATAACCCTGTTATCTACCGAAGATAGCATCATGTAACACTGCTATTCTGCTGAAGATAGCATAATGTAACCATGTAACACTGCTATTTACTAAGGATATCATGTGAAATATCTATTTACTGAAGATAGTATACTTTAAAACTGCTATCTACCGAAGATAGTATAACACTATATAACACTGCTATCTTGTGGAGATAACATTATGTAACACTGCTATCTACTGAACATAGCACGTAACACTGCTATCTACCTGAAGATATCATGTAACACCCGGATGTAACAGTGCTATCTAATGATGACAGCATAATGTAACATTGCTAAGATAACTTTTGAAGATAACATGTAAAACTGCTATCTACTGAAGATAGAGTAGAACTCCATGATCACCAAGAAGAAGATTGCTGGTTAAGTAATGATTATTTAAACTGCAATTGTGTGATTATATTGTATTTGAAATTGTTGGCATGTACCAATCATATTTTACCAATTAAAGACTTAGATTTTGTTAACTAAATCAAACAGTGTATTTTGTTGTGCATTCGTGTGACGTAACACTGCTATCTACTGAAGATAGTATTATGTAACACTACTACCGGTATATAAGATAGCATAGTGTAACTCTGCTATCTACTGAAGATAACATATTTTAAAACTGCACTCTACCAAAGATAGTATTATGTAATACTGCTATCTACTGAACATAGCATGTAACATTGCTATCTACTGACGATAGCATAATGTAACACTGCTATCTACTAAAGATAACATTATGTAACACTATTTACTGCACTCAAACATTGATTTGTTGGTATGCTAATAAATGTCGAAGTCACTTGTTACACCCAACGTCGAGTCCAACTTAGATCAAACAAATATTGTTTTGTTTGATTGTTTGTTTGTTTGTTTGTTTGCTCGTGTGTCTGTGTGTCTGGATGTTGGGGTGTTTGTTTATTTATTGTTGTTGTTTTTGTTTTCGTGCTTGATATTTTGGTCTATTACCTAAATGGAAATGTGTTTGTTTGTTGCTTCTCTTTATTTTTGTCTGTTTCTGCTTGCTGGTTTTTGTTTACATTATTTTCATGAGTGCTATTTTCTTTTTTATGTCAACTCACCAATTTCCGTCCTGTAAACTGTCTACGTTTTTCGCCATTTTTCAGGATAGTCGGATCAAAAAAGAATCTTTCTGTGCCATTCTTACACGGTGGAAAGATGAACAAATCTGAGCTCCAAGGGGACGTGATCTTCACATCTTCTTTTTCCGTGTTGACTTCCACATGATGTGGACCTGATGATAAATGTGTGATAATATTTTTGACAATGCAGCAGGGTTTTTTTTGTTTTTGTTTTTTTGATATTTATTTTTTTTTCGAATTTTATTTTTTGAATTTATATCGGATTTGTTTTTAAATTTAATTTGATTTTTTAATATTTTTAAATTCCAAGAACTGCTAATACACCCCGTGATAAAGTCAAAAGAGAAAAGTGGGTGCGCAATCCTATCGGTATCCGGTACCTATCCGGAATTTACAACAAAACCAGAACATGTTTTTACATGTGAAATTTTCAAAGAAAATATTTGGTATATTCATGGGGGAAAACCTGTTGAGTTCTGCACTTTGACTGACTGACTGAATGAATTGATGAATGAATGAATGAATGAATGAATGAATGAAGAAATGAAATGAAATGAAATGAAATGAAATGAAATGAAATGAAATGAAATGAAATGAAATGAAATGAAATGAATGAATATTTACAAATTATTACAAGAAAGAAAGAACAAAATACCTTTTTGAGCTACCGTCGTCCTTTGCCGTTTCTTGACCATTTCAACCTCATCCATAAAGTCACCTACACCTTCACGAGTGTCTCGCTTCAACTGATTCCCACTGGTTATCGATGAACTTTGTCGTTCATGATCGTAATGATGTACACCGTAATACAAAACCGATATTGTCATCCAAAAACTTACACATACTGCACCAACAAGTAGCTTACTGCCCTTTCGCCCGCAATGATAACCAAACACGGAAGTCGCCATGAATGTTGGTCTGTAAATAGCCCTAGAACTTAGAAGCCTTAGACGTAGAATATTTCCAAAACGTTAGTATGCCTATATTAATTTCCTTCAGTGAGGAAGTAGTTGCACTGGCATCATAATACAGAGTGCCTGTGTACTCAAGCGAAACCGACTACACCAGTGATTCGCACCCGCCAAATTCTACATTCAATTGAGTTTGGTGCATGACCTCGACTTGGTTGTATGAGTTGTACCAAGGATGATAACTGGCTGTATGAAATACAAATAAATACTTGTGACAGTTTTCTGAAAATATGAAACAGAGTTTAGTCATGTCTTCAAGATGGATGCTGTTCATGGTGGCGTTCATCAGCCACAAGGTCACTGTGTCGGTAACAGATGAAAGTACATGTACTACAAACAAAGAGTACTACTGTCTGTTCAATTAGCTTAGATTCTTGAATTTTTTAAATATTTGAAAAAATAAAAAATGTTGGTCAAAGTCATCAAAGAAAAGTGTTAGCACAGCCTTAGACCTAACGTGATTTATACTTTTCAAATTCTAAACTTCAATTTAAAACCCCATTTCTTTTCAATTTTGGTCTTTTCCCGCGATATTTATATAGAAAGCCTTAGAACGTCCGGTACCGTGACCATAAACTTTTTTGAATCAATCCATTTAGAGCAATGGGGACGAATGTCACAATGCGCAGAGATAGTATTTATTCGACCATCCGCATCAGGAAGTATTGTCCAGCAAAATATTTGCCAGTATGCCCAATTTGTGTTGAAACCCTACTGTTGAAACATTACGTTATTATTTATGAACTAAGGTTTTCTAAAATAGGCCCAGCTTATATAAATGGTCAATTCCAGCGAAAGCGGGACAAAATTCTCTGTATGTTAACTTTCCACTTTAAAATACCATTAATAAAGGAAATCACGTTATTGATGGAGCATATCATGTCACATCCAATGTGCTCTCTTTGTGCATAGGCCTTTACTAGCAAGTCATACCAGGGGACAAGTTATGATGGCTTAAATGAATTGGCGTTACCCACGAATTCAAAGATAAAGCACCATATATGTCATTGAATGTCCTTCAATCAAAATGAAATTATTACCGTTAGAAAGACGTTTGCATGATCTCTCATCATATGTAAAACGATTGAATTCCACCAAAGTTTGTGGACTCTAGAGGCCATTATGTCAATTTGGCTAATAATTTTGTTACCCGCGTATCAAAAATAAAATGATCGTTCTGAAAAATGTTAAGTGAATATGCCATAAATGACTATATCATGAAACGAAGTTTCATTCTATAATTCTGAGGTCCAAGTGATTATTTTATGCAAATACGTTTTACCCATAACATTCAATAAAATCAAATTTGACGTTACCCACGTATCAACTGTTACCCACGAGTCCAGCAAATATAATTGCCATAACTTAAATTAACATTTAATGACTTTGGACACTGAATTTAGTTTAACAAGCGCTTAAAATTGCAAATCGTAAAAATAAGTTCACCGCTTTAAAAAAGAATCTACGACGGTTTAAACTTTTGTTACCCACGAATCCCGAATAGATGCTAACCTTGAAAAACAAGGAGATTGTTTATTTTAAGTTTAAATGAGCACATATTCAAGCCATGGGTATGCTATAATTTTTACAGTACTTACAGTTTATGCACCTAAGAAACGCAAACCCCAAACGGTACTATAGTACTTATAGCTTTACCCACGAATTCGGCGTTACCCACGAATCCAAGGAGTTACTCGTAAATTATATGTTTCTTATGCATCTTAACATTTTAAAAACATGCGAAATAGGTTCCAAAATAGTCCTGTTTAATAGCGTCCTCTTGAAGGTATACTGAAGCTGTATCATGAAGTTTTGATTGATTATCCTAAATTACCATTTTTTGGGTAAATGCAATTGGTTAGAGAAACTGGAATCATTGAAACACAATGGAGGAATAATCGCATGATGGTTTCCAACCTTCTGTAATATTTTCTACTTTGCCGCTTACCATTACATACCTTCAAATATGTGTTACCCACGAACATTTTGGTTACCCACGAATCCCTACTTAAATTATAGTTAACAATGTATTGATAGTGTTTTAGTTCATAGGAACTGTCAAACACGAGTTAATATAATATTGCTGCATGAAAATATGGAATTATTTTACTAAAATAATAACATAAAACTGTTTGCTCTGTTTATTTGAATTTGGCAACTTCATTATTCTCAAAATTTTTATACCCAAAATGCCATAATGATCAATTCTAAATATTCCATGTAGTTTGTATTTTGATTAAAATTCATCTTAGTGCCATTGCAGCCTGAATTATTGACATACGGAAAAGTATTTTTATTTTATTTAAAAAAATAATAGGAATTGCTATTTTCCAGACGCTGTTACCCACGAATCCATCCAAGATCCTCATCCTGCGACGAGATACAAAATCTAACTTTATATTTATATGAAGCATGTATTCTAATCTTTCGAAATAATACAGTAATGTTAAATGACAGCCACTTTGGAAAGAGTTCGAAGAATTGACACAATCTTAACTGTACACATGGTTCTTTCTTAAAATTTGTAATAACCAAAATATTTCTTTGTAGATATATGTAATAAAATTCTATTTTACGTTCAAAGTCTTTACCGATTTCTAGTGTATATGAGTCACACATAAAATATTGAAAGATATTAACGAAAGTGAAATTTTATGGCGTACAACAGGTGAAAAAGGCTTGAATTCGTGGGTAACATGCATATGCGCATTTAACACTTTATTTGGTCTAGCAAGAAAAGTTATTTTTCAATCCGATGGCACTTCCACCTGATGATTCACTAGATATGATCGTCTCATTTGATAAGTCTAGAAATTGAAAAGGAAAACATTTTCAAAATGGCCCCCAGAGAGAATTTTGTCCCGGTTTGGCTGGAATTGACCAAATACATTTCTTGTGTATTTGGATTGCGCGCTACCATATTTGCACAGATTCTGATACGCACTTTTGTTATTGGTCGTTTTGTTTTAGCCTGATCGATTTTGGGAAAGGGAAGATGTAAAAATTATTTATTTTTACAAACTTTTGAGGAAACTTTTGTGTTATTTTTTAAGTTAAAAGATCAATGTGACTGTAATAAATGAGGTTAATAACTTTGCATCGGTTATATGAGGCATTGTGAAAAATCTAAACATTTTGCTTTGGACCTCGGAATAAAAGGCAAAATGTTTAGATTTTTCACAATGCCCTCCAAATAACCGATGCGCAGTTATTAACCTCTAATTATTTTCTCTAAATTTTTACTTCATCATGTAGCAGCGAGTTTTTTCTTTCTAATACATTAGTCCCGATCAGAAAGTTTAAAGCGATATTACAGACTCATAACTTTCCGCATCTGTCTGTTTCTCAATTTTTACCTCTTTCCCCCCTTTTTTAATAGCGCGGCATATAGGCCGAATGCCGATTTTATAATTTGGGCAGAGTAACCGTGCGCGTTTTAGGATTTTTTCGCTATATCTACTGAAGATAGCATTTAGAATCTCATCCCGATTCATTGGTTCAGGTCTTACCTGTCCAACAGGTCCCAGTTGGTTGCTATCCGTGGTGTGGACTCACAATCTGTTCCTGTGCTTTCTGGAGTTCCCCAGGGCTCTGTCCTGGGGCCTCTGTTGTTTCTTGTCTATGTTAATGATTTGTGTCTTTCTTCCTTTTCTTTAAACAGTTCTCTTGTTCTTTATGCAGACGATACTACTCTCTTCAAGCCTATCTCTGCTCCTGATGACTTGGTTGATTTCCAATCCGACATTGATTCCATCCATTCTTGGTTCTCCCTTAATCACCTTTCTGTCAATTCCTCCAAAACAAAAGTCATGGTCATTTCCACTAAGAAGGACCCTTTTCCGGATCTCAATCTCACTCTTAACAGCCTGCCTATTGAACGTCTGTCATCTGCGAAATGTCTTGGTGTCTGGCTGTCTGACAAGCTTTCCTGGAATCTTCACATTGATAACATATGCAGAAAAGCTCGCAAAATCATCGGCTTCATTCATAGATCTTTCCAATCAGCCCCCTTCAGCATCCGTCGTTCTTTGTACTTGGCCTTGGTTCGCCCCATTCTGGAGTATGGTTGTACTACTTGGCATCCTCTTAACATAGCCCTTACCAACCGTCTTGAGTCTACCCAAAGATTCGCCTGTCGTGTCATTCTTCAGTCTTGGAACCTCTCCCATGAGGACCTTCTATTGGATTCCGACCTGCATCTTCTTAGTAAGCGTCGTGATGTTGCTTCTCTGTGTCACTTATTTAAAATCTTTGCCAATCTTTGTTCTTCTCCCAACCCTTTCCAGCCTCATCCCAGACCTGGTCTACGAAACCTCAATTCCCGCGCTGTTCAAGTTCCTTTCCGCCGGCTTTCATTGTCCCAGAGATCATTTTATCCGTTTGCCTCCTCCATCTGCAACTATCTCCTGAAGCTATTGTCAATGCTTCTTCCCTCCAGGCCTTCAAATTGGCCATCCAGTCCCACCTCCTCTAACCAGTTCACATAATTTATGTTTTGTTTTATTTTATTCTGTATTGATTATGTATTTTCTAGTAATGTTTCTGATTTTAATGTAAGGGCAATCCTTCAATTTATTGTGTAATCAATATTGGATCTGCCTGGCCTTGTGCCAAATGTTATAAATAAATAAATAAATAAATAAATAAATAAATTGCATCTTTCTACTCTAGAAGTAATGTTTTACATTATTTTCTCTAAATTTTTACTTCATCATGTAGCAGCGAGTTTTTTCTTTCTAATACATTAGTCCCGATCAGAAAGTTTAAAGCGATATTACAGACTCATCACTTTCCGCATCTGCCTGTTTATTTTTACCTCTTTTTCCCCTTTTTAAATAGCGCGGCATATAGGCGGAATCCCAGACAAACAATGGGCGGAATGCCGATTTTTTTTTTAATTCTCGCAGAGTAACCGTGCGCGTTTTAGGATTTTTTCGCTATATCTACTGAAGATAGCATTTAGAATCTCATCCCAATTCATTGCATCTTTCTACTTTAGCAGTAATGTTTACATTATTTTCTCTAAATTTTTACTTCATCATGTAGCAGCGAGTGTTTTCTTTCTAATACATTAGTCCCGATCAGAAAGTTTAAAGCGATATTACAGACTCATCACTTTCCGCATCTGCCTGTTTCTCTATTTTTACCTCTTTCCTCGCCCCCCCCCTTTTTTTTTTTAATAGCGCGGCATATAGGCCGAATGCCGATTTTTTTAATTCGCGCAGAGTAACCGTGCGCGTTTTATTTTTTCGCT
This sequence comes from Amphiura filiformis, assembly GCF_039555335.1. Classification (NCBI taxonomy): domain Eukaryota; kingdom Metazoa; phylum Echinodermata; class Ophiuroidea; order Amphilepidida; family Amphiuridae; genus Amphiura; species Amphiura filiformis. Next base: position 2,228,822 of record NC_092645.1, read on the forward strand.
ATATCTACTGAAGATAGCATTTAGAATCTCATCCCGATTCATTGCATCTTTCTACTCTAGAAGTAATGTTTTACATTATTTTCTCTAAATTTTACTTCATCATGTAGCAGCGAGTTTTTGTTTTCTAATACATTAGTCCCGATCAGAAAGTTTAAAGCGATATTACAGACTCATCCCTTTCCACATCTGCCTGTTTCTCTATTTTTACCTCTTTTCCCCCCTTTTTAAATAGCGCGGCATATAGGCCTAGGCGGAATGCCGATTTTTTTAATTCTCGCAGAGTAACCGTGCGCGTTTTGGGATTTTTTCGCTATATCTACTGGAGATAGCATTTAGAATCTCATCCCGATTCATTGCATCTTTCTACTCTAGAAGTAATGTTTTACATTATTTTCTCTAAATTTATACTTCATCATGTAGCGGCGAGTTTTTTCTTTCTAATACATTAGTCCCGATCAGAAAGTTTAAAGCGATGTTACGGACTCATCGCTTTCCGCATCTGCCTGTTTCTCTATTTTTACCTCCCCCCCCCCCGCCCTTTTTTTAATAGCGCGGCATATAGGCCGAATGCTGATTTTTTAATTCGGGCAGAGTAACCGTGCGCGGTTTAGGATTTTTTCGCTATATCTACTGAAGATAGCATTTAGAATCTCATCCCGATTCATTGCATCTTTCTTCTCTTGAAGTAATGTTTTACGTTATTTTCTCTAAATTTTCACTTCATCATGCAGCGGCGAGTTTTTTTCTTTCTAATAGGCCTACATTAGTCCCGATCAGAAAGTTTAAAGCGATATTACAGACTCATCACTTTCCGCATATCAAATATATATTTCAAAGTTGGACGTAACTCAACTTATGGCCAAAACGCCAACCCTTAAAGCTTTTTTGTGGTATGTAACCTTTATCTCTTTCAGCAGACAAAAACGACAACCAACGGGCATTTAAATTTGAGCTATCTGCAGTTGATAGCAAAATCACACGAATCCGACAAACACCAAAATTACATAAAACAAATAGAGAAATGTAAAAGCTTTATTTCAAAATTTGTTTCAGCGTCATACGGTATTCGGTTCTTGAGATATTTCAATTTTAATATTACCCATGTAAATCAATGCAGGAGCTCTATAGACACCGGCACCAGAATCGAGCAAATTACGGCATGTCTCGCCACATTTTCTTTTAGTATAAAAATCGGCACTAGGCCGAATGCAAAGCTATAAAGAAATGTTAAAATGACGAAGCTGACCTAAATTGCTATCTTAAGAAGATCCCAGCAAACACAAAAACGTTTTAAAAACGTTTTTAATAAGTTATATTTTGGCTTTTGGTTTACATAAAACGTTTTAATAACATTAAAATGTCGGGTTATATAAAGGTCATGAAAACGTTTTAAAACGTTTTGTATGAAAACACACTACAACAATATTTTGAAAATGTTTTCAAAAATGTTATTGTAAACTATTTTTGCAAACATTTTTGGCAAATATTTTGCCAACACTTAAATAACATTATGTTAAAATATTTGCACTCAGCAAACACAGAAATGTTCTTAAAATGTTTTTTTCAAAACGTTTTAATAACATTTAAATGTCGGGTTATATAAAGGTCATGAAAACAATTTTAAAACGTTATTGCAAATATTTTGGGCAAACATTTTTCGCAAAATATTTTTTCAACCCCAAAATAACATTCTGTTTAGAATGTTTGGTATCAAGTTTTCAAAAATGTTTTTGGAATGTTTTTTTTATTTTTTTTTTATTCATTTTGCTTTTAGATTAAACAGGACAAAAGACAAATAACTTGAGAAAAAATAAATAAAAGATAGAAAGAATAAAAACAACACACACAATACAAAAGCATCTCTTATATCATTAGTACGATACAATATTGTGCATATTTTTAAATTCGTTTAAATACTTTGTTTGTCCGTGGGCACATGAGAAAGACAATATTAATTAATATGTTATATTTATATATAATTACTTTGTTGTTACATTATTTTCTTACACAAAACCTTCCCATTTCATACGAAAGATATTCAATTTATTTATTCTCTGAAAACAAGCTTTTTCTTCTTCAATTCTTTTACTTAAAAAATGTGAGAACGTGGCGATATATGGTTTCTCATTTGAAAACCTGTTCCTAAATAAATAATACTTAGCACTCAGAATAATATAGTTAAGCACTTTGAACCTTGAATGTCCTTCTAGTCCCAAAATTATATCTTTGTAACATAGATGTATTCGAGTCTGTATCTTTCCATTTAACCATGTCTCTATCTCCTTCCAAAAAGAGTTTATTTGATGGCATTCCCAGAACATGTGATCAATTGTTTCTTTATTTTGACATAAATGACAATTTTCGTTCTCTTTCAGATTAATAAGCTTTAAATAACTATTGCTTGGAATAATTCGATGAAGGATTTTATATTGAAAAAATCTCATTCTTTCTTCAGTGGTAATTTGAAAAGGTAATGTCCAAATGTATTCCCAATTTAGATTACCCAAATGATCAAACAAACGATCACAATAATTCTGATTTACTGGTTTTGTTGATTGTGACATGTTAAATTGTTTAGATACATCACGAGTTGTTAACTTCTTTACTTCTAACGAAATGTTTTTTTCAATACTTTTAAGTTTTCCCATATCTGTTTCAGAAAGTTTCTTTATTTCTAATTTCCATTCCCTTGGTAAACTATTTATAACACCGTAATACCGTAAACGTTCGCCTAATGGCGCTTTTGGATTCTTAGAAATGTGAGAGCGCCATCCTTGTAAAATCTCAACAGCATTAAGGATACGTGTATGTTAAATTGAGCAACCTGGACATAATGCCTTAGAAAAAAAGATCGTGACATGACCCAATACTTTAGGTCACTAGGTTAGTTGCTAGAGCAGCAAATGTTTTGGGGTTTCTTCAGGTATTCTTTCTCAAAGTGCCATTGGACTTAATTTGTAAATTGATTCATACGTTATACCTAACTCATTTTGGTAAATCCTTTTACAACATTGTAATTTCTTCATATTTTTTAATATTCTTCAGTTCAAAATTACACCCTTCTATTGTCTGACCCGTTAGCTCAGTCGGTAGAGGGTGCGCCTTGAATGGTGAATGGTACTGGTTCGAATCTTGATTTCTGTCCCCACTTTTATGTGAAGAAGGGTCAAGAAATGTTTTTGGATTTTGTCCCCATTTTACGAACAAATATTGTGAATTTTTTTAAATTTAATTTTAATTTTCTTATTTTTTTAGATAAATAGGCACTGCGAACACACGGCAACAACAACCGCTGACAAAATTTGCTCCACCTGCTACCTATCAATGCTATATTCCATTACATTTAACAGTTAAATGACCTTTGAAAAATAGAACGGCCTCAATGTTTCAAATTGTGTAACTACATTACTTTATTCATTTATGCATTATAAATGATCAGCTATTTTTCTTTTTCTTAAAAGGATCGAACCCAAGTAGATCAGACCATTGATCATATAACTATCAGACCACGAAGAGATTACGTAACTCCGTGATGGTATCGGAACCAAGCACTCTTTGTATGGCGATCATTACGATCACGCTATTTTGGTATGCCTTTTTTGTGTACTGATTGTTTCGATCGTGGTTCATTACTTAAGCGCGTGATCCCGTTGACATAGTAACATTACGTAACTTCGATACCGGGCTTCGATACTGAATAGTTGTTGAGTGCACATAATATGGAAAGCCATTGGGGTATTGTGTGCCTTCCAAAGCACCTTATCACATGTTCTCATTGTGTTGTGGAATCCTAGCCAGTATTCAATGTACAATTTCTTCTTGAAGTTCATTATTTATCTTTTCTTCAAGATCAATTAATCTTTTATTCAAAGATCTTTCACGTGCATTTCTTTCTCGATTTTTTGTGGTTGAATATGATATGGTTTCCATACGTAATTTGAACTTCATAAATTCCCAAAATTGTTGATCATTTAAGTTAGCATATTCACGTTTAACATCTGAAATGACACTTTTAATTAAATTATGATAATCAACATCTTCTAGAAGACTATTATTGAACTTCCAAAAACCCGGCCCACGAGGCTCGGTATCACTCAAAGAAATCTTCATAATAATTGTTTGGTGATCGGACATAATACCAGAGAGTAGTTATTCTTGAGAGGGCACTCACCTCATTTGCATGGCAAAATTACCCGTTTCCTCTGCAGCCAATTTGGTTTCGCTCCATCGAAATCAAGCTGGTCACGGAGGAGACTACTTTCCTTTGTGTTTGTTCATTTGTGTATGGAGACCCCTTCTTGGAGTCCGTTTGGACTCAGGCTACGCTCTCAGCTAGAGTCCGACGCTGCATTGTACTAGAAACACCTTCTCTGTGAACTCGCTAGAGCAAGGAAAATAAAAACTGGTTTCATTACTATCTGTTTTTGAGGTTTTTTGCAGGTCTGCGACCATGGTGTTACCACAACTGTCTTTGCGTCATTAACATGTGCTGGAGTCTAGCACAGGTCAACCAAAGTCCCGGATTTTAATAAGACAATAATGATTGACACACACACCAGGAAGTTTCTCATCCAAAAGAATGAGAAAATTTAAATCTCACCATTTTGGCCGTTTCTCATCAAAATGTCCGTTTTCTCATCCAAAACTTCCTTTAGTGTATTAAGTTAGCTTAGGCCTATTGATCCTAAATTTGCTGGTTGAGTAAAACTCGTTTTAGGGGGGTGTTTAAAAAAGTTGGCCACACATGCGTATAGGCCTACATTATCATACTTGAGTGCCCCTCCCCAGTGAAATTTGAGACTCATTTGGTCACCGTCCTAAGCGTCCTTGCCCACACGAGTCGCCCAGGAGTAGGCCCTACCCGGCATTATTAATTATTAGTGGTTAGCCTCCCTAAATACAGTCGCGTATCGTGTTGTCAATTATCGTTACTTGTGTCCATGGATATGACCCCATGTATAAGTAGGCCCCTAGTCTTCATAGAATTCACACAGTCTATGCCATGTCATTTACGGATACAAAGAGGATAATAATGTTGAGGGCGCCCACAAAATCTTACACCGTCTTACACAATGTTCCAAGGCAAAGTTCAGTTTAATATTTACTCATCGTAAAAATACAGACGTTTTATTATGTGATGATGTTGTCTGGATGGGTGGACAGTTGTCACACTGTGGAAAAACAACAACCGGGAATCCGCATTCATTTACAAATAGCATTAAATTAGTATCACATAGTGGCCTCCGTGCAGTGGAAAACCTTAATTCTTTCATCAAAAAGAAATGAAAATGACAAAAAAAAAAACCGGATCCACCTGTACGCCTATAAAATGGGCACAGAAATTTGTCTCAAATATGAATGAATTTTAAGAAACATACGGGATATGATGAACCAATGACCTGACGCCATGATAGTAGGATCTATTAGTCGTTTTATATACAATGTATATACCGTGTTGTCATAATACCAATATTTGACATAATATATAACGAGTAATATTTAGTATTGTAAATATGCAGTTCATATGCACAAACGAACACTGATCTTTATGATATTCAGGTTGTTGTACATCTCATATAACATGTCATATAGGAGGTCATATGTGTTGACCTTCTCCTATTGTATTTGTTCATCTGTGTATGGAGAGGATTAGCGCCATTAAAACTCCATCAGTATTTGGGCGTAGTTCAGTGAACTCACCAGATTGCTATTCCAAGTACTTTGATAAATACAGATAATATGTATTAATGGGTCGAGGCGATTGCATTGAAAAACTAATAAATTATTCATAACAGTTACGTAATCAATCGATAGTGCGGACACTTTTCATTTACAAACCACCAAAATTCGTAATCTTTTAGCGTTGGAAAAGAAACCACGTGAATAGAGTGTCATCCCCCTGATAATACTTGGTACAATATTACAATCTACTATATTCATTTTAAGCGACTGAGGTATAAACCAATAATCAATCCTTGATGCAGAATTGCGATTACGTGTTGACCATGTGTAAGCTATTTTGGTAGGGTTTCTTGTACGAAAAATGTCTATTAAATTGTTTTTAAAAAGAAGACGTTTGAGAGAAATTCGGCCATTCTTATGCTCATCCTTAATAGTATTATTTTTAGATTTTCTATCCAAAGTAATATCCATAGCTAAATTCATATCGCCTCCTATAATCAAGTATTCTTGAATTGTTTTTGGAATGTTATTAAAACGTTTTATACCCTTTATATAACCCGACATTTAAACGTTTTCTGTAAAACACTTTTTGTATATTATCAAAAAATGATTTTTAATGTTTTGAAAACGTTTTATACCCTTAATATACCCTTTATATAGCCCGACATTTAAACGTTTTCTGACAACCTTTTCTAACCTTTTGCGAATGATGTCGAAAACGTTTTGTGTTTGCTGGGATAGCAAGCAAAAATAAAAATAAAAAATAATAATATTAAAAAAAACCAAAAAAACAAACAAAAAAACATTGCCTAGCACGAGTTGTAGATGATGATTCAGTACGGCGCGAAACGGTAAAACTGCATTGCACGGGGTTTCGAGCTCAGAGAAAAATCGGCATTAGGCCGACTGCAGAGCTATAAAGAAACTAAAAATGATGAAGCTGACCAAAATTTAAAACGGCACTTATAAAGCAGAGATTATCATCTGCCTGTTTCTCTATTTTACTATACTACTAGCAATTATTTTAATTTAAATTTTCCGGCGCGTGAGTAAACGTCTATAGCCGACCATTGCTATCTTCAGAGCATTTTTCCGTCGTTATTTAAATACCACGCTGCTATCTACTGAAGATAGCACTAGCACTTTAAATTATGAAAAGCAAAATTATCCTGGCGAGTTAACGCCTATGCCGCAGCTATCTACTGAAGATAGTGAGATATCAGAATATTTTCAATCGTTATTTAAACACCCGTGCTGTTATCTACTGAAGATAACAATTGCAGTTATGAAATACATTACCGTAAAATGGGGTAACTTTGGGCACTTTTCAGAGTTTTTAAACGACTGCTTCCAAACAAAACCAATTATATTTCTAATTATCTCTTTTTTATGACATTAGGGTTCCCTTCTACACTTTGAAGTTAAAATAGATTTTTTAATAATTTTGTAAGGGTGCCCTAGGGGTTAAAAATAGCCTGACCAAAGTTACCCTGCATTTGGGGCAACTTTGGTCAGAGTATTACATTCCATGAAGAAAAAAAAAATCAAAAAATTGATCTTCGCTGTATATGGGCAAGTTGTTGTTATTTGTGACATTTGACCCCTTGCAAAATTAATCAAGCACACATCCTTGCTCACAACAAATATCGATTTTTATTTTTTCTGAAACAAATGTTTAAAAAAAGCTCATTTTTGGTCAAAAATCCTGACTTTTTCGTAAATTTCGAGGAAATTGGACAAGAGCGACTATCATTTCTTCCAAATATATTTCTTAACAAATTGACACCAAATGACTAAAAACAATATTGCTGTACGAAAATATGACCATTTCAAAAAATATATTTGACCGACCAAAGTTACCCCGCTGACCGAAGTTACCCCATTTTAAGGTATTATCCTCGTGAATTAACCCCCAGACTGCTATAGTACATAGCGCTATGGGGAATATTTGAGTTAGCATTTTGTCTTGCTAAATTAGTGTTGCTTATGGAGAGTTCATAAATACTTTGGTGGGGGGTTGGAAAATATTGGTGGGATCAAAAAAATTTTGGGTCCTAAAAAGGGGGGATCTAAAAAAAATCAGTCCTTAATAGGTGGGGATCAAAAAAATTTGAGGGTAAAATTCCGGGGTAAAATGTACGAGAAGGCATCTACATTCCAAAATTTTGAAAATTCGCATGAATGTTAAGTGTTCAAATTTGTAATCTCAAGCTACAAATCAACAAAATGTGTGCACTTTACAATTTGGGTGTATAGTATGACTCCAATGAGTAATAACTCCAAACTGTAATTTTTAGCTAATGAGTTAATGACCATGGGGGTAGTTCCCGGGGGATGGGGGATAAATCCCCCAATATTTTGATAGGGGGGATGCACCTTGGTTTCATTATCATTGAGGTATAGGACTTTTTATTTTTTCGGAGAAGAGCAGGTAGGGCTACTACTTGATTATATTTTTACATGTTCATACTACATGCTCTGAAAATTTTAGAAAATTTTAGCTCGGCCTCTCACACAGCGACCGGCTGCATCGGTACTGTGATAACTGAAGTGGAAATGCTATAACTTATTAAGAATTCCCGTAGAGAAAGCCTATCTATTTATTTATTTCATTGAGATTGTTTTCGGATTTTCTAAAATTTACCTTTTCCAAAGCATATCTCGGTAATAAAACATGATACAAAACTCAGATACATTTGAGGGAGCTGTGTTCTCAAAAGCATCTTATAGTGCCTAACACAGTAAAGTGCAATTTTGACATAATTTATAAATGTGATGTTTTCAAACTTTCCATTCATACACATTTCACACTTGAAAGGGCTAAAACGTTATTAAACAAACGTATACTTTATATACTGCGCCCGAAAGTATCCGAACACTTCAAAAATTAAAACTAAACCATATTTGGGTAAATTATTTGTTAATAGATCTAATCCTGTACATTATGCCATTGAATTCAATGTGACCTCAAGAAGTAGAGTTAAAGCATTTTTAAAAACTCACATCCGCGTGCAGCAGAATGCAATGGCCCAAATTTTGGATATGTTATAGAGTAAAGGGCGCACACCACTAAATAATCGTCCCATTGAAATACACGGGAAAATACAAGAAAGTAAGTTTGTTTTTCTACCCCATGTAACAACATTTTTAATATTTTGATCGAATCAACGTTTTAAATGTAGAGCTATTTAAAAAATATAGACACAGATATTAATACATTTCACAACACTGTGTTTCACGCCAAAGCGATCATCACCTGATGATCGCTTTGGCGTGAAACACAGTGTTGTGAAATGTATTAATATCTGTGTCTATATTTTTTTTTTTTTTTTTTTTATCTATCTATCTATGTATCTATCTATGTATGCCTATAAAGGCTCCGTCAGTTTCGATCCAAATGTCGCCAAATTCATACGGGAGATCGATGAATATACGGGGACGTGTTTAAACTTTATTTATGGATGGCGGAAACCTTCAAAATACGCCTAAGAATACGCCTAAGAATACGCCTAACCTTAGACGTCTAAGATGCAATCTTAGACGTCTAAGATGCATTCTTAGGCGTCTAAGATGCAATCTTAGGCGTCTAAGAAATTCGCGGTAGACTTAAATCAACGAATCACAGGACTAGAAATCCCAAACAACCAATCATCTTAGGCGTATTCAATTATTGACCAATGAAATCTTAGACGCCTAAGATTTTACACGCCTAAGAATTCTTACACGTCTAAGATTGATCATTTGACCGTGACTAGTGATGGACGGTATCGCAAATTCGATCAAAACGTACAACGGTCGCTGTGCGAAAACTCCTTTTCTCTCCATAGCCACCCGCGTCAATCGCAAAGAGAAAGGGGTGATGGGGTGGGAGGGGGATAGGGTACATGTTCTCCCACCTTTCGGCACAATGGCCCATTGTTTTGTTCTTTTCAGCCACTTTTTGACAATTCAGGCGGAACAATGTATTTTTACACATTAGGCTTTTTTTCATTTTAACATAATCTAGCAGTTGATGTTGTTGTTGCAAACTGATAAAACTTTAATTTGTTTTAAATATTTTGTTTTTCTGATGACTTGCAGTTAATGTAAGATTTCTATTTGTGTGGCTATAGTGTAAATGATGATGATAATGATGATGATGATGATGATGATGGTGATGGTGTTGTTGTTGTTGTTGTTGTTGTTGTTGTTGTTGTTGTTGATGATGATGATGATGATGATGATGATGATGATGATGATGATGATGATGATGATGATGGATAATACAAATTATGTCAGATGATTATTAGAGTCGTGGTGGTGATGATGAAGGCAGTGATGAGGGATTAAATTTTCCCCCCCCCCCCCCCGCACCCACCCAATCAATGTTGTTTTGATACTGAGATAGGAACGGACTAGTATTGGCTCCAACATTGATTGAATATGAAACATTAATGTTTGCCACTCACGTTACTTGTAATGTTTAAACAAAGAGCACATGTCTATGGTGTCACCCTGCTCACTTTTCATGTATATGTTTTTTTCTTAACACGTATGCTATGACTGAGCCAAAATACACAGTTAAGAGACCTCGATACCTCCATTCAACAAGAAAGTTAACCTGACGGTGTAGGGTATGATGCGTTTATATCTGCACACACATTATACGGTCAACCAACTATGTCTTTATAATTCGAACAGCGTGCGACATATTTTCTCAAAGGCCCCCGGGCCAAGGCCAAATCGTCTTTTATAATTGAAAAGATCAGATATGCATAATTTCAGTCTGCAAAATGCAAGAAGACAATTAGAGGTCAAATTTTCTATGTTAAAAATAGAATCATGGAGGTATATAAATATATGCTAGGCATGTTTGTTCCTCTTTGGTGTTTGTGCATTAATTTTCATCATCATCATCATCATCATCATCATCATCATCATCATAATCATCATCATCATCATCATCATCATCATCATATCATCATCGTCGTCGTCGTCATCATGCTCATCAACATTAATACCTGACTACTACTAGCCACACCAAAACAGCACACCAAACCAACGAAAATAAAATCAAACCAATTACCGGGTAATCAATTTTGCTGCAAGTCCTCAGAGAAAATCACCTTGGTGATACCGTCCATCACTAAAATATCAATCTTAGACGTGTAAGAATTCTTAGGCGTGTAAAATCTTAGGCGTCTAAGATTTCATTGGTCAATAATTGAATACGCCTAAGATGATTGGTTGTTTGGGATTTCTGTTCCTGTGATTCGTTGATTTAAGTCTACCGCGAATTTCTTAGACGTCTAAGATTGCATCTTAGACGCCTAAGAATGCATCTTAGACGTCTAAGATACATCTTAGACGTCTAAGGTTAGGCGTATTCTTAGGCGTATTTTGAAGGTTTCCGCCATCCATATTTATTTGGTTGAAAACGGTCAAGAATTGGCTGCAAAAACAGTGAAAATATGGGTAAAAACGGGTTTTTTGTTATGGAAATCGGTTGTCAGCCTACGCGTCACTGCAGCTGGCCGGCAGCGGATCGGCGCCTCGTGCGTAATGCTCACTACGCCAATGGGCGCGTAAACGGCGCAGAGCCACGCGACTGCGAGCCAGAGACCAGTGGACATGATATTGATAATACGGAAAGAAGGAAAAATAAAGGACAAAAAGGTACATGGACGGGTCACGGGATTATGATAACGGGTGAACACGTCCGCAGACACGCTATGAGAGGACGTAATAAATACGGGAAATAAACAACATGAAGCGGTACTAAAGAAAAATAAAATTAAAATGAGGACAAAAAAGTACGAATAATAGGCCAACGGTTTAAAGTAACTAAATGAAACGGGAACGAAACAAAGAAGGAAAGAAACTAATCAGGAAATGTAAGAAAAAAGAAGCTAAAATAATGAGAACAGAGATAAATAAAAAACATGGAAACGGGAAATCACAAGCAGCAAATAAACAAAGAAGCTAAAGGGAAATGTAAGAAAGAACAGATTTAGAAAATTATGGGAACGAGGTTAAATAAATAAATAACATGGAAACGGAAAATCACAAGCTAAGCAAAAGAAACTAAAAAAGAAAGTGTAAGAAGAGACAGGTTTAGCAAAATAAAATGTACCTTTTCAATGATTCTACCTGTTCAGTAATTATTCCTGTTATGGTGAACGCTCCCCATCTAGCGGGGACCCGCGCGAAGCGCGGGTATCCCGCTAGTCTACTATAAATAACACTATAGGTCCCCTAGCAGTTATTTTAATTTATGAAAACACAATTTTCATGGTGATTTAACGCCTATATCGCGCGGTTATCTACTGAAGATAACGCTTACAGTTAATTATGAAAACACATCAGTTAATATTGTCTTTGTGAATTAAAAGGGCATTTCGTGATCCACAGCCTCATCCCCCCACTTTTCTCAAAAAAGTTGAGATTTTTATACGACTAAACCTCTGGCTACATAATGTTTATGTACCAAAAATATCTTGCAGATTAATTCGTTTAGCAAAAATATCGTCAAATTTGAATTTCGTTCTGGTATACCAGAACGAAATTACAACAGTGGCCTATGGAGCAGTGTACAAGCTGTATCAAAATGATTGGTACCCATCATATTTCATTGATACTGGATGAGCCTGACACATCCATTTTCAACATAGGATCCAATTATTTTTGAAAATTAATTGTAAAACAATTCATAAACTATACATACTGGACATTTCAAGACTATCCAATGTTGCATTTGGAAGAGGCAGACTTTTCAATAAACATCAACATTGATGGGTACCAATCATTTTGATACACCCTGTATACACATAATCATGCATAACTCTCAACGCAAAATCGGAATACACTGAAAATTTGGGAATAAGCTTTTTTCGTGGATATCTACTGAAAAATGTCATAAAAAAAGGATGCTAGGATCACGAAATCCTCCTTTAATTCCTGTACCACTGCTATCTACTGAAGATAGCATGATAACAGAATATTTTCTCGTCGTTATTTAACCCCATGAGAACTACCTGCCGATTGGCCAAAAAGAAGTTTCCATTATCGACTGGACCAATCAGCAACATTGTCAGAATAATTTCATCACACAAAGAAATGGGGTGAATTATTTGCAAAATTCCATTCTGAATGGTGATTAAAGTGAAAATATCATGTAATTGACCAATCAGGGGAAATGTTAGATCGACAGGTAGTGCTCAGGGTGTTAAACACCGTGCTGCTGTCTACTGAAGATAACTAATATGGAGACAGAGCTCTGTTTTTCTCTTTTACTTCATAACCACTCCTGGCATCGATGCTGTCTACTGAAAGAAGATGATATTCCAGTTAAATTGCATATATATAGGTTTATTCTCTCATAATTAGCAAGTCAAGATCTATAAGAGTTCCCTTATTACATTTGTAGTTTTGTCACTATACCGGTAAACATGGCAAAGCGTATTATTTTGTAGGTCAAAGCAGCTTACTTAATTGTATTAATTGCGGTCATCGATCATTTTTAGCAAACAGAAATATATTGCAGATATCATGTGATGTTATAGCCAAATTTCAAACTATAAATGTGTGTATTCTGAGTGAGATGCATTTCACGCAATAACGAGATTCAAATGATTGCACATTCTACTGTGAACATAAAATTGGAAAAAAATTATAATGATTTAACCAAACATCCATTACGATATTTAAATGTCATTTTCAAGCGTGCTGATGTTAATAAAGCCAGAAAATCGACTTTTAATAATGACACCAACATCAGTGCAGTGAGGATGTTATATTATTATTGGAGTCCACTATAGCGTTAATTATATGCGTACACGGATGAGACATCTAACTATTTTTAGATGCACGTGAAGCACTTAGCGAGTACTGTCAATTTCAATATCAATCATCGTTATTGCAAATAAATCGCTTGTTTTGTCGAATACGATAGATGAATTTATTTTCAGTTTTAGAATTTACATTTGAAAGAAACATTTTTTTAAATATATAATTATATAAATATTTTCCTTTGATTTTATAAATCCAATAAACATTTTTTTCGAATAATCTTTTAAAGAGCGTAAAGAAAGGGGTAACATATTCTATCTAAGACGTTTAAAGTAACGTGCGGACTATGTTTCTTTGACTAAAAAACACAAGGTTGAAATATTACATTTGACGTAAAATAAATAATATTATTCTAGGCTGTTTGCTATAGCAAATATTAAATATTGACTAAGTTGTTATTTTTTTATGAAATAAAACATGCATATGAACAGAAATTTAATTTAATTTATTTATCAAAATAGCACGATCTATCTGATATAATTTCTATCATAACGTACCGGTGTGGCTCGAGGCAACCTGTGTGTCTGTCAAGCACCGTGTACTGTGTGTATACGCCTTATACGGTGGATTAAAATAATGTCATGGTTTTAACATCAAAATCAACCATATGTTTGGCTATTATAAGGTGGAGGAATTTATGAAATGAATATGAAAAAGAATTCGATTTTTATAGTTTGAGGAATTACAGAACGTGGATTTTACATCAAGGATTTTTAAAATAAATTGTATTTGACAGAAGTCGATTTTGACCAATCTAAGATGGCGCACGAGCTTAGAACGAGATCTATGAGGTAAGAGGGTAGCATTTTAACACATGTAATATAAAGCTTAAATGATGTCTTTGTTTTAAAATCACGATGATCAATTGTTTTATATTGTTGCTTAGCTCTATCAGAACGATTTAAGCCCAACATACCAAATCTTTCTGGTTTTTCTTTTTATGTAGGAGCTTAGCCATCCTGCTATGTCTCCACTCGTGTCAATTTACATTCTTTGGTCTTAAGACATAATGTAAGATTTCCGTCAAATGTTGATTTTGTTATTCTTTACACAAATAAATAATATTAGAAATAACTGCTGGGAAGGGTTTTTGTCCATTTTAAGGCTAAATACCGGTAGTATTGGTAAATTGAAAGAAACCTCACAGGCTATTTAGGTTCATTAACACGGAGTTCTTTAAAGTCATAATAAAATGACTTTATGTCAAAATTGCTCTGTTAACCTACAAACACAACCAATTTGGCCAATTCCAATTAGGTACAAGCTGGGACAAATGTAAACATTACAAATATGATTATGCTAAAAAGTCAGGTTTGAAAAAAACAACCCAACAACAACGTTTTCGTAAATTATGGCTGTATACGTGAATTGGATATACCATTATTACTTGTATAATTGTATATTTATTTTCCTCTTTATATATCGTTGGGACCTTGCATATCCTTTAAAGGCTTATTCAGTCATTCGTTAAATTTCAATTTTGTGCACCTTTGCTAGTATGAGCTGACATAGCCTGTTGTAACTCTAATTAAGTAGAGAAATTAACTTCATGTATTTGGATCAGGCTTCAACTTGGTCAATACTGCTGTTTTTCCTCATTGTTTGCCATATTATTCTTGTCTAAAAACACATAATTACAATTTAATGACTTATTCTTCACTGTTATTTATACACAAGCAGTAGGATTCTAAAAAAGACACTCCTTTCTATGATATTTTCTAAATAATCATGACCCAATGATGACGAAAGTCGGAGAGAGAGAGTCTGATAAAAAATGTTTTTCTTATTACTACAGAGAAACGTATATAATTCAGGTGATGTGGAGCATTTTATATATAATCATACATTACATTAATCATAATTATTAACGTGTTCTTTATGGCACTGCTAATGTATGTCACGACACCATCGACGTTTCTGCTCACTTAAAGACCAAACCACCTCGTCAGGCAGAATAAACTGAAACTGCATTACCTCTTCTTTACTGCATCTCTTTTGATGAATCTAATTAAAGATAGTGCAAAATTATGTATAGGTTATATAGAGCCTTACTCTGTTATGTGGAATATAATTTATCACACATTTTGACAGATATGATAGAAAAATGCTACATCTTCAGTATAGCAAGCACGTAATATACTGTTAAAAGGCTTACGCATAGTAATTGACGTATATTGAAAAATGCTATCTTTAGTAGATAGCAAATAAAATACTGCGGTGTACACGTAGAATAACAAAATTTGACGTATAGAGCTACATAGAGAAATGCTATCTTCAGTAGATAGCAAATACAATACCACTGTATTACACGTAGAATAACAAAATGTGACGTATAGAGCTATATAGAAAAATTCTATCTTCAGTAGATAGCACATAAAATACCACTCATGTAGAATAATAATTGACGTATAGTGCTACAGAAAAATGCCATCTTCAATAGATAGCAAATACAATATTGCTGTATATACGTAGAATAACAAAATTTTACGTATAGAGCTATATAGAAATGCTATCTTCAGTAGATAGCAAATACAATACCACTGTATACACGTATAGAATAACAAATTTGACGTATAGAGCTATATAGAAAAATGCTATCTTCAGTAGATAGCAAATACAATACCACTGTACAAAGTGTACATACACCGTAGAATAACACATTTGACGTATAGAGCTATATAGGAAAATGCTATCTTCAGTAGATAGCACATAAAATACCACTCATGTAGAATAAAAATTGACGTATAGTGCTACAGAAAAATGCTATCTTCAGTAGATAGCAAATACAATACACTGTATACACGTAGAATAATAAATTTGACGTATAGAGCTATATAGGAAAATGCTATCTTCAGTAGATAGCACATAAAATACCACTAATGTAGAACAATAATTGACGTATAATGTTGCTACAGGAAAATGTTATCTTCAATAGATAGCAAATAAAATACACAAGTGCTGCATAGGCCTACACGTAGAATAACAAAATAACAAAATTTTACGTATAGAGCTATATGGAAAAAATACTATCTTCAGTATAGGCCTATAGCACATAAAACACTGCAGCATGCACGTAGAATAACAAAATTTGACGTATAGAGATATAGAAAAATACTATCTTCAGTAGATAGCACATAAAATACTGCAGCATGCATGTAGAATAATAATTCACGTACAGTGATACATGTAGAATAATTATTGACGTATTATACGTCAATAATTATTCTATAATTAGAGCTATATAGAAAAATGCTATACACGTAGAATAATACATGTAGTATACTATATAATTGACGTATAGTATAGGCATACTATACCGAAAAATGCTATCTTCAGTAGATAGCAAATAAAATATTGATGTATACACGTAGAATAATACATGTATAATAATTGACGTATAGTGCTATACAGAAAAATGCTATCTTCAGTAGATAGCACATAAATTACTGCTGTAGGCCTATACACGTATTATGTAGAATAATAATTGACGTATAGTGCTATGTAGAAAAACTTGTGCTATATTATAAGTGCATATAACACACAATTTATAAATATTCTACATTCAGTAACCCTTTTCTGTCATTTCGAAAAAATGGAATCTTCAAGATGACAAGACGCGAAAATAAACTCTGCATTGTGGACTTTTCTAATACTTTTTTGAACAATTATCATTGCGTCCTAGTTGCACTAAAACGATAAAATATGGTCTATTTAAATCGACAAGTCATGGTCATATTTTGAGTAAAAAATTGAGTAGGAACATAGAATTGCACGTTGACTGAGAGATTTTGCACATTTATCAAAGACCCGTTTCATTGGAAAAAATGGAAGTAAAAGCTACATAATTTAAAAAAAGAGAGGGTTCAGGTACAAACCAAAAAAATGGGTGATCGGGTAGAAAATCGGTAGCTTCGAAAGGTTTTCAGCAAAGGGTGGGCGCGCCGGACCAATCAAATTTTGTTGATGATATCTGTTGCATGTTGGGGGGTCAGAAATGGTTAAATAAGGCCAGATTTCCTGGCGATCACAGGTTTTTTTCACCTGCACCCAAATTATGTGCCAATAAAATCATATCATAATTATATTATTGACGGGGCTAGGGGGCTGAGCTCCCGCTAGGCCCCGGTTCCACAACCTTTGAAAACTTATAGTTTATACGAAAAAATGAATTAAAAAAAAATTATAAAAATCATAAGTAGGCCTGGGGCTATGCCTAAAGCCACGATACGACAAAACGGAATTCACGGAATTCAGAGTTTGCTCACGGAAATTTGAAAATGCCACAAAATAGAGAAAACTGTGTAAAATGTCTAATTTGCAAAATAAAACAAAGAAACGTGATTCCCGGTATTTAGCAGTAATCAATCATTTAACAATCCATTCTAGCATTGAATTCTAGACCTACGATGCAAGATTCTGACCATACTACAGTAAAAGGTAAGACAAAATACACTTTTAAAACATGTTTTATTTTGTCACTTTTTCAAATTTGCAGAAAAAGATAATTTTAAAGTTTTTGCATTAAGGGGTGGTGCAATAATTATGTGTACCCCGGGTGGTGAATTATAGGGTTTTTTGGCAGGCCAAAAAGGGGGGGGGGCAAACATTGTTTGGCAGGTCGAAAGGGGGAGGGGCAAGCAATTTTTGGCACAGATATTTTGGGCACCGATTATACACCATAAAAAGGTGTAGGAAAACGCTAGGAACACGTCCGGGGAACACGTACGTTTAAATATGCAAAATTTCCTGCTCGCTGCGCTCGCACTAGACAAATCAAGGTTTTAAATTCGGGTTCTCCAAAATCTTGCATGTGTAAGGGGGGGGGGGCAAAGATTTTTTGGCACGTCAAAAGGGGAAGGGCAAAGATTTTTTGGCACGTCAGGGGGGGGGCATAATTATTGCACAACCCCTAAAAACGAGGGTAATGGTAACTGAACTTAGAGACGAGTCATCGGGTAGACTTTGAAACAGAGGGGGCCATACTCATCGGGTTGAGTCCCCCCCCCCCTGTTTCCATCAATCCGTCAATCAATCAATCAATCAATCGATCATGATTACAATTTTGTCGGGTGTTTTTATCCCGAGTTCCAACTTCCAATCCTCTTTTCTAAACAATAACCATGGTAACATGATTACAGTATTTTTTTTATTCCACTAAACTTTTCCATATTGAGGCCTAATGAGTATTCATCTCTATAAACTAATGAGCTAAATTCCAAACGCTTCGATAAATAATTAGAATACGATTAGGGAAATAAACGATTAGGGAAATAAACATTACAGTAATTCTAGAAGTTATTGCCCCATGACCGTACAAAATAACCGTGCCGTTTTTGGTTTTAGAATTTTACTTAGCAGGTTGGGATTAATAACGTAATTCTCAAAATTCCAATAATTTCGACATCTTTTAATAACATTTTATGTCAAAAATAATTTTGTTTGTATAATAAACATAAGTAAATAACTTTGGTGAAATTATATTGTGAAACTTGACAAATAGTATAACTTTATTAATTGTAGTATGTTCACAAACCGCTCGTTGAAATACAATCAACTTAGACACATGACTCGTAAGCAAGCAAAGTAATGGGGTGTGCAATGCAACGATAATGAAAGAGGAAGACAGAAGAAAACCGCCAATTATTTCATTATTTTAAATCTAATATCCAAATAATGATGGAACCACCAAAGCAGAAAGAAGGTAGATCCATGAGGTAAGAGTCAGTCATTTGTCATGACGATGACATTCGTTTTCTGTCATTCAATGATTTGTCATGTGGAAGTCCAAGCAAAAATTCCAAAGCAGATTGAGCAATCAACATGATCAATGAATCAATGCAATCATCCAAATTCAAATACAATGAACTACATGTATAATAAGCCAATACAGACCATACTGATCATCTTGGACTTTAGCAAGGTGTTTGACACGGTCATGACGGTACCTTGCTCAACCGTCCAGGCAGCCGGCAGGCGATCGCAACCTCGCACCACTTTTTTTTGTGAGGGAGGGGTAGCTCAACTCAAGATACTCGAGTTAAACAGGCATGACAGGCAGTGTCCGATTTACAAATTTTTTCCTACCTGCACTGGTGCATGTAGCCCAAAATTTCTACATGCACAGCAAAAAGTGTGCATGCACCAAAATTAAAGCAAACATAAAATCACATTGAATCACGATCATTGTCAGTTAAGCTTGCAATAATATTCCCGGCTCCACTATCATTGTCATTTATATGCCGATCACTCGCCGATTTCTTAGCCAAAACACTCATACATAAAATCACATTGAATCACGATCATTGTCAGTTAAAAGCTTGCAATAATATTCCCGGCTCCACTATCATTGTCATTTATATGCCGATCACTCGCCGATTTCTTAGCCAAAACACTGGATGCTGTGCCATAACTTCAGGCTGTGGCTTCATCTGTTCTAGAACTAGTCGCCGACGAGGTACACGATTTCCAGAATGATGAAAGTGTTTTTTGAGCTATTTCCTTTTTTGCTGGACATTATTATGATTATTTTGGCGTACGTAAACAAATATTTCCCATGGTTTAAATTCCGGTTCTTTTTTTTTCAATGAAATGAAAATGACAGCTTCTACATGTGCGAGGGTATCGGGAATTGATGGATGACGTCACATTACGCTAGCCCCTCTAAGGGAAGTCATAGTCTCGGAACATACTGTATGTGGCTATCTCGAATGTTCGTTAGGATCGACAAGTATCAGACTGACACAAACTGGCTGTGTAGGAGACTAGGGAAGTCAATGAAAAAAAGTGACAGTTCTCACGTGATAGGGGTATCGGGAATTGTCAATTGCGCCAGCCCTTCTAATGAAGTCAGGATGTTGCGCTAAAAATAGATTGGGTTTTTCCAAATCGGACTGACTGCTTGTTTACTTTTGTATATGCCTTGTCATATCGCTAGCGCTAAAATCGTAAATGCACACGTGCAGGCAGGTAGTGAAAAGCTGCATGCACAGAGGGAATATTACATGCACTGGTGCAGGTATGCAGGTGGTAAATCAAACACTGATGACAGGTTAACATTTTACTGTCTTACATTATCTTGCTGTATTTCAGCTTGAGAGCACTACGGTATACATGTAAGGTAGAAAACCCATTTTTTTCTGAGAACAATGCAAATACTTATCGGACTTCCGTGAGACTGAGGGACCTCGAGCAGCCCTCGAATAAGGATCTGAAGGGGCACGGGCACGGCAACTTTTTTAGGGCAAGTTGATAATTGCCTTGGATTTTCACTGAAAAGGCAAGGCAGCACGGCAATTTGTAATATTTCAAAAGGGCATCAAGGCAACTGTTGAAAATTTGAGAGGGGCACCAAGGGCAAGGCAATTTTTCAAAAGCGAATAGATGCATTGCTGTCAGCTGAATTCGACACCAAAGTAAAATTCGACTCTCAACTTTACACTAAAACTAACCTGCTTGCTCAAAAACCTGCTTAAATAATACAAAGCAATCAAAAATCAACAGTTTAATTTACTTAAATTTTGCGATCCCTAGTTCTGAGCTGCAAAACTGACTCGAAACAGCAATGAAACAGCTGTAACCTTGGTAATAATATTGATCAAATTCGCTGGGATAAAAACTATTTCGTGCAAAACATATCTAGAGATGGGCTCACATGTACAAGATAAGACGACCCCCGGAAGGGGGATCGCCATCGGTTTGCAATGGGAAGTCAATGTTTGCTAATCGAGAGATCAATATTGATTTGCCCAGCGCTCGGATTTTGTTCACGACACAGGAAGCTTTAATGGTTACTAACAGTGTTTCTGATTGGTCGATAGTACGTTGAAGGTATTTCTCTGACCAATCGGGCAAATGAAGTCAGATTTCTAGCAACCAGATTATAAATAATAAAAGCCGATGTGATTGGCTGAATATGTAAGCTTACGTAGAGGTAATGAATATTAATTGACAACAAACTATGATTGATAGCTGGGTTACGATGCTGAAAATAGCGATCTTGTTCAAGATTTTCGATTTAATTTTCCACAATTTTTCGGGGTTTTAACCAGTACTTGTTAATTATTTTATAATGAAGGGGCAAGGCTAGCCGGCTAGGGCACCCACGGCAACTTCATTTAGGGGCACGGCAAGTGACTGCCGTCGGAAAAGGACATATTTTGAGGGCATTGCGGCAATGGGGGTGGGCCAGGGTTCGATTTAGAAAATAAAATGTACATGCACAACTCTGATTTTTTCCTCAAAATGGGCCAAATAACACAAAATTTTGCATGCACAGGCAAAATTCTACATGCACAGAGCCAAAGTTACATGCATTTGTGCATGTAAAACCCCTCTAAATCGAACCGTGGGGTGGGCACCCACAGCAATATGCCGTCGGTGCCGTGGGTTAATTCGAGGGCTGACCTCGAGGACAATGGCCATCATTTCAATTCACTATGAGAGAATTGAATGGATGTGTGTTTGTCACAACAGTTTGTCTGTACGCAGTGCGATAATACTCATGAGTCTGCACTATTAAGGAAGGAAGGACAGCTTTCTGCTGCTCTGCAAAAAGACTTGGACAACCTTTACAACTGGCAAAACAAGTGGCTTATGCTCTTCAATGGCATGCATCCAAATGTTACGTTATGAATATCAGCAGGAGTAGATCTGTTGTTCCCCGTACATAGACTTTGCAGACAAAAACTCGAAATTGTTACATCTCACCCCTATCTAGGGGTGCACTTTCAGAGTGACATGGAGTGGGATACACAAATATCACATGTAACCTCCAAAGCCAGTCGTGTTCTTGGTCTCATGAGGAGAAACCTATACAACTGTTCTGAAAAAATCAAAGAAACAGCGTACACAGCTCTTGTAAGACCCCATGTGGAGTACACGTCGGTTGTATGGGATCCGTACACCAAAACACACATCAATAAACTTGAAAAAATACAAAGGAACACAGCAAGATTTGTTTAAAATAACATGAACAATCTCCAGGAACAGTTACTAAACTACCGTATTGTCAGATCTGGACTGGCAAACATTACAACATAGACGTCAAGTTGCCAGACTAACCTTGTTATATAAAGTCATCAATGACTTGTTGGACATACCCAGTGACCGGTACCTGACCCCTGCAACCCGGCAAGGCCTTCGTCATCGTAACAGTTCCAGCTTTCAGATCTACCTTTTGGTCGCCTCAACATTCATAAGAACTCCTACTTCAACCGTACCATTAAAGAGTGGAACACACTTCCAGACTCAATCACCAGCTCACCAAGTATTCAAACCTTTAAGACTCACTGCACAAACTTCATCTAAACTTCTCAACCCCCCGCACATGCCTGGCTTTAATGCTCTAGTAAGAGCCCAGCCAGAAAACGAGCAGAAGCAGAAAAGGAAATTAACACAAAAGAAGTTAGCATCCTATGCATGGGTTCAAATTCACAATCAATTGCGGGAACATGTTTAGGTTGTCGCAAAGGGCTTTTGCGAGAACCTCTGGTTCTCTTTTGATTCCCGCAAAATACTTAGTATTGAGAAAACAGGTAAAATCACAAGGCTGTCGGCTAATGCATACTGTCGCTTTTACCCAGTGTTCTTAGTCGGTTAATTAACCTCAATCTTACCGGTTAACCGGTTAATTAACCGCATCATATTTAACCGGTGGTAAAATAGGTTAATTATGAATTTTGAATAATTCTGATGTTTTTTTAAGTTTAACATTTTTATATCACTTCAATGTCCACTGGAATTAAAATAGTATTCTTTTTTTCTTGTTTTCTAATCCTAGAGTGTCATGCACCACATCATAGACCATGCAGACTATATCATGGTCTATGAGGCATGAGCACATGTACAAATCTGTGGGGGTGGTTCTTTGAAAAATTTTGTATGGGGATGTGCCACACAGATTTTGGATCAGTGTACCAATAAGCACCCAAATTTACTCTAATTGAATACTTTTAGGGGCATTGGTCTCCACTGAAAAACTACCCATACATAAGATAGCAAGGCAAATGTGGTCAATCTGTTGAAAACTACCTATCCAAGCACATTTTTTGACCAAAATGTAAGTTTTAAAAGTCAAAACCTGAAGTGTTCCTTACAATATTTTTCAAATTTTAATGTAATGCAATGGCCAATTCTCTTTAAATCTTGTGCAAAAAGTTACTATTTTCACCTGTTTTGTCATACGGTTGTAAATTCAATGAAATATGACATTGCTAAGAACGCTTACAAATTGATATGACCCAAAATGTGCAATTTTTTTGAGCTTTTTGCGCATTTTCCCTGTCCTTACCCATTGATATGCCAAAATTGCTGAGAAAGGTATCCCAAAACCGTGGCACATCCCCGTACACATTCAACCAGGCAGAACGCCCACCACCTGTTGTACAAGTACCCTAAAATCCACAGCAGAGTGAGCAGATTTTTACCATTTTTGCCCAGGATTGTTTCAACCAATAAATAAAAAGTTGATAATAAATTAATGTATGTGAGTTACAGACTTACAGTGTCATTGTGCGTTGTTTCAATGAATGAATTTTTTTAAACAGGGTGAATTGACATTATAAGTTTATATGAAAATAATTTTAAAATGGAATGCTTTTAAAGCTAAAGGTGGACAAGCACACTTCATTTGCTCATGTTAAATAGTTGCACAATGTTCCAGTATGATGGCCAGTGTTCGTTTTAAGTGGTAATCCGGGCGTCCTGACGGCCAAAATTGCCGTCGGATTACCAGAAATTCACTGCCGATTATCCGGCGGACGTCCACATATTTTTCACCATTACAGTGTCTGAAACGATGTCCCTCGATTCCTCATCAAAATTAATTTAAAACGTAATTATATCTCAGTTTTCCCAATCAGTTTTCCATGATTTTAAAGCTAAAATCGCCAACTAATTGAAATAGTAATTGTTCGATAAAGTCAATTTAAAATCATTAAGCTTACGCATACGCAGTCGTGTATGGAACATGATAACATCCATCCCGGAAGTCTTCGTATTTAAGCTTTCACACCGCCGCATCCCCACATACCTAGTTTGGGCTCGATTATAATTAGTGTGCACTGTGCAGATTTCTTTTACTCCGCACTCGTACTGTGTCTTTGTGATTGTGTTATTATTTCGTTGACCTTTGGCCTGTTAGAAGGTATCTGTAAATGATACACTACACTGAACATCGCTTCCACGCAATTATGCTTGTTTGGAACTGTGCCTTTGAGGTCGTGACAGTTTGACAGCAAAAACGTTGTTTCAACGTCGCCTCGCACGTGCGTTGAGAAAAAAATGGCGAAGCAAGTTTCAATTCGGAATTTGGGGGGGATAATATACGGATGACCAAAAATTTTGGCGGATGACCAGATTTCATGGCATGGTCATCCGGCGGATGACCAGATTTTTTTCCTTAAAACGGACACTGATGATGGCATCCCGCATATCGCTCATTCTACAAAATCCGGTGCCAATCCACTAAAAAAATTGAAAAAATAAAAGTTGTTCAAAAAAACCTGCTTTTTGTGTTTTTTAAAAGTAAATGTATCACTACTTTCAGATGTAAAAATTGCCAACACCACTTGCATATTTTTCTTTCAGGATGTCATGATGTTTTTAACATTAAAACTCAATGTAATGTTAGCTACGTTACCGACTATAAAATGGGCTGTTTTTACTCAATCCAAGGTCATAAAAAGCAAATTAAAGATCACTTGAGTGAAATGTAAAACAGATTTCACCATTTCATAGAAGTTTTGAAGATGCATAAATGAGTGTGTAACGTAGCTCACAGTAACGTAGTTCACTGGTTTTAATGTTTTTAATGTGATTTCTGAACGTTAGAACATTATGTCGGTTAATTCTAATATAAATGGGGTTCGACCACTGGTAGCTTTCACATATTATTAGGAAGTACATGTAATACAAGTGCATACTATAGAATTCTGGTAACGTAGCTCACCAATCTTAACATGGTCGGTCGAAATTTCAATGTTTACAACATTTCTATGCCAAAATGCTACAGCATCACGATTTTACTGTGATTTTTAAAAACCTATGAGTGTTTCCTTTCAAAAACCGCAAATTACATTGATACCTCTGTTTTACTTCTTTCCAATATCATGTGTTAAAAAGGGGTAACGTAGCTCACAGCGTTTTGGTGGAAAGTGCAATTTATTTTAGAATTACACAAAGACATTTTAATCACTAAAAAATAATGTTGATAAACAATATGATGGTGCGTTATCTAATTAAAAACAACAAATATGTAAAGAAATCGCATTTATTCAAAGAAAATATTTAGGGTTAGATGTGACACTTGAGCTGTGGAAACGCATTTTTAGCGATTTTTGAGCCTTTGCAAGGGTTAATCAGGCTGAAGAAAGCATTTAAAGTATGGAAAACTATATATGTCCGTGTAGATCTCGTTGAGTTCTACCAGATTAAAAAACAAATTTGATGCCCTAAATGCTCGACAAAGTTTTTGTGGACCAAAGAATGGAAAAAAGGCTATTGGCACCGGATTTTGTAGAATGAGCGATATATTGAATTCCGAGCTCGGATTTATATATTTTCCAACCATAATTAACCAATCTTACCGGTTAATTAACGTTAATTAACCGGTTAATTAACCACCGTTTATAATTAACCGGTTAATTAAGAACACTGCTTTTACCCCTTCACGACAATGCTCAATCTTAAAACTAGTTCATCTGGCCAATCGGCCACTGTTGCCTAAATTTGTCACTGATTTAATTAAAATTTGCCTTCTTAACATTTCGGAAAATATTTGTGGATTAATGAGATTATTAAACCATATTTCTGTTGCAGTAAAGGAAGATAAAATATAACACAATATGCGATCTGAGATTTCTTGGAAGCTTACGGGAACCAATTTTGGTTCTCCTAGTTGTAATTTAGGGAGAACCTTCAGGAGAATAGGTTCTCGGGTTCTTGTCGGATTTGAAACCCTGCCATGAATGCGCTACCAATCTTTAGAAATAAGAAAACCCACTTTTAGCTTTGATGAACTTGAGTCTGGTGAGGGGTGAATAGTTGGAGGAAATTTGTGAAAAAAGTCACCATCTGAAAATAGTTCCGTAAATAACTGATGAGAAGTCTAACTACCACGTGCATGGATTTGTGGGCAAATTTAGCCATCTTTCCGATGCAAATTGGATATAAAAAACGGTAACAATTCTGAAAGAAAGAAATTGCCCAATGAGATTCAATTGCTGCATATGAATTTAGAATGTGAAGTGGAAGGCCCTAATAAGGACATTACACTCTAAAAGAAAGTACTCGGTAATCACTGTTTGTCCGGCACGCTTTCTACAGCGGAATTCCGAAATCAGCAATTTGTGGGTGTTAAAATTATGTGGTATAAAGGGTGGCTTTCTAAAAAGGGTGGGAGCGATATAAAGGTTGCGGGTAAAGCTACCATTTAATTAAATTATAAAGTAATTTGATGATCTTGTCAAAAACATGAATTCATATTTTCTTTGTAATTTCGAATTCTTTGTAATTTCGAATAAAAATGTCAGAAATTTTATTTATTTGCTGCAGCTGAATGCTGATGTTTTCCAACTCATATGACGTCAACCACAGTACTAGAATCGACAATCCATGAATAATCCATGAATTTTATGAATGGCCATGATTAGTCGGTCTGACGGTCTCTACACAGCTGCTTTGGCCTGCTTGCTCCACACTAGAATTGGAGTGAGCAGAACCACAGTGGCTGTGTAGAGACTGATGTTATTTTACAGTAAATGATTGGCATTGCCCAATTGAGGGCTTATCCCAGACTGCATGTAAGCTTCACATTGTTTGGCATCACAGGTCATGCAGGTAGAACACAATATACTTGGGTTGGGTCTCAAATAATTTCTTACTACATGTAAGCATAAAAAGAGAGTTGTTGTGGATGGCAAACATTTGCAGTGGGTGCAGGTAAGATCTGGTGTCCCTCAAGGTACGTTCCTCGGCCCACTTCTGTTTTTGACGTAAACGACCTCCCCCAAGAAATCACGACTGAGGTCTGTTTATTTGCCGACGACTGTGTTATGACATATCATCCCATCCACGACAACTCTAGATGTTATGGGTTTACAGTCAGACCTTGATAAGGCCAAAAAAAAATATGTTTGGTTGCCCTCAGAGACCGACCCAAAATTGGAAATCTTGGGGTTTTTTTTTAATCACTTTTTTAGACAAAACCTTAAATTTGGACAGTATCAAGGACATTGTGTATTTGTTATTCACTCATTTTATTTATTAAATACACTAGTGCACCTGCAGCTGTGAGAGCCCTGATGCTGTGAGAGCACTGGCATGATAGCCATACTGTTTGACCCCAGATGACCTTGGTGTAATTTTTTCATGCTCCCCTCATACGAAGGATTCCACCTATCAAGTTTAAGCTCAATAGGGCAAAGTTTAAATTTAGCCCCTACATGACCTTTGACCTCGGTTGACCTCAATTTTGTTTTGCACATATATTCCCCTCGTATCAAGGATTCCACCCACTATAAGTTTGAGCCCGATAGGACAAAGTTTGAAATCCATGACCTTTGACCTTTAACCTCGGATGACCTCCATATAATGTTTTTCATGCTCCCCTCATACGAAGGTTTTCGACCCACCAAGTTTGAGCCCGATCGGGCAAAGTTTAAAATTTGACCCCTCCGTAATGACCTTTGACCTCGGTTGACCTCGATTTTATTTCACGCATTATATTCCCCTCGTATCAAGGATCCCACCCACCAAGTTTGGGCCCGATCGGACAAAGTTTGAAATTTTGACCTTTGACCTTGACCTCCGATGACCTTGAAAACCACATGGCCAACATGCTTTTCCCAATACCTATCTATATCCAAAATTTCAGCACGATGCATTGAAGTGCGGCGAAACGCATAGCCGGACAGACAGACAGTATAGATAGATACACAGATAGACAGATAGAGACCGCTTATTATTTTATTAGTACTAGTTCACCCGTTGCTGTGAGAGTAACTGATGGTAATGCTATTTGATCCCTGATGACTTTTTGACACATTCTCCTCATATCGATGTTTCTTTCTACCATTTTTAAGCCCAGTTGGGCATACTGACCCCATATGACCTTTGCCCTCGAGTGACCTCGGTTTGATTTTGTTCGTGCTCCCGTGATATGGAGAATTACTTTCATCAAGTTTTACCCGAAATCAGGCGAAGTTTAAAATGCAGCCCCTGGATGACCTTTGACCTCGGATGACCTCGATTATATTTTATCGTGTTCCACTCATATCGAGGATTCCACCCACCAAGTTTGAGCCCGATCGGACAAAGTTTGAAATTTGAACCCTCCGTAATGACCTTTGACCTCGGTTGACCTCGCATTTTATCTCGCGCATATATTCCCCTGGTATCAAGGATTCCACCCACCAAGTTTGAGCCCGATCGGACAAAGTTTGAAATTTGAACCCTCCGTAATGACCTTTGACCTCGGTTGACCTCGGATTTTATTTCGCGCATACATTCCCCTCGTATCAAGGATTCCACCCACCAAGTTTGGGCCCGATCGGACAAAGTTTGAAATTTTGACCTTTGACCTTGACCTCCGGTGACCTTCAAAACCACCCGGTCAACATGCTTTTCCCGATACATATCCATATCCGAAATATCGGATCGATGCGTCGAAGCGCGGCGAAACGCATAGCCGGACAACCAGACAGACAGACAGACAGACTTCGCTGGTTATTTTAGTATAGTAGATAGATGTATCATAAAAACAAGAAGTATTTCCATTTAAATTCAGTCCAAAAACGCACCATTTTTTAACCATAAAGTTATCAAGCATTTGTCAATACTAGCCTTTTCAAAATGGAGGAAAAATGGAGGTAGAGCCCATGAAAAAAAAAAGGATCAATCTACCGACCCTCCAAATTTTTCTCTTGAAAAGGCAACCAAACATTTTATTTTTTGCCTAGTCTTAACATCTGGCAAAACACTTGACAGATGTAGTTTAACTAGACAAATGCATAACACTCAAGCTCTCACACTCCAGGAAAAATCTACTCAAACTACAAATTAGGACAGTCCAAACAGGCTCACACGCTTTCAGAATTCACGTAAATAAAGATCTGAAAACCACATCAGCTCAAAAGCCAACAAAGTTCCGGGTGTGGTCCGCAGGAACTTACACGGTACACCCCTGCACCACATGCAGAGCATAAAGCCACTGCTAGTGCTTATAAATCTATTCTGAACATATATAAGTTGGAGTCAGTACAGCGTAAAGCGGCCAGCATAATACGCTCAACTGGAGCAGCATGTTTACAAAGAGCATACAATGTAGAGCATGAATAAACATCTACTAGCACGAGATATCATGTTTTTTAAACTTGTATGTCCCATCCTAGATTATTTTGAATTTCCAGGCCAAGTAATTTCCAGGCCAAGCCAAGTAACTTCATGCAATTGACAGCCTGAAGGACCTCACCACCCCATGGGAGTTGGACAGGCTTTTTCAAAAAAAAGTACATATACATGTATGCAAAACATGACATTTGGCTGGCTTTGGAAGCATATCGTTGACCTTACACCAATCATCTAAAGCATCCAGATGGTGTTGAAGCTTTTGGTGCTTTTATTTTTTATTTTTTTTGCTTCAGTGTTAATGATCTTATGTTAGGCCTATGTAATTAGGAAAATTAAAAAAAATTCCAAGTACTAGCCTCTCCCCGTTTATAAACCACCCCAAATTTGAGAGGGAAATCACCCATCTAGAGGGGTGGGCTTATGCCCGAGTGGTTACAGATAAATTATGCAATGATAATGATGTACAATTTACTACAAAATTAATTACAATTATTAAAACGGTTACATAAATTGAAGGGAGAATTTGTGATACCGGCACTATTTTTTTTTTCACTTTTTTTAATCACCTGTACTTGGGGCTTTTTGGGGAGAGAAAGCATAAAAACATACAGCTGAAACCAAAGTCTTAATTATAAAAACCAGACACCGAGCAGACACCGAACTGGCTCAAAGACCCACAGCAAGAAGATATTGTTACTAAATACATTTATTATACAAGTTCATTGCTGAAACAAATTTCTATTGATTGGAATGCAGGATACACCACTTTCCACAAAATAATTTCAACTTAAATTAGCAATTTGAAGGAAGAATTTATGAATGATATTATTCATACATTGCATTGTAAGTAAAATAAAATGTTTCTATTTATTGATTGCATTTAGTCCCTAGTAGTACTGGTTGTAAAAATAACACATTACTGGAGTCTCAAATCAATAAATCAATTTGCATTCAAACCAGGGTTGCCAAACCCATGATTTAGTAGCCCGATTAGGCGACTTTTGAAGATTTTCCCATAACTTTTGACAATTTCCTGTCCCATAGAAACCAATGGTTAAGAAAAAATTTGGGCGACTTTTCAACATTGGCTCCCGCGACTTCCGATAGTTTCCTGCCCCATAGAAACCAATGGTATTAAAAGAGAAAAATTGGGCGACTTTTGGATTATTTGACCCACTGTTCGGGCTGAAATGTTTTGGCAACCCTGATTCAAACATGGATGTGTTCATCTATTTATACATGCAGTGATGCTGAAGCCTGGTCAATTTGCCTACTTTTGATAGGCAGATATATTTAATTTTCATAATTTTTCATGA
Source organism: Amphiura filiformis (assembly GCF_039555335.1). NCBI lineage: Eukaryota > Metazoa > Echinodermata > Ophiuroidea > Amphilepidida > Amphiuridae > Amphiura > Amphiura filiformis. The sequence goes on from NC_092645.1 coordinate 2,259,994, forward strand.
ATTTTTCAAAAAAGACAGGTCATTGCAAAAGAGTTTGAATCCTGCATCTCCTGCATCTGTACTAGTTTTCGAGATGTGCATAAATTTCTTGTTATTCAAGGTTGGAAACCAGAAAAATACTGCTAATTGCAAAGTTGTATGCTTATTACTTTTGATTCTATTGAGCTACATGTAGCAATGCATACTAATTCTATTTCTTGCTTGCATTTTTTGGGGTACCTGGATTTCCCCAATCACTTCTCGCGGGAAATTTTCAATTCAATGAATTACATTCCCGGGAAATGTACATATTTTCCAGCTCTGATTCTTGTAAATGTAATGAAAATAGTGAACAATACACTACACCAGATGAGTGATCTGTACACTGAGACTAGTCTCACTGAGTCTCAGTCTGTATATCCCTAGCACATGCTTCTAGGCTGTACTCTGATGCCTGTATGATCAATCTAAAGATTTTCCAACTGCTCACTACGCTCCCTGTTCGAGAGACGTCGGGTTTGGGGTTAGTTCTAATATCCTAAGTATAAAGTGACCATCCCTACTGCATGCCATGTTGTTACGCCCAGGCAGATATTGAACTCAGGCTGGTAATTATGTATCTGCCACAGGCTTGATGACAAAATATTGCTGCTTGTACCGGTGTCTATACCACATTGCTTAGGGCCCATGTTTTACCAGGTTCTACCTGTGTAGACTGCTTTGGAGACCCTTTATGATTTAAAACCGCTTGTCAATTCACCCCCATCAGCTTCCTGTGTGCCTCTCCACAAAACAACACCTCCCCATTACTGCTCTGTCCTTTTTTTCTTTTCTTGTTTCATCATGGTGTTCCTGATCAGATGTGAGTGGTTCTTGTTTCGACCTTTTAATCATTGTGAGATGCGTTAATATTGGCTATGAATTTCCAAAAAGGGGCCTATAAATTAGACTTTACTATTTTACAATATTGCATCACTTCACAAGGATGTGGATTTTTTATAAAGATGGACAAGAGAATGCAAATGACTTGGCTTTCAGGATCTAAAAAAAATAAGAAAATGGTTCAAACAGAAACATTTTTAGATGTCCTGATGCATCCCTCCCAATTTTAGCCCCATGTAATTAATTGTTTGTACCATCATCTATAGTAGCATACAGATAGTAACTGCTGGTGTTTTGTTCAGCTGTTGGTGTGTTGATGTCTGTGCAGACAGGAGGGAGTGTATACTGTATACATTGTTTATAAGCTAAGCATACATTTCCTTGGTCTAATTGTATCACATTATTGGGATGGTTTTGTACCTAATCTAGAATCCCATCACCACGTTTGTGAAATTTCCGCAGCCATTTGTTACAAGCTCATTACAGTGTGACAGATTAAGGTTCACTCTGCTGTATTCATAATCTGCATACTTAAAGGGCAAAGTCAACATCAATTTTAATACTTCTTATGATATTAATGTGATCTCCCTTTTTTTGCCTTACAAGTTGCCTGCCAAGATCTTTCTTTAAATATGTTTTTTACTAAGCTAGATTCATCTGTACATGTGGAGTGATTGCCTCAAAAAGAATATAGAAAAAAAAAAAAGCATTTTATTTCAGGTGAAATTCTCACAAATTTATCGTAATCAAATAAGTCTGTATTAATATTCTTTTGGCATGAATTTCAGTGTAGGATATTACATGTCTTATACTGTAGTTAACATGTTATATTCAAGATATGTACAGCGGAACATAGGTTATCGTACTCTGTTTATTTACATTAAAAAGGCACTGTAGTTCATTTCCTTGCCTGAGATACATCGTAGGATCAAAGTTCAACATTATTATTCTACATTGTAGTGTCAATGGAATTATGGGTGGAATTTTAATTTCAAGATGTCATTTACTATGGTGCAAGAGGTCCCCGGTCAGATTTTGCCCTCCATGTGAGAGTCCCCCCCCCCCCTGGAAAAATCCTAATTTCTGCAGCCAGTTTTGATGAGGATTATATGTGGCTGCTCATACATCATACCATGAGTGTCATGCATCATGGGAATAAAATGTAGAATGTCTGAAGTGAATACTCTAAATCAATGATTCACCAAGGTTTACAAAAAGAAAAGAAAGAAAAAGATTTAAGAAAGTGAAGTGACACCCACTCAACTTTAAAGGGGTTTTCAGAGATTTTCCATAATACTTTATCAAACTGCACCACTATAATTTGGTTATAGCACAAAAAGTAACACAGCTTTCAGGAGAATAAATAAACATCCCTGATGTATAAAAAAAAAATAGTAAGTCCGGAATTCCTGCTATATTGACTGTTTACTTGCATGACATTGACAGATCAAACTGTAAATAACTGATGTGTGTACACCATTTATCACCAGCAATATTGCGAAACGTGCATTGGCCCAACACATACTTTGATCAGCTCGTAATCAGCGGAAATTGTTAGGTTTACTACGCTGAAAAGTAGACCCAGATGGAGAGTGATTTTGTTGACCTGTCTGGTCTATTTGTGCGTGTTTTAAAGTATAAACAAATTAAAGGACTTAAATAATAATTTGTGATACTTCTGGCAAGTTTTCACATTGATATTAATCCGCGATTTATAAGGCCCGCCGATTACGAGCCGATCAGACTATAGGCATACATATTGTATGATGGTATTACTATGTAATGATAGAAACACATGCTTGTACAATGCAAGTGAACCAAGAAATGCCTATAGGTAGACCAGACTAGTCAGAGGGAGGTAGTAGTAGTATTGCAAAGATGAAATATTTACGTGTGCATGGTATTTTGTATTTTCACAAGTGGCATGGATTAGCGAAATTTCCACGCTTGCAAACATTTCATTTTCAAATACATTTCGGCGGTACAAAATTGTATCAAATTAGCGAAAATTACATGCTAAAAAAATGACAGTTCTTTTCAAATCGCAAACATTTTAAGTCACAAAAATATTTTTCTTTAACAGTATTAATGAATAAAAGTAATAAACTGGTGGCTAGTTGTGATGCCAAATCATTGTATGCTTAAGGGCTCGGGAAGCAACATTTGCACAGTATTTTTTCTGGGAGATGAGAGCACATCAAACATATGGAATTGCATTCTGAATGTACAAAGAATGTCCTTCTGATATCAAATAATTTTGATTTTTTTTTAAATTCGCGATATTATAATACACATTTTATGGCAAATAAAAATGTATATTTTTAAAAATTAAACAGTCCTCAAAGTAAATTGTATTTAAATCTAATGATATGTACCAAAAGTATATGTAGCTGGGATGAAAAACCCTTGCAATAGACAGTTACAATGTAGTAGTTTGGGTCCCGGCCGGTTTGTGCTCCTTCGTCACTAAACAAACCATCTAGCTTAAAAAATCCCTTGAAGTGTACACATCCCAAATTTGTGTTGAATCGGTTGTAAATCAACCACCCACCAGGTATTTTATTCAATCATCTCAAATTTATAAAGATGTACAATCATATAATTAACATTCTTTAGCCTGGTAGGATTTATTCTATACAAATTATGACATATCTATACTATTAAAGAGGAACTTGCCGATAATCGATACTTTGAAGAGGAACTGATCGATTCATCGGTATCATCTCGGAGATTATAGATAAATTATAAATTAATAAATAGATAAATAAATAAGTTCTAGCATTTCCAGATGAATGGTAAATGCATAGATAGATAGATAAATTAATAAATACAAATAATTATTTGGATTTATTCGGTGATCAACCAATGGTGGCCCGCTTATTTACGGTCCGTTGCTGCGTTGCTATACGCGGATTACGCACAGGTCGTGGCAACTTCCGACGCCGCTAATGGTAACAAAACTTCCAGTTTCATCTAAGACGGAAAATATCACATCTCTTAGACGGAACTATTCAATTAATGGCTGAGACAAAGGTGGTTTTAAGTTACGTATTTTGAAAATAAATGGTCCAAGTGATCTCATAATTTTGAAAGTGATATTAGTTTATCCGTTCGTGGTGACTTTCGACGGAGAGTGGGCATTATGCGGCATGGTAACCGCAACGGCTATACTAATAAATCAACTGCATTCGTTTATGCAAATTATGACTTTCGGAAACTTCTTTTGTGATGACTTTCCGAAGATTTTAAATTCAAGGTAGGCCTAGGCATATATACGGTATTGGAAAGTAATTTGAGTTTATTCGTTTGTCATGTTGTGATGAATTTCGATGGGGAGTGTGGGGCATTATTAGCAGATTATAGCATGGTATAAAACCGCAACCGCTAAATATCCGTGGCGTAGATTTCTTTTTGACATTAGGGGAGGGATGAAAACATTTCTTGAAGTAGGCATATTAATAGTGAATCCGGCATCTTTTGGCAACATTAACAATGGCGTAGATTTCTCTTGACATGGCATGGGGATGGGTCCGTTTAAATCAATTTCTTGCAATAGGCCTACAGTGAAGCCAGCATCTTGGCGACAGAATAATTTATGGCAAGCTAATTAGGCCTACTGGTGAATTATATTGTGCAAAAGTGGAACAAATGCGCACGAAGACCGCAAAAATTGGCACTTTTTAGTTTGGCCAAAAATGAGGTTAATTTGGTCAGAAACCCACATCTATTATAAGACTATTATACATGTGTGAACTTGGGGTGATTGTACGGACCATTGACCTTATCAAAACATTGGGGGGGTTATACCCACCCCAACACCGAATTTACGCTATGTAACTCAACCTTCTTGAAACCCAATGTTGCTATAGGCCTACTTGATGAAACAGAAACACATATAAAAAGAACGAGCGAAAGAAATAAAGGAACCCACATACATGCGTCAACATGGAGGTGATTCAGTAGATCATGCCCTTATCGAAATATTGAGGAATTTATTACTCATCCCGGGATTTATGCCTATGTAAAGAAAGAAGAAGGAAGGAAGGAAAAAAGGAACGAAAGAGGTGAAGGAAAGTGGGAACGAAAGAGGGAAAGAAACGAAAGAAAGAAAGAAAGAAAGAAAGAAAGAAAGAAAGAAAGAAAGAAAGAAAGAAAGAAAGAAAGAAAAAAAAGAAACAACGGGAAAGCAAGAAAGAGAAAGGAGAGAGAAACGAAAACAAAGAAGAAATAGACAGACAGATAGAAAGAAAGAAAGAAGAGAGAGAGAGAGAGAGAGAAAGAAAGTGAACAAGCAAGAAACATAAAGAGAAATGGAACGCAGGAAAGAGAGAAACTGAAAGAAAAAAGGGAAAGACAAAGAAAAATAAGTAAAAGGGGAAGGAAAGAGGGAAGAAAGAAAGAAAGAAAGAAAGAAAGAAAGAAAGAAAGAAAGAAAGAGGGAAAGAAAGAAAGGAAGATAGAAAGAAAGGAAAGAAAGAAAGAAAGAAAGAAAGGGAAAGCAAGAAAGAAAGTGAGGGAAAGCAAGAAAGAAAGGGAGGAAAGCAAGAAAGAAAGGGAGGAAAGCAAGAAAGAAAGGGAGGGAAAGCAAGAGAAAAGGAGGGAAAGCAAGCAAGAAAGAACGGAAAGCAAGAAAGAAAGAACGGAAAGCAAGAAAGAAAGAACGGAAAGCAAGAAAGAAAGAACGGGAAAGCAAGAAAGAAAGAACGGGAAAGTAAGAAAAGAAAGAACGTCGTTTACAAAGTAGAGGCAACAAATGGTAGGCCTACCACATCACTAACAGCGTAATAATTGAGCTGTTAAAAGCGATACCAATTGACATGATTACCATTTCCATCGTTTATACTAACCGATCCCGTTTACTAACCGCTCCCATTTACTCATCTAGCGGGGGCCCGCGCGAAGCGCGGGTACCCGCTAGTATATATAATAGTCACTGAAAATTTGCAGAGTGGCGGCAATATAGCACAGGCCTGTTCGGGTGGCCGGCTACTTTGTTATTTGATGTGCTACTTTTCTATCCAGCTTTTGCCATTATATAGCTAGCAATGGTGTACTGACAGGGGGCAGGTGAATACCAGGACAACATGTGATGTTCATCTTCCTATTTTGGCTAGTCTACTTCATAGCCCCTTTTGGAAATTCTTCAATATCAAGTCATCTCACAATGATTACAAGTTCAGAACGAGAACCATTCCAATCCAAAAACCGCGACACCCAAGAAAAAATGTGTTTTCTCTGGGCAGAGCAGTCACTGGGGATGTGTTTCATGGAATGGCATACATGTAAATGGTGTGAATTGTTTGACAAAAAGGGAATGCAAAGCAGTCTATGTTTTGGCCTTTTTTAGGCCAAAAATATCCTTATTTTGGTCCATTTCAGCATGAAAGTGCTACATGATGTGCAAATACATTGACGATATTTAAGTTATTTTGGTAGTGGATCAGCTGGACGATTTTGTCACTGATTATTATTAAATAGACGGTATAATATAGCTCTCCCGAGTCCTGATACATAAAAATAAAAAAAGTTAACCAAAATTAGACATAAAAAAAGATGACATGTTACTTTTGGCAGGATAGGACATGTTACTTTACCGGAGTAGCCTTTCCTGTAGTTGCTTTTATGCAGACTTTTATATACCAATGTGTACATGTGCAGTACATACAAGAGCTCTGGACCTGTATATGCACACACACTGTTGTAACAGCTGTCGTACAATTGATGTACTGTCTTAATTATTCATTTATTATTTCCCAAATCTAATAAATCAATCAATATCAATGCATTGTTGTTTTTCACTCAATCTTAATTATAAATTCACCATCCCTAGTTGTAATGAGGCCTGGCTACATAATGACTGGTACAATTGATCAAATATGTTTTTTTTTTTCTTCCAAAAGTGCTTTTTTATGTTGATTTTTATGTATCAGTTTTTGGCCTTCACACTAGGTAAAGGGGCTGTTGTGTAATAAGAAAGATTCTTGCAAAATGCTGTTGTCAAAATGCATGTGGAATTCTACCCCTGTCCACCGACAGTGCACACTACACAATGAACCACAGACTTCTATACATACCGGCGTGTGCATGTTGTCAATACTGCAAAAGTGGAGTGTTTTGCAGCACAGTAATTTTCACAGTTTGTGGTCAGAACAAAAAGATTGATATTATTGTATAGAAAACTTAAGGTGGTACTACACCCCCTGATAAATTTTGTGACTAATTTTGCATTTTTCTTAAAAAATAACTACACACTGGTAACAAAGGTTATGTATTGTATTATAGGGGCAAGGAATCCAATTACTTCACTGAAATTTCAGTGATTCAAGACAAGTGGTTCATTTCAAAGTGAAGCAGATAATAAAGTTTTCTGACATGAAACAGTAAGAAAACAAATTTGACCCCACGCGGAAGCAATTCCGGTTCATACCGATCAGGTCTGTGTTTTCCGGGTATTGCCATAGCTGTGTGACAGCATCGTGTGTTGACCAATGAGAGCTGCCCTCTCGTCAGCGCTAGGTCACCGTCGGAGGTGATTTGTTTTCATTACAGTATTGGTTACCAGAATGGATAGACGAAAATTTTAATTCCCACCCACCTCTCCCAATTAAAGGGGAACTTATGTGTTTGTCAAAATGTTAAGGCAAGCACATAATTTTTTTTCAAGCAAATCATAAGTTGTTTTTAAAAAACAGGTACTACTTTCCTTACATAATTAAGGAAAACAATTTAAATAGTTGCATGATAATATAGCATGCTCTAGGCATGCTATTTGAACACAGATAATGATATGGATAAAGAAATTTTTATGGGATATGGATTCTTGAGTCGGGTAGTTGCTGTAGAACAGAAATTGGGTTGAGTATTTTGCTTTTATCATGGAATCCCATGAGGATTTGTATTAATTTTCCCCTTTGGATTTGCTTTGGGATTCAGATTCTTCAGTATAGTGTTGCTGTGTGGAACAGAAATTGGTTGAGTATTTTGCTTTCATCTTGGAATCTCAAATATCCTTGTTGATATAAAATAGCAAATAAATGAGAAGCTCCCGACATGCTCGGTCAAAATCCATTATAATGCTATATAGCAGCAGCATAAAATTTAACTGCAGCATATAGCATTATTACAACAGATCTGTTTTCAAAAAATTTCTAACATATAGGAAGGAGTCCTCACAGAAGACAGACTTATCAATCAAGAGTTAACATGTCATGTTTAATTACATACATGTATACCAGTAATACATAGAGGACAAGCCACATATTAAACAAGGAGATGTTTGTTTTCTTTTATCTTGCATCTTCCACTTCTATGCACCTGTATCTCTATATTTCATATTAATATCAGTCATTGTAGCTTCCAGGTATGATACCTAGAGGCTTAACTCCAATGAATGTAGCCTTTGGGGCAATTGATTGTATGCACTAATTATATAATGAAAAGCTGATAGAGTGGAAAGTTTCGGCCATTATAAAAAAATCACTTTGTCGGGTTATTTGTGGGCTCCACGTTCCTCAGTAATGCTTGCTGTAGAATAGACAATTTTGCTCTTATTCTGGAGTTCCCCTTTGAATTTGCGATTGGGATTCAGATTCTCCAGTCGGGTGTTTGCTGGAGAACAGAAAAATTGGGTTGAGTATTTTTGCTTTTATCTTGGAATCCCATCCTTTCTGATTTCATTCCAGGGTTGTGTACAAACCCTTTGCTTTTAATGATATAATGGCTGAAATCTTTGTTTATGAAAATAAAATTATTGTCTATCCTGATGGCCAATAAGTATTGCCAAAATTTGCTGTTGCCTTGTGTTTCATTGTCTCCGTCTGGGGTTAATTTATATTTTGAGTCCACTTTTGCAACAAAACAGTTCTCACTATGGACATTTTGTTTGATTGGATGGACTATAAATTATGAATTATAATAAATGATAAATCCATTCTAGCTCCAGTGACACCTCATTGATTTCCTTGGCCCTTTATATTAGGTATTATTCACATTTACTTTGAAAAATCAATATTTACAGGGCTGTGTGTTTCATGCCACTCCAGTGAACATAGGCCTAAAAAACTTTTTATCATGAAATGTAAGGTATAACTTGAGCATATTAGGCCAAAAAAAAATAATGGTTTGTCTCAAAGCTCACAAGTGGTTTGAAAACAAATGCGATTTTTTAAATTTTTTTATTCCCGACTTTTTTCATAGTATTTGGAGAAAAAAAATTTTGAAATAAAAAAAAATTTCGCTTTTATTTTTTTCCAAATCTCACGAATTTACAAATGCGCGCGCGAGCTTTGAGACAAACTTTTTTTTTTTGCCTTATTGGGCTAATTTAAATTCAAAATATATGTAAATAGCGCCCTCAATTTGCACACAAATGTACAGTTTATAGAATTGAAATTACACAAAAAAAGCAGAAAAAGATGAATAATTTGATATAGAAATGAAAAACTATGTTAAAAATTGCTACAAAATATATGTGTATACAGTTTATTAGTGTGATGGCTGTTGGTATTATTCAGGTCGAGAATGGAACATTATAATAAAGTTTTGTTAGAAAAATTAATAAATGATCACATCAAACAACCATGATAAGGTGTCAGTGGAGTTGGATGGAACAGCTAATATCTCATCTGCAATGTTTCAATAACAGTCCTGATGTTCTGTAATTAACAGTGTTGTTTTTTCTCTTTGTTTCTTTTTATATTTCAGTACGTCAGGGGAATCCCTGTACAGGCTCTTGGGAGTAGAAAAAGAAGCAGATCCAGAACAAATTAAAAAGTCATACAGAAAGGTTAGTTATTTAACACGGTCATAGAATTCTTGAGATTCAGAATTGCGATTCCCAAGTCAATCCCCGAATGCGTCCATACGATAATCGTCAGGTTTCATAATACCTGATGACATCAGTTCTGGAATTGCAGATGGAAGCAGTGACGTAGCTAGTGGTTGTGGCGCCAAGGTCAAGGATACAAAATGACGGCACCCCAAACCAAAATGATTAGTTATTGACCCAAATATTTTTACCCCGAGCGCTCAAGAATCCCAAAAAGGGGGTGGGTAGTGATCATTAATTTTCAGCACTTTTTTTAAACATAACACCATTTGCATATATAATAAATATGTTGACACCATACTATAGCACCTGTGGACATGCCTAATGTGGATGATTTTGAAACAGTTGGTAGTAATTGTCATCAATCAATTCAGCAAATTAACTTGTGAATCTGTGACTTATTTTAGTAGCAAGGTAGGTATTCAATCACAGGTGTTTCAGCATCTGTAACAACAACAGATAAACCCCTTTTATGAAATATTTGGCAGAAAAACATTTTGTGTAATTACATGCATGTATTCTATAGTTTATAGATGAGTTGACATGTGACACGATCAAGGGAAATGAGTCGGATGTCGCTAATATTGATTTTGAGATATTGGCAAAGAAAGTGTTAAAATTCTTTTGTTTTATATTGTTTTTAGCGATTGATTAAGTGACGTAACTTCACAAAGAAAAGTCGTATCAACATAGGGTTTTCAGTTTCTCTAAATGTCCTCTTTAGAAACATGTGACGTGTCATGTCAAAAGGAGACACTTTTGGGCAGGATCGTAAAATGGAGAAATAGCCAAAAATCTACCCGGGGTGATTTTTTCACAATTTGGGTTTCTTGCAATTTGTGATGTTATTAATGTTAAAAATATTGGCCAATAGTGTCAGACCGGAATATAACTGGCATCTTGTATTTTTTGAGACATTTTTCAAGGTAATTCCTACTCTGAACATTGTCAATAATATTTTTAAAGGCCGATATCTCAATTTCCAATTTTATAATACCATAACTTACGAACTCAATATCTTCGCTTAGGAATGTCCAATTTCATTGGGGAAAACGGCATTGTGGAGCAAAATATCTCTATTTTATAGATATGTAAAAACCTCAAAATTGATAACCTGCCCAAAAGTGTCTCCTTATGACATGACAAGTCACACATGTATGTAAAACTCATTTTCGACCAGGGTCGACATGTGACTCATTCCCCTTGATCATGTCACATATGATGTCATTACTAGGCAATTTCTCGGCAGTGTCCATTGCACGGTTCTGTCATATGTGAGGAGAGCCTTGATCTGCCACCAATGTGTGCCAGCATTCCCTCAAGGAGGTACAGAGTAACTGACTTGTTTGCCTAACCCAGGGATGTAGTTTAACACCTCACCAAATGCCAGGGGTGGGTAACTTTGCTGTCGGGCAGGTAAATTTTCAAAAGTGCCCACCTGCCTGCCGGGTAAGAAATTGAAGATGATAAACTGTTAATAGTGCAGCCCTCAGCTGAGCTACTCTAGGATTATGGGATATGTTTTCCGATCTTTCTAGGTCCACTTTTTAGTGTTCAGAAAGTCCAAAAAAAGGCAATGTTTAGGTGGTACCGTGGTTGTGTCTGCTTTTTACCCCAAATTCGGCATAAGCGCACCTTTTCATTTGGAAAAGGTCTACATTTTGGAAGTCCTGCACCCTCCCAATAAATATGAATATGTGCCTGACAATACTGTATCACATTGATTGAAAGTGTGTATGAATCATTGTAGATAGTGAAATATTAAACGAAAATTCACCGAGTTAGATGTTTGCAAAAGTGTGCATCTTTTTAAATTGAGTGTGGCTCTGGCTCTATGTCGGGCATGTACAATTTCTCAAATTCTGTCCGGCTGGTAAAGTTACCTGGCTAGTGGCCAAAAAAGTTCGAGTACACCCCTGCCTCAACTTCTTCATTTATTTGTATGCTTAAAGGGGGGTAACCCTATTGGTTTTGGATATGGATTGTCTTTAAAATTACATAATAATATCAAATATCGCCCCCTTTATGCTGCTTTGTGAAAAAAAAGAGCATTTTCGGCGTAAATGTGAATAAATAGACAAATTAGCAATCCAATAACTTGGTATACGTGAATTGCATTCTGGGTAGGCAAGCAACAACAACCATTTCCGTTCAGTATGACAAATTTAATGCTGACATGCTGTACAATCAATGCCCGGCCCGTATTGAACGAAAAATATTTGTTTTTTTTCGTACCGTTTCAGAAAAAGGAAACAAAATATATTTCACCTTGCAATATGTACATTTCAAATGAAAATAAAAAAGTTTGGGTTAAAAATGGAAAGGAAAAAAAAACCCATTCCGACACCGGATTTTGAACCGGTTACCTCTTGGGTAGAAACATGAAGCGCGCGCTAACCGACTGAGCTAATCGGCCCGCTGCCTCTATCGTGGAAATTTTATAATTAAATACGGCACACCGTCTAGACGCGTCTCCTCAGCAGTTAGTGTGGTTCGCTTTTTCACAGAATGTGTATGACGCTTGAAACCAAAGTAGCTGTTGAGGCGACTGATATTACGAGCTAGCTCGTTCATAATTCCCGGCCCAGAAATCAAAGTATTTACCATTGTTTACAAACTGGTATACCTGTAAAAGCCGCTGTGTTTCATGATTTCTCCGAAATACATCGACTTGGAGCGTCAAATTTCAGGATAGTAATGAGAAAAATAGTATCTATTATGTGATACCAAAACCTCATCAACAATGAAAAAAATCGGGGATGATGCTGTCGATCGGGTTACGGACCTTTAATAACCAGTTTTGATTTCTTTTTCCTATTTTTACCTCTTCAGATGGCTCTCAGGTATCATCCAGATAAAAATAGGGATGATCCAACAGCAGAAGATAAGGTAAATATATCGCCGTATAGATTCCCCTAATGGTGCATAATGGTCTCCTTTGCCATAGGGTATGCTTTGAATATCCGAACAAGAATTAAGGGTCCTTGCCCATATTTGCTGGTGGGATTTTTACTGTAGGGCCACTTGTAAGTTTGTGCCTAACATTGCAGTTATGTCAAGGGAGCCCATGCACCATTAGTAGGCATGTCCACTAAAAATTGAAGTACTTTTAAATTGATTCAGACCTAACTTATTGGCTGGGAATTGATGAAAGAAACATTTTGGCGTTTAAATAATCTTAATCGGACGTTTCTTTCCAGAGATATGGCCTTTCGAGTGTCACGGTTTTATATAGGGCTGCTAGAACATGTTAAAAGTTAAAGTCCAAAAGGAATACTAACAGAAAGTGCAACTTTAAGGTACTTTTTCTTAATGTATTTATTAACTAGCTTATCTGGAACATTATATTTGCTTATAACAACATGAAAATAAGATCATCCTGAAAATTTAATCGATTTTGTTGACATACAACAAAAAATATAAGACCTCAAAACCCATGGTTTGTTTGGTGAAACCTCAAGCATGATCATAGATGGCCGCCATGGAAAATATCTCCATAGAGGAGATGAACAATAAGTGCATTATTTCAAATGAAAAGCGGTAGTCTTAAACATTGTTCAATCTTTTAAGGTCAGCACATTTTATCTTCAAAAATTATTATATTTCATCATGGCATAAGTTTGGTAACATTAATCACTACCAATTTTGAGAAATTTGCTCCAACTCAAAGGTTATCTTTACTACATTGAGCAATACACTGTGTGTGCATGGAAGCCATGATGGATAGCATATGAAATAGACATGGTAGTGAGAAGTGCATGGGGAAGTGCATGATTTGAGATGGGCATGCGTAGGCTTAAACATTCTTAAATTTCTTAACATCCTACACATTTTGTCTTCAAAAATAGTTTAATTTTATGAGTATGTAAGTTTGCTTGTCTGATTCACTCCAAATTCGGAGATAATTGCGTTTGAACACCTGATGCACGGAATGGTGTCACTTCAACCTGTTGTAGTTCTCATGTCATTAAATTTTTCATTAAAAAAAGTTGATCTCTTCATGAAGGAAGGTCCTCTCTATTTACTGACCAAACAGGAAAAAGTTTGGTTAATGTTTTCCGGAGGAATCAGGAATTTCTTGAAACACCCTGATATAGGCCTACATTTGGATCAAAACAAGTATATACGCCATTTAACAGGCCTGGGATTTCTTGTATCGATCAGTTTCTCCATAGACAATACGTGTGTGAGTGCACGCACACAGTAAATGAAAAATCGTTCTAGTGGAAACTGTATTGACAGTGGGCATCCCTACCATTAGGCGAATCTTTACGGTATTGTGAGTTGAGTTAATATCATTGATCATCATTATGTCCAGAAAGAAACCAAGTAGCTATCCTTGATGTGTTAAGCCTCCAGCATACTTTCCTGCCTCTTGCCGCTGCGGCAAGCGGCAGGGCGTTTCAACCAATGACAAGCCTTGATTGTGTCTGTTTGTCTGCAATACGCGTGCGCCACGCCGCTCAGCGGCAAGCGGCAGGGTAGTATGAAACCAGCATTAGCCATATAGGGGTTACTCCATATGAAATCAAGGAGGCGCCCCACCTGACCCCCTCAGATTTGCTTTATATTTTAGTCATATGTTGTACCTGTAAAAATATTAAAAACCTGCAAATTTGAGGTCTGTAGCTCTTCTTGGATTTTCTGTGGCAGCCATTTAAAGTTGGAGTAGGGGGTCTAAATTTGGACCCAAAAGTTGCCCTTTAAATAAATTTCATCTTTGGGAGTCTGTGCCTTCTTTATAAAAAGAGAGAGATGTCTGAGACTTTGTATACACACTAACTGCATGCCCAATTTGTCAAAAAATATAAAATAAAAAAATTCTGTAATTGCGTGTTGTGTCACGGGGTCATTAAATATGCAAGAAAAAATGCAAGGTTTTGTAAACTGGCAAGTTTAACCCCCTTAAATTCACATTTTTTGTCACATTAATTATTTTTTGTTATCACTGATGCTATATATAGGATAAATACAATGCATATCCAAAAATTTAGGTCACAGCTCATTTACATTTCAACAGCGCCCTCACGAAGATGACATTTATTGTAAATTCAACATTTTCAGGGGCCCAAAGTCGATGTGGTCCACTTTCAAAATTTATAAAACATCACTTTTATATAACTACTAGTCTTAAATTCCAACTTTGCTAAGTCTCAGTAATTGTATAAGTTGACTTCATATAAAACAAAATTGACCATTTTCTTATGATTGCATGTAGTGCAAATGTGCCGAATTCGGAAGGCTTGAAAGTCAAATTGGCCCCAATATTGAAAATAAAATGAAATAAAAGTAAATAGGGCCAATAACTACGCATCTAGTCATTTATTTTCAATATTGTGGCCATTTTGACTTTTAAACCTTCCGAATTCGGCACATTTGCAGTACATGCAATCATAAGAAAATGGTCAACTTTGGGCTTGTTGTTTTATATGAAGTCAACCTATAAAATTACTGGGATTGAGCAAAGTTGTAATTTAAGACTAGTAGTCATATAAAAGTGATGTTTTATAAATTTTGTAGGTTGACCACATCGACTTTGGGCCCCCTGAAAATGGTGAATTTGCATTAATTTTCATCTACACCAACTTTAAATGGCTACCATAGAAAATCTGTATATATTGAAAATGAAATGGAAATAAAAGTAAATAGGACCAATAACTACTCATCTAATCATTTATTTTTAATATTGTGGCCAATTTGACTTTCAAGCCTTCCGAATTGCACATTTGCACTACATGCAATCATAAGAAAATGGTCAACTTTGGGCTTGTCATTTTATATGAAGTCAACCTATACAATTACTGGGACTTACCAAAGTTGTAATTCAAGACTAGTAGTTATATAAAAGTGATATTTTATAAATTTTGAAGGTGGACCACATCGACTTTGGGCCCCTGAAAATGTTGAATTTGCAATAAATTTCATCTTCGTGAGGGCGCTGTTCGAAATGTAAATGAGTTGTGACCTCAATTTTTTGGATATGCATTGTATTTATCCTATACATAGCATCAGTGATAACAAAAAATAATTAATCTGACAAAAAATGTGAATTTAGGGGGGCTGAACTTGCCAGTTTACAAAACATTACATTTTTTCTTGCATATTTAATGACCCCGTGACACAACGCGCAATTACAGATTTTTTATATTTTTTATTTGTTGACAAATTGGGCATGCAATTAGTGTGTATACAAAGTTTCAGACCTCTCTTTCTTTTTATAAAGAAGGCACAGACTCCCAAAGATGAAATTTATTTAAAGGGCAACTTTTTGGTCCAAATTTAGACCCACCTACTCCAACTTTAAATGGCTGCCACAGAAAATCCGTAAGAGCTACAGACCTCAAATTTGCAGGTTTTTATTTGTTTACAGGTACAACATATGACTACAATATAAAGCAAATCTGAAGGGGTCAGGTGGGACGCCTCCTTGATTTCATATGGAGTGACCCATAGGCTTCCACATTAAGGGTACTACACCCCTGGCCAATTTTGTGCCTATTTTTGCATTTTTCTCAAAAATTATAAGCGCATTGGTGACAAGTAAGATATGTATATTATAGGGCAAGGACTACAACTACTGCACTGGAAATTTTATTTCAGCACAGACAACAGTTGTGGAGTTACAGTAAAAAATGAGGGAAAACCAATATTTCATCAATAAATCAATAACTACTTGCTTTGATTTGCTGAATTTTCAGTACAGTAGTTGTAGTCCTTGCCCCTATAATATACATATCTTACTTGTCACCAATGTGCTATAATTTTTGAGAAAAATGCAAAAATAGGCACAAAATTGGCCAGGGTGTAGTACCCCTTAAGAACTACTGAACCAATGTTGGGCTTGTTTGTACTCATTTTAATGCATTTTTATGCTAATTCCAAAGTTCACTGTTCTTTACCAATCTCAGATTGTTTTAAAAGGGTCTAGCCTTCAAATAAACAAGTTTTCAATTTATCAAAACCAGTAGAAAAAACTGACAATCTTCTTGCTGACAGTTTTGTCAGTGAACCACTGTCAGCAAGAAAATGGTAAGTTTCTATTACTGGTTTTGATAAATTAAAAATTTGTTTATTTCATTATTTAAACCTGATGAAACTGTTTCACGGGTCTAGCCGTTGTTATCAACCATTGTTGACTTGTTTTGGACCACCAGAAGTTTGTTTTTTGTCGGCCCAAAAAATGTACAAAAAAACCAAACAATTAAGTTCAAATGGCTGATTTTTTTTCCAGTTGAAAAAGGTTTAGCACATAAAACAGAAATCTCGACAGCCTGAATGAATTTTTCTATCCAGTTGGCCTGTATATTGACAAGACAGAGCCCATTCTTGACTGGAGTTCCTGCCTATAGCATATTCGGTGCACATTGAATTATTAAAACCAATTTTCAACTATCTCACCTTTCAGATTTACAATTCTATTGGGAATAGTACTGGGTATCTGTGTTGTGTTTAGTGTTGGGTTGCACCTGGACATACATTATGCCACCTTCAGGGTCTGAAATAAGGAAATAATAGAGGCTGTCATGCAGATAATCATTTAAAGCATAGATTCTATTTGTACTAAAATATTTCATTTGTCCTCAAAATGTGTGTGTGTGTGTGTGTATGTGTAGGAGGGATCTCCCAGTCAGAACTTTTGCTCCCCCATCATGAAAAGCCAAACTTTTTGAAAATTTCCTCTTTTTTCTTAAATTGTTGGCAAAATTTGTTGATTTTCTCCTCCCCCTGCACTTTTCTCCCCAATGTTCCCCTCCTACCATACTCATATTGGGTTATTCCTCCATTGAGACACAACCTTAATCTTCCACACAGGGAATGTGAATATCAAAATGGTTACCTGGGATTATTGTTACAAATTTTATCAATATGGTCATGTGATTACACAGTAGTAAAGTTAAAAATTAACTCAAATTCTTTAAGTACTCATATCTAATCAATTCTCAGAATATTTGTATTTTGTCATTAACAGTAAAGATACAGCTTACCCTGATCACACAGAGCCTGAAGTGGACTTAGTCCGTATTTGTTTTGAAGTAGACTACATGTACCATCAATAAATAATTTATGCTAATCCTTAGTTACAAAATAGTACAATCTGAATTTGAGATTGCAATTGGAGTCGCCTTCTCTCTGTGTAAACAAAGTCTAAAACTGAGTGACACTGATGAAGAAATATATGTATATTGTTTTTCTCTGAAAAAAAAAGGATTGCCATTTCTGACCCATATGTTAAGGTGGAAATAATATGTAGATGCCATTATTTAACTGAAATCAATTTTTTATGTACTTATAATACTTACTTCTATTTATTTTATTTTCTGCAGTTCAAAGAAATCAACAGAGCGCACAAAGTTCTATGTGACGAGAAGAAGAGACAAATATACGACGAGTACGGCTCGTTTGGTCTGTATATAGCTGAGCAGATAGGAGAAGAAAATGTAGATTTATACTTCCTGGTTAATAGTAAATGCTTTAGGGTGAGTACTTGCTAAAGAAATTATACTTTTTCTGAACGAAGGCTTTGCATCAAATTATAATTTATTTCTTTATTTGCTGATTCTCTTGTCATGCCACATTTTGATTATTGCAGTCATGTTTGGTCCAACTGTTCACTTACTCTGTCAAGTAAGTTACAAATTCTCTTGAACAACCTTGCCAGAATTATTCTTTCTGCTGATATCAGAACTAATATTGATTCAATGATGTCTTCTCTCAAGTGGCTTAAACTAGATAAAAGGTGGAATAATCATATTCTTATTATGTTATTTAAATGCCTTACTGGCAGAGCTCCTGATTATCTTTGTTCCAAATTTTCATTTACCAAATTCACTCATGATCATATCACAAGAGGTACTTCCTCCAATTCACTTGTTGTTCCTCAATTTAACAATAACTCTGGTAAGAGATTGTTTCAGGCGAGAGCAGCAAATCTGTGGAATAGTTCTGTTGATGTTGACACTTTCGCACTAATTATATTTCCTTGAGCCTAAGTGAATTTAAATCAAGAGCTCTCACAATCCACACTGTTCATTGATTTTCATATTTTCATGATTCTTGTAATTTATTTATACATTGTAATATGGTATTGCATATTTTTCTTGTAATATTTGTGTAATAAATGTATTTAAGTGAATTACACCTGTACATGTATGTCACAGGGCCTCCAAGAATAGCAGTGCTTTTACACTGAAGGAGCTACCCTGTATAAAGAAAGTTGAAATAAATAATAAATAAATAAAGATGAGCATTAACAAGGCTTGATTTATTACACTATTTCCCCCTTCATGAGCAAGCATGATGTTGAGAAATATTTTTCTCAGGGGAGCATGAATTTCAAATGGAATTAACACATTAGGCAGCAACCTTTGAATTTCATACACCCTCGACCTGAATCTTCCACAGGAGTGTGAGTTTCAAATTACATTGGTTGATGTGCTAATTCCATTTGAAATTCATACTCCTCATGTGGATGATATTTCTAAAATCTTCCAAAGGGGGGGATGTAGACTTTAAATGGATCAGCCCAATGAGTCAGTTAGGGGGGCAATCTAGGGGTCCAGGGTTGCCAAACCCGCGATTTGGTAGCCCAATTGGGCGACCTTTGAAGATTTTTCCCGCGACTTTTGACAATTTCCTGTCCCATAGAAACCAATGCTTAAGAAAAAAATTGGGCGACTTTTCAACATTTGCTCCCGCGACCTTCGATAGTTTCCTGCCCCATAGAAACCAATGGTAAAGAGAAAAATTAGGCGACTTTTTCGATTATTTGACCCGCGATTCGGGCTGAAATCTTTTGGCAACCCTGTAGGGGTCTGTGTGATGTTGTATTTTAATTTAAAGATTGCCACATACAGTAACACGTACTTAGGGATTCAATCATGTTTCACCGTTGTTCATCACCGTTTAACAACGATGCGGCAGCGTCGTCTGCGTGGTTTACTTCAGCGAGGGCAGCTTTAGCTGCCCGGCGAAGTAAACTACGCAGACACGCCGACGCGAGTTGTTAAACGGTGATGAACAACGATATGAAATGATTGAATCCTTTCAACAACTTTCAACAACTAAATATCGTATAATTCACGATTATTTTACGAGGAATGTCGGTTAATCATTGCCACTCAGCCTGACAAAAACTTCGATGATTTCTCTTTTGATATCAGCAATAAAACTACAGAATAAAACGGCAATGTTTAGCCGCTACCTGAAAAATACTGAATTCAACTTGTAAGCTTGCATACGCACAAAGGTTCCAGGCATGACGAATTTTACGCGCTCTCGCGTAACGCGTAGTCTCGCTAGCATTCGCATATACGCTACAGTAAAAGTGTGGGTTCATCACGGTTTAACAACGGTTGGCTCCTGTACAAAGGTATAGGAAGAGTTGTTGAAATTAAAAATGATAGAAGTAAGACATTCAGTATCTTGTTTCAGTTGTCATGTTCTGTTAATCAATGAGCACACAAAAACCATCATCAAACATAACTGGATCAGAAAGATGACTGTTCAATAATAAGGTTGCCTTTTGACTGGCGATAGATGAAAAATACTAGTGAGCAGTCTCTGTCTGCATATGTCCTTTAAATCTTGAACCAACATTTCTACAGGAAGAATGTACTAAACAAACCACTTAGTTTGTTGAGTTACGATTATGACATCACAGGCATGCTTACTTTGTACACTAAGATAATAAGACTTTCATTTAATGATATACCCTTTATGGAACTCTAATAATGTTATGATAGTGACTAGCATGTATTTTTACCCTAGTTTACAATTGACCTTTTTCAAAACTTTTCTTTCTGTGAACTTGTATACTGCGCCAATAAAGTATCCTTACACTTGGAAAAATAATCACAATTTCCAAACTGAACAATATTGGGGTAAATTTTTTTTTAATAGATGCACTATCTAATCCTGCACATTATGAGACCAAATTGGATCCAATGTGACTTTAAGAAGCAAAGTTACAAGCATTTGGTTAGACTAGACATCTGGTTTGAGAGTGGTGAATGGCTAATTTATGTGTTTGGCTTTAATTTAAAACAAAAGGAACAAAAGAAAACTGAAACAAAAGAACTGACAAATAAAATGAAAGTTATGAAAAGTACAGAGACTGCTTTAAATAACGCTTCATTGAAGAAACTGTGTTGTCTCGTTGTTGCGCTTGTTGGAATCTTTTTGCGCCTTGTATAGGCCAATTTGTCACTTTTAAAACAGGACCTTCGTCTATTCAATTGCTTGTAACTTTACTTCTTGAGGTCACATTGGATTCAATGTGATGTCATAATGTGTAGGATTAGATAGTGCATCTATTAAAAAAACATATTTACCCCAATATTGTTCAGTTTTGAAATTGTGATTATTTTTCCAAGTGTAAGGATACTTTATTGGCGCAGTATATAATCACTGTCAGTCTGCCATCACATTTTATACTGCATAAGTAGAAATTTTTGCATTTATTTTTATACTTTGCACATTCCAAGCAGCTAGCGTGAAAATAACAATGCGTGAATATGTTCCTTTTGTGTATAGGCCTGTGTAAGAAGCTTGGAATCACAATTTTAAAAACAAAGGGAACATTTCAAAATTGAATTTGGCAGTAAAAGTTGTATTACCCACATGAGAACTACCTGCTGATTGGCCAAAATGAGCATGTGAAGTTATCATCCAATCAGAAATGTTGTTAGTAGTGTCCATGGGGTTAAACAATTGTGTGATTTGATTTGATTTTGTTCAGGTTTTGACAACCCTGGATAACCCAAGAAAGCCTCTATCGAAGCTTATTTCCATTGGGGTCCATTTGAATACTGGGACAGGTTGGGAACAGTCAGGGGTTAACACCCTACTCTTTTCGAAACTGGCTGCAAGATACATGTACAGGTATGGCTCTCTGTACATAGGAGCGACGGCTTAACGTCCCCTCCGAAGGATGGAGTACTTTCATGATTCATTTACCCAATTCAAAATGAACCATGGGAAGGGTGGAAGTGTGAATCTACAGATGTTGCCAATTAATTTCAGACATTTTTCCCCAAGTCAATATCCCAGCAAATCTCCACCTCCGGGAATTGAACCTGGGACCTCATGCACTAAAGGCAAATTAGGCCATACATTTTGTAACCAGTAGTGTCCATGGGGTTAACAATTGTCTTATCTCTGTCTTACTTTTGCAGGTAACAAGTACGATATGTTTCTTTGCAACCTGTTATTGTTTCTGTTTCTGCTGTTGTCTGTGCTGCTTCTGTTGCTGTGGTAAATGTGGACCCAAGGAGGAGGAACTCACAGAGGAAGACTTTGAGGTCATCTTCCAGGATGACGATGATGAAGATGGAGAAAAAGGTATCAAATTACAGTTTCAGCTTGTTAGTCAAAATAACCAGTCAGGGTTGTTATGAACTCTAAATCCTTACCCTAAGCCTAAGCCTCGCCTATAATCTAAACCTAACTCTAAACCTAGCAAATACTTTCAATCAGGCAATTGTATTTATGAGGTGGCTGTCAAAACTGTGATCTCAGTTATGTTGGTGAGACCTCTCTGGGATTAGGCTTGCGGAACATCAAGCGGAGGTTAAGAAAGCTAACCAGAAAAACTTTACTCGGTCAGAACATAGGGCATCCGAACAAACTAAGTCGGCTATATCTGATCATGTAAGCTCTCATATAAATGCTCAATGCCATGCACAAGCACCCAGCTGTCTGACCAGTTCAATTTTCATGAAATTTACCAACACCTCTGTGCTCTCTGTATAACATATTCGTTATTTATTTTGATTTCCACAGCAATTGATGGTGAACCAATCACAACACAACCCGGCAAATCAGCCAATCAAGATCCTATAGCAATGCCCGCACCGCCCTCGCCGTCGGGACAGCATCAACCACCAAGCGTAGCTATTCCAATGCCTGCCCCTGAGACAGCCACAGAAAGGACCAGTCTAAAATCTAGTGAAGCCAAACCACCAAGCTACACAGACTGATGATTGCCGACTGGACACTACGTGCCCACACATTGTACTGTACATACTATATATCATGGGGTATATACCAAATTTTGTCATGGCTTATGAGTGCAACTTCTATGTACAACACTAGTAATGTACTTCCTTCTGCCATGGTAGAGGGTAACGTTTATATTTGACTCACATGCAAGAAGGTTGTAACATACAAAGAGATTAAGAGAATGTTACTGTCTTTTGGGTTAACTGTATGGTACACACTTTGGCAAAATAAGTATCTTCTTGTTGTTTTGACAAGTTAAATCCTTTAACCATGTGAGGTAAGGACCGCTGATATATCGATAATAATAAGTAAATCAACTATCCAATAATATCGATTTCACTTTCTGAAGAAAATCAATATATCCAAGTTGTGGATAATGAAAAAAAAAGTATCAAAAATCGGGCGTATGCAGTGTGTTTGCCACCGCTATTACATCAAACAGACATATTTTGAAATGTCAAAACCTCTGCAATCAATAACTGTTGCTTTACTTTACCGCATTTGAAAGTTTATATTCCATCCAGTTTTTGAAGCTTTTAGTAACTTGAATTTTCAGATCACAAAAATTGGGAGGAAAATCGATATATCAATTTTTGATGATATTGAATGGCCGATATATCAATTTTTAAAGTTCTGACATCGACGGTCCTTAATGTGAGGGTCATTGAATAAATTTGACCAATACTATGGCCAAAGGGAGTAACATGTTATATAGGATACATCCATTGACCATATTAGGCCCTTTGGACATCTTCCATCAACTACACAGGAGCTGTATCTTTTTACTTTGCATATTGTATTGAATAAGTTTATACACAGGGAATCTATAGTTCAGTTGCTTATAATGAGTGATTACATAGCCAATGAGCTGCTTTGTTACTTTGTAATGAGGTGTATAACAAGCCTTTTCATTGGTTGGTTATCAAGCATTTATCAGTAGTGATTGAATGATAAAAATCACCTGTACA
This sequence comes from Amphiura filiformis, assembly GCF_039555335.1. NCBI lineage: Eukaryota > Metazoa > Echinodermata > Ophiuroidea > Amphilepidida > Amphiuridae > Amphiura > Amphiura filiformis. The sequence continues at coordinate 2,283,649 of NC_092645.1, forward strand.
GTTCCTTCTTTCGTTACACTTTCATTATCTATAAAGGGAAGAAACATGTTTTCAGACAGCAAATGCAAATAGAGGAGGATAAAGAATGAAACACATTAAATTAATCAGCCCAGATATAGAAAAAGGGCATATCTTATATTTACTTCACTAACATGTTACTTCCTATTGCTTTGGTCAATTTTTTTCCAACAACCCTCACATGGTAAAAAGGTATAACTTGTAAAGACAATAAGAGGAAGATACTCTCTCTTGCCAAAGTATGTGCCATACGATTAACCATCACATGGCAAAAGAGAGCAACATTGTTTAACATCTTTGTCTGTTACAAACCTTTAACATGGCAAAATGAAGTAAATTGTTAGTGATGTAACTCTACCATTGTCCACCCTGATGTGGCAGTGACTTTGAGCAAACACTCGCGATTTGTAGCTGTGCCCAATGCGCACTAACGTCACTGCCACACCAGGGTGGAAAATGGTATAGAAGATACCTTTTACCATATCAGGGCTTAGTGATGCTTGTTAAATTGTAATGTGTATTTGGTCCATATCAGCAGTTACTTATCACATTGTTTTAAGACAGCAAGAACCTGGATCTTCCCTAGCACCCCAAACCCACCAAAACATGTCCATAATGGAATAAACATCAATCAAACTGGAGGGAGTCGGTCAAGATCCAATTTGTTGCCTGGACAAAAACCAGCATGTTTTCTGATAAGAGGTTGGCACCAGTTTTGAAGGTCACAATATAATATAGGCCTACCACTTAATGCTGCATGAAGGTTTGCAGGCAATTGAAAACTTTGAACCCTTCATCCAAAATTTCCCCACAAGTCCTGTCACTGTCAACACATTCTACCTACAACTTGCAATATTTCAAGTTGTAAATATTAAGAGCGGACTGAAATCACACTCCCAGCACAAGCACAATGGGGATCATCATGGATTTGAATAAGGAAAAACTCTACAGTTACTTCATAAAAATTTCAAATGATTATTCCTTGTGAGCACTTTTGAAATTCACCTTTCCTGCAAATCCAAGATGGCCGCCATGGGCTTCTCCCAGGTTGCATTATTGCATTGTGTGCGTAGAGTGGGATTCACAAAATCCAACTTGCCAGTGTTAAACTTGTATGAAATCAACATGTTCGTAATTGTTATTTTTTATGATCTGTACCTGCTATAGCAATTTGATATTGTACGTTAATCAGAGATTTATACATGTATGTACAAGTATATATGTACACACACTGCTGGATTTGGGATTTGGATTTTGTCAATAGAATTAACCCCATTCTTATAACCCTTGGTTCAAGTTGTAATAGGCAATTATTTTTACTGTGCATGTAGGGCACAGTGGCTCAGTGGTTCTGACCTTTGACTCATAATCTGAGAGCTTGCTCGACGTGCATAGGTTTGATTCCCCATCCCACCACCGTGTTGCGACCATGGGCAAGGCGCTTTGCCTCGCTTGCCTCACCCCACCCAGGTGCAATGGGAAGCTGTTAGGGGTAGTCACAGTCGTTGTACTGGTGGACCCTGTGCCACTTGTAGGCTGCAAACGTGGTTCCGACATATTCTAATGACGGCTGTTTACGGCATAAAGCGCTAAATAAATATCTAAATTTTTTTTACATTTTTAAATCTACGAAAGCAAGTGCCAGTCATACTTTTCATAAAGCGCAATATCGTGGGTGCTGTGTGTACACCATTCTAGATCTAGATTGAGCCACAGTATTATGATTCTCTCCTATTACAAGTTGAACCAAGTGCAGAAGAATTATGAAGTTGAATATTTATTATCATAATATACAAACTATAAACATTACTTCCTTTCCCTCTATCAGTTTTAAACATTTTTCCGTATTCTTGTTGGAAAAATACAGTATACATGTAGTTCCAATAATATTCAGAATTTCTAGTCATACATATGTTAGCATTTTATACTTTTTTTCACAAACCATATTTAACAAATCGTGGTAGCACATATATTATCAAAATGTATGGTTTTCAAGAAAATTCTGAATTTCTGTAACTAAATGGAATATGCATTTGTGACATAAATAATATGATTATTATGAAATCTGTGATCGTCGGGTCACTAACAAGAACTAGTTGTGTGATGGTATATAATGAATCAAAAATACATGACATTCTGCTTCATGCGCTGTATACTGGCCATAGGCTTCAACATAAAAATGCAGGCGGCGGATGACATGATCGAGCCGGCAACTTGTGAAACCGCCCGGCCGTATGGCATTTTCCAATATAGTCAGTTAGATTTGTGGGGTTCATTATCGAACCCCAACGGTTTTAGCTTGTATTTATATTATTTATCAACATAGGCCTATTTGTTTGTGATATTTCAAGCGTTTTAAAATGTCAAAATAATCCCATTCAATTACACGGTTGACGATGAAAATTTACTGAATTTAGAGAATGCAATGCGCCAATGGCTTCAACATAAAATTTTCTCAAAACATCAAGAGCTATCTCATAAACCAATACAGGTTTGTACTCATTTTAAAGCATTTTCTCTGCAACTGCAAAAAATACAAATTTTAATCACAACTTTAATATTCATTTTGCCTTTCAAAATATTTAACAGGCTAAATGGGACTAATCGCAAATGACCAAGTACAGCAGCATGAACTCCCCATGTGCAAATACGGTACTGTTCTGTCTTGTAGTATGCACGCACATGGAAATCATGGTGTTGTGTAATACCTTGGTACGTCATACACACAGGTCATTGTTGGATATCAGTAACCCAATTGGGATGGAATGAGTAACTATTACGGTAACAGTACATCCAGGCACCAAACCAAATAGGGCTATAAGCTCAAAAATTCATTGTGGAAAAATGTCTTCCTTTATAATTGTCATTTTTTTGGAAAATGCAAATGCAGACATAGTGGGCAAAAAAGGGTGGCGTCTTGTGAATTTTGCAGACCTATATCATGTAAAAATGGCAAAAATTGTATTGAAAAATGTCAGAATTATGTAAGCTTATAGCAGCTGAGTCAAGCTCATGTAAACTAATAAGAAGTTGATGCTGCAATTCAAAGTTATACACAGGATTTTAAGAATTAAGTGTACAAAATAATTTTACTAGGACAACAGGATGGGTATTTAATGATGTTTATTTAGTTAGCTCTGATTGTTACTTTTCTAAAATTAATTAATAAAGGTTGTGCACAGAGTGTTGTGCAGTAGGCTCTCTCAGTGCACAGAGGGTTGTGCAGTAGGCTCTCTCAGTTCAACTAAATAACAAATAATGAAAAGGGAAAAAATGTGTTTCTACAATGTATAACTCTCAGGGGGATACTCAGTACAAATGATTATGGGATGTGCTGCAAACAAATTGCGGGTCACATTTTCAACCTTTTTGCATATGAAATACCCCTTTTCCAAGCCAATTTTGATTATATGGATGGGCCATTTCAATATTTTCTTAATTTGGTGTAAAAATAGCACAATTTTTGCACTGTGGTCAATGTTTTTGGGAACAGTTGTAAAAACTGACAATTTGTATTAAATTTGGCTGAAAATGTTTAACTTTGCGATGGGTTCAAATTTCTTTAAAAATTGGTACAGTGATGGGTGCATTTTCAGATTCTTAGCAGCATACCCCTACCCAAACCAAACTTGAGTATCCCCCTCGTTTCTCCGGGCGATAACTTAACTCCTGTAACTATAATATTTATACCCAAATATGTATCAATACTGAATAGATAATGGGTGACTGGACGCGGCGAATCAGCCGTAAAGTCTGCCCCGGTCAATTTTGTTTTATTTCGTGTTTAGAAAATATATACCATAAGCTTTAAAATGGTATATCATTTGACTTCAAACGATATCCAAAAGCGGGGTTATGATTTGTTGAACTCTGTTCCTTCGACAAAATTGTATTTTTTATCGTTTCTACATGTGTCTCTTTTTGTACATTTCTGGTAATAAATATCCAACAGTCATAATTGGCGGTCATTTCAAATCATCCCCAAGTCAACGAGGTTCAGAAATATCCTCTCATTGTTCATTGTTGATTATACATACCTAGACAAAATACAATGCTTTGTTATCTACCACTTGAACAGGATTTAGCCAAAGCAAACAAAGACAAGAACTATTCTATAGAAATAGGTAGAAGCTTATTATCCTCTTCAGTAGTAGTATTATTGATTGATTTAAACAGCGTTTGATAAGATACTTATGCAAGCAATTGATACACCTATGAATACGACCTTCACATACATTTTACACTTTAACTCAGAATACAGTTTGCCGAGTTTACGGCTGATTCGCCGCGTCCACTCACATATGAAGCTTTATAAATGAGATAATTATGTAAATGTTTGTCATTTTTGCTGTAATTATTGTACAAACATAATTATTTCTATTTGCTCATTTATTGTGTTCATCCCATTTGTGTTATTATATACTTTATTATGCTTTGATAAAAATGTGGGGGAACACTTAGCGGGCCATTTTGTTGGGCCGTTTGAAATTATCTCAAAATTAAGTGGAATTTAAAGAAAAATTCACTTGTGTAACTTAATTTATTCATGAACTTGAATTAAAACAATCACAGATCAGTTTGTGTAGAAAATTTCAGAAAATTTTCTCAAAAAGTCCAACCATTGATTGTCCCATGCAGCAATCACCTCAAATATCTTGTGTGCAAAAAAAGGCTGAATGTAGTGTGTCTTATCTCAAGTTGAGAGTAACACCATCTTGGATTTCAGTTGCAAATCTGAATTGGTGCAATTTACATGGTTGCTTCACCAGCAGACGGACAAATCGCCCTTCTACACATCTGTTTACGCCCAGCGGGATTAGGTATGTCCTTGTGATTCAAATCAGCCACTGCAAGACCAAATATGGTGTTACTCTCCACTTGAGATTAGACAGAATGAAGCACATCAACTCCATGATGGTGACACAGCTTGATGGGTTGTGCTAGCAGTGTCAGCTCTTTGTCACACCTATGTGAGAACAATGCCCTTGTTTTAAGGAAGTTCTATTTTCGGTTCCAATTCCAGTGGTACCTCATACATATTGTCCTGTGAAGGATTAGGCCAATGTTCACTAGAGGGGCATAACAACTAGCACTACAGTCCTGCTATATTAATCTTTCAAAGTGAGATGCTATAATGCCTATTATAATACATCCAAAGGTCCAGTGAAATTAGTGAGATGTCACTGGAGCTGGAATACAGTAAGCCAAAAAGATAAGGTACCAGTTTTGTTCGCCCTCTGTATATCCTTAGCAAAGACAGATCTGTCATAATTGGAAACCGCAGCTAAGCTGCATCTTTTAGCTCAAATTTAAGACCTCATTTGTTGAAATTGTTCTAGAAATAAAAACATGATGATCCAAAAACCCAAGGAAGATGCCAATTTAGAAGTTGCAGTTTGCGACATTGCATGCCCTATTGAGTTATGTATGCAAAGCCTTCGCAAACAAGAGAACTAGCGCTGTGCTTCCATTGATAAGCACGTTAAGACTAGCGTCGTGCTTTCATTGATTAGAACACAAAAGTGCAACTTTTGATTTCGTTTCTTCATTAGGTTTTAGATCGCCGTTTCTTTAATTCTCAACTAATTTCAACAAATAAGGTCTTAAATCAGAGCTAAAGAGTCCAGGTAGTGGCTGCTTGTTTTAATTTTTACATACTTGTTTTTATTTGGGATATACAGGGGTGAACACAACTGGTACCATAATTTTTTGGCTTACTGTAGATAACAACAGGTGTTTTGATTGATATGACAAGGATACACAATGACTGATTACAAAGCAAAACACAATTGCATATTGTCAGACTACTACGCTAATTGCCAGAGTCATTGTTTTGTTTGTAATTTTATGACAAAGCATAAAATATGGTTCAAACATGCATACAAATTTATTCACCAATCTTTGCACAAGAACACATGATAATGAGTCAAATTAAAGCGAATAACCAGAAATAATTAGGGTGATTATGTAACTTATGCATGCTTGAACCATATATTGTACTTTGTTCTCAAAATTACAAAAAATGACTTAAGGCAATTAGTATAGTAGAATGACGAAATGTGGTGAATCCTTGACAGATTTGTGTGGATCAATGAAGTTCTTCATGGGAGAACAATACAGTATATTACAACAAAGATATGTTTTGTACTGTTCATCATCTCAAAACATGAAAGGGAGTCTTTGAAATTGGTTTACTTTCGAAAAAGAAAGTGCCATCAGTGGCACCTTCATATATATACTGCAAAGGTGTATATCACCCCCATTCATCCCCCCTCTGATAATATAACCAAGAAGCATACAGTTCTATCTATGTTAGCATAGCCATTGTCTTATAGCATACAAACTGTCTTATGGGTTGTTCAAAAGTGATAACAAAATGGAAGATAATGAATAAAGCAATAAATTTATTTGTTTTTACTGTAGCATAAAATGTTATAATTGAGGAAAAAGGTGTACATGTTTTGTAGATAAATGATTTGAAAATTACCAATGGATGTTGTAAACTGGCAAACTTTCAAATATGGCTATTGAAGTTGAAATTCATACACCCCCTATGGAAGATATGACCTTAATCTCCCACACAGGGAGTGTAGATTTCAAATGGAGTCACTCATTCAGGTAGCCCCATTTGAAATACACACTCCCTGTGTAGGAGATTAAGGTCATGTCTTGCATAGGGGGTGTAAGAATTTCAAATGCAATAGCCCATAGAGATACTGTATAGCAGAATATTTCGGCGGTATTCATTTTTGGCGATATCAACTGGTCTGAAAAGTTTAACGATTTCTTTATTCGCGGGTTTAAACAGCTATGGGTTTAAAATATTTTGCATGCTATTAAAACGGCGTTTCTGAAATTAACCTCACAAAAATTTCCTGCAGTACAGTATAATTCAAGACCGAATTAAAAAGACTAGTTGCATATCCTGTTGAAGTCCTGTCAACTAGATCGAAAATGCTGTACTGCGCAGGTCAGCAACCAATCACACCACACCTTGGCCCTGACGTTGGATGCAAACTAGTCTTTTTAATTTGGTCTTCAATTGAAGTTGGGATCACAGCAGCTGATAGGTGTATGATGTATCCCATCATGCTTTGCGGTACCATAATAGAACTGCACATGCAATAGAGGCCGTCAGTGTGACGTCATATGCCGCCATCTTGTGGGTACACGCTGTCATGGTCGTTCGATCTCCATGCGTGAACAGTAAAATCACCGCGTTGATGCGCGATAACAGCTGCGTGACAAGCTGCGCCCTGCGCGTAGTGTCTGACGCATGAACACACAGATCATTTGTGCCCACAAGATGGCGAAAGGCTGACGGCCTCTATAGAAAGTGTACACAAAATCCCTCCAACTTTCTATTACTTGATTAAATCAGGGCTGCTTAGACTTTTGTTAGGAAATATATGCCCTCTGAAGTATTGTGAAACAATTCATAGCTCTCAATATTTAAGCAGCTGTATGTTTTGTATGTATTTGCTATGGAGCAAGCAAATAGACTGCAATGCATGATGGGATACTCCCTTGAGCTGATGTGAGTAGGGATGGAATAATGTGTGAAGTTAATGAGTATGTGACTATCGCTGCCTTATTTATGTTTATGTATAGTGTATGTTGATTGATATTGCAAAATACCACTTTAGTAGAAATGGTTGTTTTGTTGTAGGTTTGGGTGCAGGGGTAGAAACATGTTGTAGACTGTAGGAAGCAACTTGATTTTTCACCAGTCCAGTTTCTCTTCGAAAAAGGAATAAATCTAAAACCACTAATAGCTCTCATTATCCCTTGCTGATCCCCTATTGATAGAGCTGTCAGGGTGTGAAAAGTGTAGCCACATGTTCCATGATAACATTATTACATAACATTTTTCTATCAGTTGGTTTATGCACTGTGGTTTATCATTGGGGTAGGTCTAGCCAGCTGGGAGCAACATTGGCAGGGGGTAATTATCAGTAGTTGCCACTAATTGATCTTGGTTTTATATCTGACTATACAAAGAATGTGGTGTGGTATGATTACCAATCATGTACAGTGGCAACTCGTTAACACGAACCCTGTTAACATGAAATTCCTGATAACAAGAAGTATGTTTTCAAATCCCAAGCATATGTGTCACATTGTAAACTTGTTGGATAACACGAAGTTCTGATAACAGGTTGTAAAATGCCAAACCCCATGAACTTCGTGTTAACGAGTTGCCACTGTACTATGTTGCTGTAAATTATATTGACACATTGAATGGAGTATCAACTGTGTGGTCAGATACATGTTCAAATCGTCAGAAATTGATTGGTTTGCCCATGTTATGATGGTCACACAAAATGTTTGGATCAATGTTCTCCTGAAAAGGTCTGTTGTTATTGTTACTTATTAGTTGGCAACTATCAGGGCTGTATCTAGATCTAAGTATACATGAAGCACAGTTGTTTAACCCTGTGTTTAACGGAACAGAATAACACCATGTGCATTCAACAACCTACTCTATTATACTACTGTTTCAATATTAACATTGTTTCTCTGTGACTTTGACACCTCAATGTCTCAGCGCAACACAGCCATATCTCCATTTCTGGCATAAATTAGATTTTGATTCCAAAATTTTCAGACAAAAATGGGTTTTCAGGTGGCAACAAAGATGTATTGTCCATTTCTAACCCCAGTTTATAAAGCCACTGACCAGCGTCACTGAGCAGGAAAAAACATCTACCGTATTGTCTGTAATAAACGCTCCCCCTCTTATAAACGCCCCCTCCAATTTTTCTGTAAAAATGTAAACATTTCCATGCTATATCGTGTGCTTAAAACTTGCATCAGTCATGTCAGTCTTGTCAGAGAAAATCGCTAAATTGCGTAGACAAAACCTATTATGACTCAAACTTCCATCCATTTCATTGCCTAATTATGGTAGAATTTCACTAATTCCCTGCACTTATGGATGTAATTTTGTTGTATTTACCACGAAAATGCCATTTTCCACTTGTATCCGTGGGGGCCGCCATTAGTAGTAGTATTAGTATCTATTCGTATATACCTCCTTTCAGCAGGAGCATCATTGAGAAATTGAACCAGATTTTAAAGTTTAAAATTCACTTCTAATTAACGCCCCCCTTTTGGTGAAATGCAATGCCCCTGGGACATTTATTACAGGGAATACGGTATGAGGCAGAGACTTTGTTGCACTGAGGCTTCCTCATTTGATCAGTTTATATTCTGACTCTCCCTACGGTGTCAAAGTGCAGGAAACAGGTGTATATTGTTTAAACTGAGCAAAAGTATTCTTTGTTTTCGATATTATATATAAAATATACAAATGTATAAAATTCAGGATTTATTAGAAGCCGTGGCAATGATTGGGCTATTCCAGTTGAATTCCACACACCCCCTATGAAAGACATAACCTTAATCTTCAACACAGGGAGTGTAGATTTCAATTGGTGAAGCCTATATAATTACAACTTTTGCTCAGTTTAAACATTTAATGTATATGACCACTATACTACTTTTTAATTATCCAACTAATGTGGTTTTTATTGTCTATTAATTAATTTTTACTCTTATAATTTAGTTATGCTTACATTTCAACTGCTTGGGTGCACACAAAGGCAAAACTGCATTAACTGCACTAACATTGCCTCTGATTGGTCAATTATGTGATATCTTCACTTTAATCACCAATCAGAATGGAGCTTTGCAAATAATTCACCCCAATTTTTTTGCATGGTGAAATTATTCTAACAATGTTGCTGATTGGTCCAATTGATAATGAAAACTTCTTTTTGACCAATAGGCAGGTAGTTCTCATGTGCTCCCAGCAGCTGTTATGTAGAGCTGGAATTATTTGTAATATATCACTGTAAAAATTTAATTAAATGCAGTGATATTGCTATTGTTTTTAATTTATTTAAATGTAATAAATAGAGGACTATTCCATTAAATTGTGTACATGTGTCTTTGTGATTATATGTCTGTTTATTCACCTTTTCGGGAAAGTCCCATAAGCCTTTGCATGTCATACCACTTCATTGCACTTCATTTAGTGAACATTGTTACTGCACATTTTAATGCTGTGAAGTGAGTAATGATATGCGTATTGATGTGACGACATGCAGGACTTTTATTATTTTATATTTACCTTATTTTATGAAAATACGCACATCAAAAAAGTACCTAAGCACTTAATGAATGACCATTATTCCGAAACTGGTTATCGTAGGTTGAAGGACCTTGCCGAATAGTATAGCTTTCTTTTATTTTGCTTCTTTACAATTCATATCTTGTTCATATACATGCAGATTGAAACTGTTGGAGGAATTATTTGCTGGTGAAGTGCACATTAGAATATGACTGTTGCTAAGTCAACTGGCTCACGTTTTCTTTGTTACGAACCACTGATCAAAATGATCACAACACAAAGCCTATAGCATATCATAATTTCGGAACAAATGTATTAGCCCAGGCATGAACCAGTAACCAATGGTTACTAACATTCACTAAGTCAGCGAATAGCCTTCCACTACATCTCATCGGTAGTTTATATATTTGGACCCCGAGACCCACATACTCAGAAGGCCACTATTCAGAACACCTGCTAGATAGAATTCTGACCAGTGCTATTTTAATTTTAAAATGACCTGTTTCTAAGAAGGCCCACTAGTCAGAAACCCACCAGTCAAGCAATTCTGATTGTTATTTGTTGTTACTAGTGATGTTGGGGGTCAGGAGGTTGTCCAGGAATCAAGGGAGTCCACATCTGCTGAAGACATGGATTGAGCCGGTGAAAAGGGCTTCAGTGAGTGTACCAAATTTGAGTAGCATAGAAGTTTTAGTTGCTTTCTATTTACATTTACTGCTTTGTATGAATATACATCATTATCTCACTATTTAAACAATGGGAATATCTTATTTATAGGTTAATGAACGCGTATTACTTGTTGGGAGATAAATTAGACAAAATAATGCACGTGCGCTGATGTTGATGCGTCTAATGCACGAGCCCCGAATACGCATTCATTAACCTATTTCATACACGAGAAGAAAAAACACAATGATTTTTGCTGTTTTTTAAATTATCACTAAAAATATTGGAAAACAGAACCAAATATAAATGCATCAACCCGCCCAAAAATGAATCAAGTTTACGCGACGCGAATGCGTGTGCAAGCACTGCGATTAGTACACAGAGTGCACAATATACACAATCAATGCATGGTTTGGATTTTTCTAACGATTGCTCTGATTGGTTCGCGCTATCTAAGAGTGTATGAAGAAAAGATAATATCCACAGAATGGCTTGAACTCCAAAGCATCGTAAGTTAATGCTGTATGTCTAGCTGCAATTTTGGAAATCCTCGCTACTATTCGCTTCAGAAGTGATGATGTAACAGGATTAACTACCATAGCAAATAGGTTAAAACAATTTTTGAATATATCACATACACTACAAGCAGGTTGCACTCATCACCTGTGTATGTCTGCAATCATAGATTGAATACAATACAGATCTTTTCAAAGATACTAATCTTACAGGTGCAAGTGATCAGCATGATATGGTTCAACGTACTAGTGGGGTGCGATATATTAAAAAATTGTTTTAACCTATTGCTTTGGTAGTTAATCCTGTTGCATCGTCACTTACAGCAAATGTTTCGATGGTCTATATGGGCGAATACATGTGCTACGTATCATGATTTTGGTCGGCATTCCAAATCAGCTACAATATGGTCTACACGTGGTGCATATGACTTGACATGCTCAACATGTATCACACATACACTCCAATCCTTCCCATCATGCATTTCTGTAAGTATTCTCTGGATCACTTTACCAACATATTTTGCCCAGTGGTTCCATTGTGTCCTAACATCAGCACCAGATGCATTATGGGTATGTGATGATATTGCATTATTCTCCCTAGCTGCTTCATTAGAAAAGCTTGCAATGTTGTGATCTTGTACTGTTCTATTATCTTCTGAGGAATCTTTTAAATCTGTTTTGTTAAAAGTATCATTTTGTTCTGATAAATTACTTGTGTCTATATGTTTGTCAGAAATATTTGTTTGTTCTGCTGTATCATTCACATGCATCAACTCATCCTTCGCCACAGAACGAATGTCTGATTCCATAAAAGTTTGACGAAAACTTTTCAAGACATTTTACTATCAACTTTACAATCTTTTCCACCGCAATCAGCAGTTGCCAGTTTGTCAGCCTCAAAATTCTGTAGCAAGGAATCTTCCACTGATTTTAGAGGGGTGGTTGTAACATTGCCATGAATATGTAGTATGCCACCGGTATGCTTGAGTGCTGCACATGCTATAGGCCATCCCTGCTGAGAACTTGGTATAAGCCCAAGGTTGACTCTGTCTGCTATTCCTTTTGGACAAACCTGCAAAAATATAACAATGAATATAAATAATCTAATCATTTAACTCTAAATACTAAGAAAACTAAGTTGATGTTGTTTGGAACAAGGCAAGCTTTAATTAATTATAAAAATATATCCCTCATTTACAAAAGTGAGAGCATTGAAAGAGTTGATAAGTATAAGTATTTAGGAGTTACATTTGATCCACATCTTTCTTGGAATGAGCATGTTAATTATCTTTCTTCTAATGTATCAAAACGTATTGGTGTTATTTGTAGAGTGAAAGAGTATCTTCCTGTTAGATCATTTGAAACACTTGCCCAAGCCCTTGTCTTTCCCCATTTTGACTACTGCAGCTCTGTTTGGTCAAATTTTAGTGCTTGCCACAAAAATGAGCTTCAGATTCTGCAGAATAGACTTGCCCGTATTTTACTTTCTGCAGACATAAGAACACCAGTGGACAAAATGATGAAAGACCTGGACTGGGTTAAACTTGATAGTAGGTGGGAGAATCAGTTACTTATTTTAGTTTTTAAATGTCTAAAAAACATTGCTCCACATTATTTGTCATCTCAATTTACCTTCACCTCCTCTACGCATTCTAAGAACACTCGAAGTCAATCACATAACAAATTGGTTGTTCCAAGGTGGAAATTATCTTCTGGGCAGAGAACATTTCATTATAGAGCTGCCACTTCATGGAATAGACTTCCTTTTAATCTCTGTGCCAATTTGGATTCACTAAGCTTGAATGAGTTCAAGAATGTCTTATAATTTTGTATGTATTTAAGTTAGTAAGGAACTTATTATAATAGCCCTCCTCATTAATTTGTTAATTTGAACCTGTTCTATATTTCCATGTTTGCATATTAATTATTCATATTTATATATATTATAATGTTATCTGTATGTATGTTATCAGGGCTTCCAGGGAGACCAGTACTTGTGTATTGATGGAATTTTCCTGAATAAATAACGAATAAATAAAAATAATAAATAAGTATAGAAAAGAGATTATTCACAAGAGTACCAAATCAAAATTGCCCCGTGTGTAATGCTATGGTAAATCTGGCATTTTGGTTTGTCGCTCATGAAGGGCAAAATAACGTACCTCTGATTTTTTCGGCAAGAGCCTGAATTCACATTTTAAAGCTTGAGCGCTACAATATTCACCATATTTTCATAACAAGAAAAAACTTGTGCCACTCTTGAAAGGACACCAGGAAGTTTGGCCACATCATCAAGACCAGACAGTGTTGCCGTTTCTACTAGCACCTAGAAACACACATATTCAGTGGTTCACCTCAAGTTTGGTAGTGATGTCAATGCTTGTTTGTGGTTCCATTGCAAGCATGCGGACACACATGCGCAATTAACTTAACAAACGTGATTCAATACTGCGACCAGTGAAATATGCATCACTACCAAACTTGAGGCAAACCAATGTATACGAATTGAAATATTTCTGAGTGAGCATCAGTTATTGGCTCTGAAAAAAACTTCTCTACTTATTAGAACTTACTAGAACCTGCAGAACATTGAAAAACAGGTACCATAAATAGGTGAGTATTGCAAATTATATCCTACTGCCAAGATTTCACCCAAAATTTTATGGTTTCCCAACAGTTCCATGAATCAAACCACCTCTGCTTCTGATTGTTAGCTGCATTGGTTCCATTACTTACAATTGTTCCATTTTTCAGACCTTTGTCACCTCTTTGTACCATCTTAAAATTCCAAGATAGGAATGAAATATTTTTTGTTTGGATCAAAAGTTTTAAACTTTAATCATACACAAACTGTACTCACCTTTGAGTTATCGCCAGCATGTATGACACACCTTTCCCTCACATTGTTGAGTTGCAAATTTTTTTCAAGCGCCCTCACGGCATGTGGGTTCCATTCGCAGGCGTGGACCATCGCTGCCTTGGCATGCACCAGATATGGAAGGGTGAAGTAACCTATACCTGCGAAGATAGATGGAGAAAGATGTTTACATTTATGTATCATGGCTGACCCAATGACAAGGAGTATCATCCGTAAAAAGCACCCCATATAGATGAGTTGACGTCTGACGTCATTGCCTGGCATTATGCGCATGCATCATCACAATTTCCATTGTATTTTGCCTGGCAGTATGCGTGCCCATCATATTAAACCTCCCGACACATCACAATAGGCTATTGAACAGTGTAGTGGTTGTATAGAGTTCGCTCAAGCATATCGATATACCAGTCCCTTGCCTTTATTGATAAACATTGAGGTCAACTCACACATGAGCATTGACTTGAAAATTCACCCCTAAACAAGTATGGAAAGTGTCATTTTTATACCTAAACAAGTATTGACATTATCTTATTCCCTAAGCAAGTAATGTGTCATTTTCCACTCTCTAAACCAATTATTTGAGACACAAATCATTCTTTTTTTCTCATACAGCCCTTAATAGTACCTATGATTTATTGAGGAAGAATACCCTTTTTCTCAAATTTGCTTGTTTTAGATATCCCCAGGAGATATCGTATTCACATTTGGTATGCACTGTGCTTTGATCTTGAAAATGATATTTTTACCAGAATTTTTGTTCATGGTCAAAGCAAAACTGTAGTGTTTATATAAGGCGACGAAAAAAGAAAACCATGTTCTACGGGCCCAACCGACCCAGATTTTGAACAAATTGAGAAAAAAAAAATTCCTGTACAAATGAATGCCGACCCAAATTTAGGAAATTTCAGGAACAAATGTTTTTGTATTTTCTTAAATTGCAATTTATTTACAGATTTTGGTGATTTTTTTGGGTCATTTCAAAAAAAAAAGGCTGACCGACCGACCCTACTTGAAAGGTCCGTCCGCCCGTAGAACAGCGTTTTTAGGATTTTAAGCGCTAGCGCCCTAAAAGCAACCTTTTTTCAAATTTTTTAATGCTTTTTCAATTTTTTGCGCCCTTTTTTCTTTGCTAATTCGTTTGCCGCCCAATTCATTTTTGCCGCCTCTGTTTTTGCCCCCCCTTCTTCTTACGCCGTCCCTTGGTTTTTGCCGCCTCTACTTTGACCCGGGGCTGGCGCCCCCAAAGCCCCCCCAAAATACGCGCATGTGCTGGGCCAGTACATTTATTACTGGGCCAATAGCTTTACAATCTCACTGGCCCAAATTTCCAGTAGAAAATATAAGAGATACCCTATTTCTCACAATTCACCCATTGCATGGTTCCGCCATGTGTGAGGAGAGCCTCGATCTGGCAGCATGCATGAATGGGAATCGAACCAGTCATATAACATTGCGTAAAGTTATGTAATTCTTCCTTTCATGTCATGCCAGTTCGAGGCTCTCCTTACATCATGGCGGAACCGTGCAATAGGTGAATTGTCTTATAAATACCTGCATATAAATCAACCACTGTCTCGCCATCACAGTTCAAACTGGCAACTCTCAGCTTCTCTGTGATGTTGCCAGATGAAAACATACAATGCTGGATGTCGTAAGTGTATCTATAAGAAAGTAAATATCATACTGGTGAATAAAACTACCAAGTCTTTCACATAATTTATGGGCAACATGGAACATACCCGTCAAGTAAATGTAGCATACACAAAGCGTAAGATGCACAGGCTACACAATGATGTTATCCAGGTACATGATTGGTCATCAGTTTTGCAATCGTTCCTACTGTACCGTATGTTGCCCGCAAAGCTTCACATGTACGTGTACCGAGACAGTGTTGGACGAAAAACAATTTTCTTCTCAGATCGACTTGCAACTCTCTTTATGTTCTATAGAGGTTTCAAACAAACTACCCAATGTGTTAAATATTGACTATAGTATGTCTCGCGATGTGAGGAGCTATTAGTGAGTAATGCCATGTTGGACTTTGCAGCACTTGGCAGACTTGAATCGGTGCGTTTACATTGTATCGTCACCAGCATATACACAAATTGCCCTTCTATGTGTGTGTATACGACCAGGGGGGGGGGGGGAGATTATCACACATGATTTGAATCTGCCACTGTGAAATCCAAGATGGTATAATGCTCAACTTGAGATGAGACATGTATAGTCTATATAAGATGTCATCTGAATGACTTTCCCTGGTGGTTCCTACTGATTTTTATCAGAAAATCTATTGCCTGGGTGAAATATGATCAGATCTTACGGCTATTTCAACAGTAAGATCCGAGCATGTCATACTCATACTTCTATTTCAGCACAATAGTAGTACAGCTGTATGTACCAAGTCCTAAGTCTATCCCACCATACCCTAGTACTGAGTGTCCATGATGGCTGGCCATTAAATCTGGCTTTTTCTCGCATTTTGCGGTTGCCATTTCGCATTTTTGGTAAAAAAATTGTGTTTTTCCTCTAAGCCTAGAGATATCTTCTCTGTCCTGTGTTTACTTGCTGCAAACTGTCATGATCAAAACTGTTACAATTTCCATGTCATTTGTTTCTATGAGAAAAAAAACTAACAATCCCTGATCATATTTCTTTCAGACTTACCTGATGCCATTATCTATCTGCTCCACCCATCCCGTGTCTCCTAGCAACAGATGCACCTGAGGAGACCTGAAGTCATTGTTCTAATTCAGACTTACCTGATACCATTATCTATCTGCTCCACCCATCCCGTGTCTCCTAGCAACAGATGCACCTGAGGAGACCTGAAGTCATTGTTCTGATTCAGACTTACCTGATACCATTATCTATCTGCTCCACCCATCCCGTGTCTCCTAGCAACAGATGCACCTGAGGAGACCTGAAGTCATTGTTCTGATTCAGACTTACCTGATACCATTATCTATCTGCTCCACCCATCCCGTGTCTCCTAGCAACAGATGCACCTGAGGAGACCTGAAGTCATTGTTCTAATTCAGACTTACCTGATACCATTATCTATCTGCTCCACCCATCCCGTGTCTCCTAGCAACAGATGCACCTGAGGAGACCTGAAGTCATTGTTCTAATTCAGACTTACCTGATACCATTATCTATCTGCTCCACCCATCCCGTGTCTCCTAGCAACAGATGCACCTGAGGAGACCTGAAGTCATTGTTCTAATTCAGACTTACCTGATACCATTATCTATCTGCTCCACCCATCCCGTGTCTCCTAGCAACAGATGCACCTGAGGAGACCTGAAGTCATTGTTCTAATTCAGACTTACCTGATACCATTATCTATCTGCTCCACCCATCCCGTGTCTCCTAGCAACAGATGCACCTGAGGAGACCTGAAGTCATTGTTCTAATTCAGACTTACCTGATACCATTATCTATCTGCTCCACCCATCCCGTGTCTCCTAGCAACAGATGCACCTGAGGAGACCTGAAGTCATTGTTCTAATTCAGACTTACCTGATACCATTATCTATCTGCTCCACCCATCCCGTGTCTCCTAGCAACAGATGCACCTGAGGAGACCTGAAGTCATTGTTCTAATTCAGACTTACCTGATGCCATTATCTATCTGCTCCACCCATCCTGTGTCTCCTAGCAACAGATGCACCTGAGGAGACCTGAAGTCATTGTTCTGATTCAGACTTACCTGATACCATTATCTATCTGCTCCACCCATCCTGTGTCTCCTAGCAACAGATGCACCTGAGGAGACCTGAAGTCATTGTTCTGATTCAGACTTACCTGATACCATTATCTATCTGCTCCACCCATCCTGTGTCTCCTAGCAACAGATGCACCTGAGGAGACCTGAAGTCATTGTTCTAATTCAGACTTACCTGATACCATTATCTATCTGCTCCACCCATCCCGTGTCTCCTAGCAACAGATGCACCTGAGGAGACCTGAAGTCATTGTTCTGATTCAGACTTACCTGATACCATTATCTATCTGCTCCACCCATCCCGTGTCTACTAGCAACAGATGCACCTGAGGAGACCTGAAGTCATTGTTCTGATTCAGACTTACCTGATACCATTATCTATCTGCTCCACCCATCCCGTGTCTACTAGCAACAGATGCACCTGAGGAGACCTGAAGTCATTGTTCTAATTCAGACTTACCTGATACCATTATCTATCTGCTCCACCCATCCCGTGTCTCCTAGCAACAGATGCACCTGAGGAGACCTGAAGTCATTGTTCTAATTCAGACTTACCTGATGCCATTATCTATCTGCTCCACCCATCCTGTGTCTCCTAGCAACAGATGCACCTGAGGAGACCTGAAGTCATTGTTCTGAACCACACCTTTCTTGGCAACTCTGGTAGCACACACAGATGTTGCAACTGTTTCCCATAAACTGAAAAAGAAGAAACAAAGACTGTTTAAGCCACATGCATTTACCATAATTAGAGCAGAACTATATGTAACAACAACAGCAATAACAACAATTGTGATTTATAACATTTTTTGCATTCCTATTAACCACGTGACTTAAAGACAATTTGAAGTAACCTTAACTGACATGCAGCAGCTGACAGGTTGCATCATTTTGATATGGATGCACATATATATTATTGGCAAAAGGTTTGCTTCTGACCAACATGTCCAACAGGGGCGTAGCCAGCTTTCTTGTATTTTACACTATTTTGGCCCTGAATTTTGCTAGAAAAGGGCTCCTTGCCCTTTTCTTTTCCTTTGCCCTCCTGATTTTCTCTGTCATTGTTGGGCAGAGGGGCACGTTTTTCTTTCATTTTTTGTCAGGGGGCACTCTGCCCCCCCCCCCTGCCCCCCCCCTGCCCCCCCCTGCCCCCCCTGCTGGCTACACTACTGATGTCCAATAACCCTAACACCAGTAAAAACCACAAAATACCACGATGAAAAATTCTGCTCATGCATGCATCCCAGGGTCTGCGATGACGCAATCACCCTAAGTGTGATATGCTCACGGAATTGTTGGCCGGGCAGCAATAACCCGTGCAGCTACCGGTCCGCGATCGTGTGGTTGGCATGCAGGTGGTTGAAGGTTTGGATCCCGGGGGTGCCAAGTCAAAAATTCTTCTTTTTCTTGAAAAATTCGGATCTTCTTTGACTTCCGATATCAAAAAGCATGGGTCAGTGTTAGGGTTAGGCAAGATGTATTTTTCCAGATTAGAGTGTCTTCTAACCCTAACACCAGTAAAAACCACAAAATACCATGATGAAAAATTCTGCTCATGCATGCATCCCAGGGTCTGCGATGACGCAATCACCCTAAGTGTGATATGCTCACAGAATTGCTGGCCGGGCAGCAATAACCCGTGCAGCTACTGGTCCACGATCGTGTGGTTGGCATGCCATGCGGGGGGTCAAAGGTTCGAATCCCGGGGGTGCCAAGTCAAAAATTCTTCTTCTTCTTGAAAAATTCGGATTCAGTGTTAGGGATAAACAGTTTAAAGCAGGTTTTGTCTTAAAGGGTCATTTTGTGTTCCATAGCCACATTCCCCACATATCTGAAAAAAAGTTGAGATTTTTATATCTACGGAAACCTTTGTGTGTAAAAAATTTCTTGCAGATTCATTTGCTTTATTAGCAAAAATATTGTCAAATTTGTATATGTTCTGTCTTACAGAACAAAATTTAAGCACAATGCTCTATGGAACATTGTAATACATAAGCATGCGTAACTTGTGTAGAATCATATCAACAGAAATTTTTGGAATAAATTTTTTCATTGATATCTACTCAAACATACCATAAAAAGAGGATGTTAGAATCACAAAATACTCCTCTAACCAGCAGCCTCTAAGAACCATGACATAAAAGTTTTTTTTACAAGAGCCTCCTCCTCCTCCTTCCTTCCTTCCATATACGTGCTTACCTCAAATGGTTGAGTATCAACGCGCGGGCTTTACGTGCACAGTTTTACCTATGCACGATCCTGGAACCTAGGATTGATTGTACTATCAGAACCGTGGATGGTCCCCCTTCTCTTTTCTAATAGCTCTGACACTTAACGTGCACAGGGTTTGACTCTTCCTGTACACGGGACCAGCGCAACGCCTTAACCAGTCGGCCATCTCGCCCCTCTTCAAGTAACACAACTAATAACAATTATAATGTGCAATTTTGCATTATAAAAAACAAAGCTCTCCTTCCTTTTTCAAAATGGGTCACTCCATATGAAATCAAGGAGGCTCCCCACCTGACCCCCTCAGATTTGCTTTATATTTTAGTCATAGGTTGTACCTGTAAAAATATTAAAACCTGCAAATTTGAGGTCTGTAGCTCTTACGGCTTTTCTGTGGCAGTCATTTAAAGTTGGAGTAGGTGGGTCTAAATTTGGACTCAAAAGTTGCCCTTTAAATAAATTTCATCTTTGGGAGTCTGTGCCTTCTTTATAAAAAGAAAGAGAGGTCTGAAACCTTGTATACACACTAACTGCATGCCAAATTTGTCAAAAAAGTAAAAAAATAAAATTTCTGTAATTAGCGTTGTGTCACGGGGTCATTAAATATGCAAGAAAAAATGTAATGTTTTGTAAACTGGCAAGTTTAGACCCCTAAATTGACATTTTTGTCAGATTAATTATTTTTTGTTGTCACTGATGCTATAAATAGGTTAAATACAATGCATATCCAAAAAATTGACCTCACATTTCATTTACATTTTGAACAGCGCCCTCACGAAGATGAAATTTATTGCAAATTCAACATTTTCAGGGGGACCGAAGTCGATGTGGTCCACCTTCAAAATTTATAAAACATCACTTTTATATGACTACTAGTCTTAAATTACAACTTTGTTAAGTCCCAGTAATTGTCTAGGTTGACTTCATATAAAAGCGACAAGCCCAAAGTTGACCATTTTCTTATGATTGCATGTACTGCAAATGTGCGATTCGGAAGGCTTAAAAGTCAAATTGGCCCCAATATTGAAAATAAAATGGAAATAAAAGTAAAATAGGGTCAATAACTACGCATCTAGTCATTTATTTTCAATATTGTGGCCATTTTGACTTCTAAACCTTCCGAATTCGGCACATTTGGAGTACATGCAATCATAAGAAAATGGTCAACTTTGGGCTTGTCGTTTATATGAAGTCAACCTATAAAATTACTGGGATTCAGCAAAGTTGTAATTGAAGACTAGTAGTCATATAAAAGTGATGTTTTATAAATTTTGAAGGTTGACCACATCGACTTTGGGCCCCCTGAAAATGTTGAATTTGCAATAAATTTCATTTTCGTGAGGGCGCTGTTCGAAATGTAAATAAATTGTGACCTCAAGTTTTTGGATATGCATTGTATTTGTCCTATAGCATTAGTGACAACAAAAAACAATCTGACAAAAAATGTGAGTTTAGGGGGGCTAAACTTGCCAGTTTACAAAACATTACATTTTTTCTTGCATATTTAATGACCCCGTGACACAACACGCAATTAAAGATTTTTTTTTTTTACTTTTGATCAATTGGGCATGCAATTGGTGTGTATACAAGGTTACAGACCTCTCTCTCTTTTATTAGGAAGGTACAGGCTCCCAAAGATGAAATTTATTCAAAGGGCAACTTTTGGGTCCAAATTTAGATCCCCCTACTCCAACTTTAAATGGCTGCCATAGAAAATCTGTATATTGAAAATAAAATGGAAATAAAAGTAAATAGGGCCAATAACTACTCATCTAACCATTTATTTTCAATATTGTGGCCAATTTGACTGTTAAGCCTTCCGAATTCGGCACATTTGGAGTACATGCAATCATAAGAAAATGGTCAACTTTGGGCTTGTCGTTTTATATGAAGTCAACCTAGACAATTACTGGGACTTAGCAAAGTTGTAATTTAAGACTAGTAGTCATATAAAAGTGATGTTTTATAAATTTTGAAGGTGGACCACATCGACTTTGGGCCCCCTGAAAATGTTGAATTTGCAATAAATTTCATCTTAGTGAGGGCGCTGTTCGAAATGCAAATGAGTTGTGACCTCAATTTTTTGGATATGCATTGTATTTATCCTATATATCAGTGACAACAAAAAATAATTAATTTGACAAAAAATGTGAATTTAGGGGGGCTAAACTTGCCAGTTTACAAAACATTAAATTTTTTCTTGCATATTTAATGACCCCGTGACACAACACGCAATTGCAGAAATTTTTATTTTTTTACTTTTTGACAAATTGGGCATCCAGTTAGTGTGTATACAAGGTTTCAGACCTCTCTCTCTTTTTATAAAGAAGGCACAGACTCTCAAAGATGAAATTTATTTAAAGGGCAACTTTTTAGACCAAATTTAGATCCCCTACTCCAACTTTAAATGGCTGCCACAGAAAATCCGTAAGAGCTACAGACCTCAAATTTGCAGGTTTTTAATTTTTTTACAGGTACAACATATGACTAAAATATAAAGCAAATCTGAGGGGGTCAGGTGGGGAGCCTCCTTGATTTCATATGGAGTGACCCAAATGCAAGAATACTAAACATATTTATATTTTTATTTGGCCTTGGTATTAGAAATCTTACCATTTAGACTCAATTTTAGCCCATGTTGCATGCTTAAAGCTTGCATCTGGTAGTAGTACCATATCACCATGCATCTCCCATTGCCTAGGTATGTCATCCTCCAAATCCTGTATCCATGTCATGCCAGCGCCCTCTATCAACGATTTGATATTACGTACCAGCTTCTGTCGGGGGGAAACTATTGTCATTTTCTTGGATTGAGGTAAATTTACTTTGGATAACAGCCTGCATGGAATACTGCACAACACACCTGGAAATATAAGACCGACATATAATAACCTTAAGGGCTGGGGTATTTATTGTGGGACATTAGAGCACATCAGACATATCGAATTGCATTCTGAATACGAAGAATGTCATTCTGATATCAAATAATTTTGATTTTTGAAATTAGCAATGTAATACACATTTTATGACAAATCATTAAAAATTGATATTTTTGATATTTAACAGTACTTTATAAATCTGATGATTTATTCTTAAAGTGTATGTAGGTGGGATGAAAAGCCGACGATCAATTGAAAATTTTGACCTTTGGTGTTGAAGATATGGATTTTTTTTCCCAAAACACCAAAAAAAATAAGGTCTTTTTGGGAAAAAATCCATATCTTGAATATGAAAGGTCAAAATTTGCAATTGATCGTCGGCTTTTCCTCCCAGCTACATACACTTTAAGAATATATCATTAGATTTATAAAATTTACTTCGAGGACTGTTATATATCAAAAATTTGAAAAATATCAACTTTTTATAATTTGTCATAAAATTTGTATTATATATCGTGATTTTCAAAAAATGAAAATTATTTGATATCAGAAAGACATGCTTCGTATTCAGAATGCAATTCGATACATCTGAGGTGCTCTCATGTCCCATAAAAAATACTGTCGAAACGCCATAAACGCTCATTCCAGTTCCCTTAAGGCGACGCAATCTTTTGTTGGTCAAAGCAACAACAACAACAAAATTTCATTGTCTAAATCAATATAATATTGAAAAATAACACTTTTAAATGTTTTGCAAAAGTTCATTCTACAAATCATACTTTGAAAACTCGCTTGAGCTTGATTTATTGTTGTTAATGAGTAATGAATGTTTTTACAAAAGTGTTGTTTAAGCCCTCTTTACAACATAACTCAAGAACCACATGACATACAAAAGTGTATGTTATTTGAATTCTTCTACATGCTCTCTATGAAATGATCAATTGATGCAATTTTTTCCAAAGCTCACTACCATTTGCAAGATGCTGTGAACTACCAAATTCAATGCAACAGTTTAAAATAGTTGTAAATTCAACATATCAAATAACCTCTCAGTGATTCACCAAATCAGAAAATAATCATCACAAAATAATCAAATGTTTGGTAAGAAGTACAACTAGTGGCAAATGGTGGTCATAGACCACAAACCTAGCTGGGGCACGATTTGACCCCAGATGACCTTTGACATGACCCTTGCACAGTGTTCCAAAATGTTCCCCAGGTCAGTAAGTTTGTTGTTGTGGAGTTTGAGCCCGTACCCCTAACAGATGTCCAGAAAATGTATTTAGAAAATTTGACCTCTACATGACCTTTGACCTGACCCCTGCAAAATGTTCCCCTGGTCATGAGATTTGTTGTCACTAAGTTTAAGCTCCGCACCCCTTACAGATGTCCAGGAAATGCGTTTCTAAAATTTGACCTCTGCATGACCTTTGACCTGACCCCATAAAATGTTCCCTGGTCATGAGATTTATTGTATCGAGTTTGAGCCCCATACTCCTTACAGATGTCCAGATAATGCAATTGTAAGATTTTACCCCTTAATGACCTTTGACCCCAATTCTGTGTGCAAGGTATGGGCACTGGGTAAAGCCGATGCACATGTGTAAGTGACGTCATTGTGCTATGTAATATGTGGCAGAAGAAGCATTTTGAAGATATTTGGTTATATACCGAAAATGCCCCTTTAATGACCTTTGATCACAATTCTGTTTGCACCATATGGGCACTGGATATAGGCGATACATATGTGCAAGTTACGTAATTGTAGGGTGTAACATGTAGGAGGAGAAGCATTTTGAAGTTTGTTGCCAGAAGAAGAAGAAGAAGAAAGAAAGAAGAATCGGAGAGCATTACAGTACCTAGCTGGGGGGTGTAAATATATTACACCGAGGTGTACAAGCATACTGGTTCAAATGGCAAATTCAAACGTCCCATTTTGGAAGTGATGCATATAGGGCTGTAAAGATCCACTTTTTCAAAATAATCTCTGACACCCAAAGATCTCATGTTTCATATCAAACACATGAGTACTATGTCACCCACACACTCTTTATTTTTCCCATTTGATGAGGGAAGTGCAATTCCCTGATTTGATCTGCCAAAGGCCATTACTTTCAATTTGGGCAGCAACTTGCCAACTTTCATTTTTGTCACTGATTTATTTATTGAATAACAAAAAACCAAAAAAAACAACATTTGAAGTCAATTAGAACTAGAAATTTAATTTTGAGGCTCCTGTGGGACTATTTTGACTCAAAGGTCCCATGTTTTAAAAGTCTATGTTCCCACCTAATGCCTCCATAATTTAGGCTCAATGATATCATGCTCTCACCCAATGACCCCATATTGTGTGCATTACAAGGGTGAAAATAAGTGGGGGACGGGAGCCGTTTAGCCCCCAGAAACCCTGAAATGGCCCCTGGTCCCATCTAAATTTAAGCTGACCAGGGGACACTTTTCTTCAGAAACTGGCCCCTGGTCACTACACCCAAAAATTCAATTCCATAGCCATTAAATGCATGATAAACTTATTCAGAACAAATATTGGCCCCTTGTTGATTAGAAGTGGCCCCTGGTTCCATGTTGAATGAAGTGAACCAGGGGCCATTTTGTGTAAAAAGGAGCCCCTGGTTCATCATTTCTTATTTTCACCCTTGGTGCATTAATACATTTTACTGTCACTGAATGCCCCTTACTGTGGATGTAGCCCCTACAGTCAGTGTTGGCCTGGATTAGCATAGCAAAATGCTACTCACAACTTTGGAATTGCTACTCAAATCTGAAAGTGAGTAGCAGTTTTTGCTACCAGTACACACAAAAATATACGAAAATCAATGGCCACTTCATTTGTCTACAAACTTGCAAGAAGGGAGAAAAAAGATGAGAGATACAGTATTGTTTTGGCGATGGTAAAAGGTATACAAAAAAATCGACAAAATATGGTGAAAACTGCTACTCAACAATTTTGGAATTGCTACTCAAATCTGAAAGTGAGTAGCAGTTTTTGCTACACAAAAAAATAGATGAAAATCGAACACTGCCTACAGCTCTCCTCAACAACATTTCAAGAGTATGACTTACTGAGCTCCTCACTACTTGAATCCCTATATTTTTAATACAGATTTTAAAAGATTGAGCTCCTTATTGAGCACCTAAG
Source organism: Amphiura filiformis (assembly GCF_039555335.1). NCBI lineage: Eukaryota > Metazoa > Echinodermata > Ophiuroidea > Amphilepidida > Amphiuridae > Amphiura > Amphiura filiformis. The sequence continues at coordinate 2,309,853 of NC_092645.1, forward strand.
TAAACTCTAACAGAGCTCTTGCAATTTTCAAAAATGAAGGCCTAGTGTCAGCCCTACACCTATATCCATTCCATATTGAAGTCCTCCCACAGCTCCCCCACCCCCCGAGTTATCCCAATCAAAATACCTGTTTCTTCCACCTCGTGTTGTATAACTCCCAGCATTTCTTCTTGAATTGGTACAGCAACTTCATTTGTGTCATTAGAAAGCTTTGTTAAACGATACCTCGCATCCCAAATTCCTTGCAATTCTAGATGCTGTCTGTATATTAAAGATAAGATAAAATGATTTAACAACTTACAAATGATTTTAGGGTGTGCAATGTCAGTAAGCATGGAGCTTGGGTACATGCACATATTGCACATACATGTAGTACGGTTTTGAGATCACGAGGAGCAATAGTTTTGACCATTCACCGAGGGCAGTCAATATTTGTTTTGTATTCATGTACCTCATACATAGATTTTTACAAGCTTTTACACAACTAACAACTCTTTTTGGAAATGTCATACACAAGCCACCTGTGGCAAGCGTCATCTCTGCGTAAAGCTGTGTGTATCTAGTGAGACAGTTGAGTCATTCCATGCCAACTCAACAAGCTACAATGTAAACCTATAGAAATAGATTTCTTTCATATTTGATAGATACTAAAGAGAAATGAAAAACCTGAAAATTTGAGGTGGCAACTCCCTTTTGTTTCCGCGCTACAGCAATTTGAAATTTAGGCGGCACCACAAAAATAACGCATCGCGAGGTCTACTTCGATTTTAAAAGTAGCGTAATTTGTGTAAACTATTTGTGTAAAAATTGTATGCAACTTATAAGTTCATAGTATATACCGTACCATATTAAAGATATGATGGCCCAAACATAGCCGAAAATCAAAGCTGGACCCACTTCGGGGGGTCATATTGCAGCAAAAACAAAAAATCTGTCTAATGTGGACTTTCAGTGGGGTCTATTTAGGGCCAAAATTAATTTTGTTCATTTTTGAAGACCTGTAACTCTGTTGAACAATTTGGAATTGGCTCTTTTGCAGGCTAAAGATAACAAAATTTGGACCTTAAATATATTTTGCATTTTGGTCATGTTGGTACGTATCTGTGAATTCACCAATCGCAGGGCTGTCAACTTTTTGGAATTGCTTGGCGTGAGACACCGTCTTACCGGTGCGGAATTATTTTTTGGCGACTACAATGTTCATTTTGACTCATGATTATTTGAGCCACAGCGCTTGAGAATCTAGAAAATTGTGTGTGTGTGGGGGGGGGTAGGGACAACAAATTATTTTTACGATGCGTGAGATTTTACTCATTTGACAGCTCTTTGTGCATGAGATTTACTATCTAGGCGTGATATTATACTACCTTGGCGTGAGACCGTGAGAAAATAAATGACCAAAAAATGCGTGAGAGTTAACAGTCAATCAGTCCATTACTGTCACCAGAGCTTCTACCGCTCTCCTTAACAACATTTCAGGAGTGTGATTTTACTGAGCTTCTCACAATCTCACTACTTGAATCCCTATATATTTTAACACAGATATTAAAAGATTGAGCTCCTTCATGGTCATGCTATATGTTTGTCATACATGTATATCGCAAAATTACATCACCATCTGACTGCGAAGCTATCCAGCAAGACCTGCACACCTTGGAGAAGTGGTAACGGCGCTGGCAGATGTCATTTAAACCAGACAAATGCAACATCCTCCGCTTTACAAATAAGAAAAATATTATCGAGTCTTCATACACGCTCTCGGGTCATGTGCTTGAATCAGCGAAAAGCCACAAGTATCTTGGCGTCCACCTATCTCTGGACATGAAATGGAACACTCATATTGATGCAACCACTGCTAAAGCCAACAGTATGCTTGGTTTTCTCAGGCGCAACCTAGGATCTGCACCAAAGAGAGTTAAGCTCCAGGCTTACCAGTGCTTGGTTCGACCCCACCTAGACTAGGCCTAGTACTGTGGATCAGTTTGGGATCCTTTCACTGCCACCAATAAACACAAGATTGAAATGGTCCAGCGCCGAGCAGCACGCTTCATCACTAACACTAACACCTATAGCTGGGACAATACAACTTCTGTCACCGCCCTCCTTCAACAACTTTGCCTACCAACCCTGGAGGAAAGGAGATACATACAACGCCTCACCAACTTTCACAAGATCATCAACAGCCAGATGGATGTAAAACTACCTCCAGAAATAGTCACCAGGAAATCAGAAATCATAACTAGGCGTTCAAAACCAAACTACCTTCAGGTACCCTTCACTAGCATCAAATCCCACAAGCACTCTTTCTTCATCCAGACCAGTCATGATTGGAACGACCTTCCGCAGCACATCACTAACATAGCCGAGACTAAGCAATTCACTGAAGCCCTTAGATCCTTCAAAGGTCAATAATCTGCTCATCCACCTCTTCCAAGCTGAGTGTTGTTCCAATAGGAGCTGATCAGCATTTTATATCAAGATCAAGATCAAGATGTAAACTGAAAACTCAGCAGAGAGTTCAGTAAGCTTAAAATAATAAAAGCTTACTGCACTGAGTCTGAGACATGAACATCATGTCTTGACTTGAGTACGTCATCAGTCAGGCTTGGACCTACCTCATTTTTTGTGCAAACTGTGCTTCAACACATACGCAAGGACTGGATCTTAGTTGATCATTCATCTTATTTCATTTTGCCCAATAATAGCATTGAGCAAATGTTACACTGACAAGTGGTGCTTTTTCGGTTGTTTACATCCAAGACATTCACGTGTGATGGGAGAATAGTCTTCTTCACAGTCGGTGTCTGTCGTTGATGTTCGCAATATAACCACAGAGTCTGGAGCTAAGACTAATAGAAGGATCGATAGACTAATCTCATATCGCTATTTTATGTGCTAAGCATGCCTCAGACAAGCGTGTGTAGGGGTTTGATTGATAGCATCATAGCTTTAGGAGTAGGCTTTACGGAAGCCAAAATGCCTTTTTTTGGAATTTCCATTAGGGCTTAGTTTTTGGGCGAAAATCGCGAAGCGATTTTCGACCCATATTGCGCTGGGTTTTGTTCTACTTACTTCTTCACGGCGTTTCAGAATAAAAATGAAATATTCGTGCTGTCTATGTAATCAGGAAACTACAGAGGCGATAGTGTCCATTTAAATTTGTCATTACTACTTCATGTTGATATTCAAACAGTGCTATAAAGTTGTCTTACCAAGGAATGTGTTTGTATTAAAAGAAATAATTGTTTTACAACTTCCATGAACTAGCATTACTTTTATGCAAATCAGAAAATTGCAACAGATATTTTTCATTTCTCTCAGACTGAGCAGTATTGCCAGATTGTACGTACAGTTGGGCTAGCCTCATTATAGTTTTATTGATACTGGCAAAATACTTGCTTGCATGTGCTTGTTGTTTTACCATAGCGTATAGAATATGTTAATGATACTTGGCCTTCACTTGGCTCTGCTGATGTAACATCAGTAACGCCCTCACTCAGGCTTGCTGGTTTAACGAGAATCCTTTAATCGGTGTAAATGAATAAGTGGAGCTAAAAGGCGCAAGGTACCATTCGGAAGTAAATTATTATACATGTACCGTGCCAATTGGGCTTTCTGAAGGGGGGGGGGGGTTAAGATGAGCTGTAAATCTGTGTATATACTAGATAGAGAGACCTGATACTGCTAATAGGCCTAATATCTGGGTAAACGTGGAAGTTAACTAAAGAACGTCATTTATATTATGACACATTTAAAGCTAAAGACAAAAATGACATGTGAAAATGTTATTCTGATGGCATTTATTGTTAGAACACGGAGATAAAATAGCATTGAATTGTTAGAAGTTTATGCACTTCTCACAACACACGCATCATGGTCATCATGATATCAGGTAAATTACATTTGATCACGCACTAAAACCTTCACACTGTGGAAAGGACATTTACAACCATGCATGACTCATAGATGGATTGATATGAATATTTAGTAGGTACCGAGATTACCCAATCAGCGCACAATGCCAGTAATTGATCACGCAGCAAGTACCATCATGATAATGCACTACTGTTACGTCATGCGTGATTTTCATTGATAGAGCACGGTGATTTCCGGTAAATGATAGACACCTAAATATGGTAATTTTGCAAACATCTATTGATTTTTATTGGTTGAAATTGCACACGTGTTGTTTTGTTTACATGGCCTTTAAAATGAGACCGGTTCACAAAATATTTGAGCACGGGAAAGGAATATAGCGGGTTCATTAAAATATTGGTTCCCAGTGTTGCACAGTGGCTAGGTGACCGTGTTATGGCTATCAGGCGGCGGATGACATGATCGAGCCGGCAACTCGTGAAACCGCCCGGCCGTATGGCATTTTCCATATACTCGGTTAGTTTTGTGGGGTTCATTATCGAACCCCAACGGTTTTAGCTTGTATTTATATTATTTATCAACATAGGCCTATTTGTTTGTGATATTTCAAGCGTTTTAAAATTTCAAAATAATCCCATTCAATTACACGGTTGACGATGAAAATTTACTGAATTTAGGGACTGCACGTCATACACCACCTGATGGTTATGTAATTACCAGTTGCTCGGGGTTAATATCAGTTGGAAGATGAGTTAGTAAAATAGTAATATTGCACAGTAATAAATTATAAAATACACCTAGTTTTGAGAAGCTGAAGGGTAGAGGTAAAATCTGAATGTGGTGCTGAAGATATACGATAGAGCTGAGTGTGTTAAATCGGGTGAAGTTTTTTGGGTCCCTATACGTGCTCTGTGTGTTGCTGTGTGAGTGGGCCAAACATGGCTGAGGCAATTAGTGGAAGATGTCCACCTAGTTTTCGTAACACTTGACTTTCATTTACCTGTGTTTTCATTGGTCAATAATCTAATGACATTCATATTTTGTTATGGATATGACTGATGCACATAAACTTATTTACATAATAATGTCAACGTAATAACTACTGTGTTATGATGGTGCTTTTATGTTATCTCGATCTTTATAAGATTCTTTTTCCAGTAGGCCTATTATTAAAATTACAAAACTACATTGCATGTGTCTGTAGTAATTATTTGTGTTTCTTTTGAACCACCCTTTTGACAACAATTGCCTATCAAGAATTATGCAGTGTGTTTTTACTACATGCCCTACTTGTCATTTGACAAACGTACAAACATGCTTATTATGAACAATCCCATTTATAAAAATAGTTCGAATAAAATAACTACACCTTTATCTTGGCACTTCCTCAGTGGCTCGCCCTATTCCTTTTTAAAGGAATTTTTATTTTGCCTTCCACTGAACCTATCTCAACATGAAATGACAAAATTTTTTGCCTGCGGTCCGAGAAAAAAGTGTGCAGCGCCCTCTTGTACTACCATCCTTATAATTAGGCCCCGGGGGGGGGGGCACTCAACTTAAATTTTGGTAGGGGTGTGCGGCGCGGAGCGTCGAACTTTGGGAACTAAGAACTGATTTTCGGGCAAAATAGGGGCTTGAAGAACTGAAATTAGGGCCAAATTATAGGCTGTTTAGCTAAAAATTCTAAATTATTTCCAAATTTGAGCTTAAAGAGCTACAATTGTCAGAGTTTGAGCCTCAAAGAGCTGGAGCAGATCCAAATGTGGGGCTTAAGGAACTGCCGGAGAGCCTGAAAAAGGGACCCTTGAGCGCCGCACATACCCGTACCACCTTAACATGTGAGTGCCCCCAGGAATTAGGCCTATAGGCCTATGTAAAAAGAGTGGATTTACATACAAAATCCTTAAAATCACTGCTTTTCTTGCATGTTGGTTATTGTTTGGTGTCTAAACATAGGGCCTATATGTATATGAGCTAAGAGTATCTAATTCTGAAAGTTACAAGAACATTGAACTTCGCGTTTTCTTAAAAATGGACTTTTTGGGTAAAATTCAAGCATGGGGGCGCTTTTCAAGATTTTCCGCAAATTTTCGTCCGCTCACTGTTTTTAAGCATACAGCTGTAAAGAAGATCACAAGATCGACATGCTCAAGAAATTTGGGCAATTTATCACAATTAATTTGGCTGTAGTACTCGTTTGAATGCGCCTCACTTGCTCCTATTCAAATGCACAGGGGTCAACGACCTTTTCTGTGTACAATTCAATGGTGGTATCCAAATAAGCGTTCTAATGAGCATTGCGGGCAAACCGCTTCTGATGATGAATTCTCAAATTTCTTGAACAGGTCAAACTTGAGGTTGCCTCCATCCCTGCAACTTCAAAATAGCGCAAGAGACACAACCTTGAACATTGAACATTGAACATTGAACCTGTGCAAAATCTTGAAAAGAACCCTCGCGCTCAATTTTGACCTAAAATGTCAATTTTAAAGAAAACGCAATGGCCAATTTTCATGCAACTTTCAACAGAATACTTTATGACCTCATTTGCATGTATCTAGACACCAAAATCAGAACTAAACTCTGAAAGGGGTTATTTTGAAGGATTTTGCACTCTAATCCACTCCTTCCTTAAATGTATGGTTTTGTGACATAAGAGGGCGCTGCACACTTTTTTCTTGGACCCCAGACCAAAAATGTTGTCATTTCATGCTGAGATAGGTCAAATAGAATACAAAAAAAACTCAGCCCTATAAGCAAAACAAGAGATGACCCATTTTATGCCCATTCCTAATAGCATAGAAAATGGGATCTAATTTTTCAAAGAGAGGAGGAATCTGATTTTTTTTTCAATGATAGGCCTGAAGAAAAAAAAAACATGTGCCTCCTTTTGACGCACAAAAAAAGAAAAAGAAGAAGAAGAAGAAAATAACATTATATATTTGAATGTCTTTCTACTGCTTTATCTTTTAGATAACTGCAATTCTCTTCCCTATAGTGTTCTAGGCCTAATAGATACGGTCAATATTCTAAATCTCTAGGCCTATACCGAAAGCTACCGAAATCAAGGAAGAGAAACAACTCTCCAAATTGTATTGGCCATTGCAATAGGCCTACTGGTAGATATGTGATTTCACGAGTTCCATTAAATTGCTATGTAACCCGTATGATAATCTGTGAATACGGTAAGTGTGGGCCTACATTGCTGTGTAAATTGCACAAAGAGGCTGTGATGACACCCAGACTACGGTAAGTGTAGGCCTATAGGCCTACATCGCTGTGTAAATTGCAAACGTGTTTCTATGAGGACACCCAGATTACGGTAAGTGTACATTGCTGTGTAAATTGCACAAAGTGTTTTGTGAGGACAACAGATTACGGTAAGTGTAAATTGTTATGTAAATTACACAGTATTTCTATGAGGACACCCAGATTACGGTAAGTGTACATTGAGATGTAAATTACACAAATTATTTCTATGGGGACACCCAGATTACGGTAAGTGTACATTGCTGTGTAAATTGTAAAAGTGTTTCTGTGAGGACACCCAGATTACGGTAAGTGTACATTGCTGTGTAAATTGTAAAAGTGTTTCTGTGAGGACACCCAGATTACGGTAAGTGTACATTGCTGTGCAAATTACACAAAGTATTTCTATGAGGACACCCAGATTACGGTAAGTGTACACTGAGATGTAAATTGCAAAAGTGTTTCTGTGAGGACACCCAGATTACGGTAAGTGTACATTGCTGTGTAAATTGTAAAAGTGTTTCTGTGAGGACATACCCAGATTACGGTAAGTGTACATTGCTGTGTAAATTGCAGAAAGTGTTTTTGTGAGGACACCCAGATTGCGGTAAGTGTACATTGCTGTATAAATTGCACAATGTGTTTTGTGAGGACAACAGATTACGGTAAGTGTAAATTGTTATGTAAATTACACAGTATTTCTATGAGGACACCCAGATTACGGTAAGTGTACATTGAGATGTAAATTACACAAAGTATTTCTATGGGGACACCCAGATTACGGTAAGTGTACATTGAGATGTAAATTGCAAAAGTGTTTCTGTGAGGACACCCAGATTACGGTAAGTGTACATTGAGATGTAAATTGCAAAAGTGTTTCTGTGAGGACACCCAGATTACGGTAAGTGTACATTGAGATGTAAATTGCAAACGTGTTTCTATGAGGACACCCAGATTACGGTAAGTGTACATTGCTGTGTAAATTGCACAAAGTGTTTTGTGAGGACAACAGATTACGGTAAGTGTAAATTGTTATGTAAATTACACAGTATTTCTATGAGGACACCCGGATTACGGTAAGTGTACATTGAGATGTAAATTACACAAAGTATTTCTATGGGGACACCCAGATTACGGTAAGTGTACATTGAGATGTAAATTGCAAAAGTGTTTCTGTGAGGACACCCAGATTACGGTAAGTGTACATTGCTGTGTAAATTGTAAAAGTGTTTCTGTGAGGACACCCAGATTACGGTAAGTGTACATTGCTGTGCAAATTACACAAAGTATTTCTATGAGGACACCCAGATTACGGTAAGTGTACACTGAGATGTAAATTGCAAAAGTGTTTCTGTGAGGACACCCAGATTACGGTAAGTGTACATTACTGTGTAAATTGTAAAAGTGTTTCTGTGAGGACATACCCAGATTACGGTAAGTGTACATTGCTGTGTAAATTGCAGAAAGTGTTTTTGTGAGGACACCCAGATTGCGGTAAGTGTACATTGCTGTGTAAATTGTAAAAGTGTTTCTGTGATGACACCCAAATTACGGTAAGTGTACATTGCTGTGTAAATTGCACAATGTGTTTTGTGAGGACAACATATTACGGTAAGTGTAAATTGTTATGTAAATTACACAGTATTTCTACGAGGACACCCAGATTACGGTAAGTGTACATTGAGATGTAAATTACACAAAGTATTTCTATGGGGACACCCAGATTACGGTAAGTGTACATTGAGATGTAAATTGCAAAAGTGTTTCTGTGAGGACACCCAGATTACGGTAAGTGTACATTGCTGTGTAAATTGTAAAAGTATTTCTATGGGGACACCCAGATTACGGTAAGTGTACATTGCTGTGTAAATTGTAAAAGTGTTTCTGTGAGGACACCCAGATTACGGTAAGTGTACATTGCTGTGTAAATTACACAAAGTACTTCTATGAGGACACCCAGATTACGGTAAGTGTACATTGAGATATAAATTGCAAAAGTGTTTCTGTGAGGACACCCAGATTACGGTAAGTGTACATTGCTGTGTAAATTACACAAAGTACTTCTATGAGGACACCCAGATTACGGTAAGTGTACATTGAGATGTAAATTGCAAAAGTGTTTCTGTGAGGACACCCCGATTACGGTAAGTGTACATTGCTGTGTAAATTACACAAAGTATTTCTATGAGGACACCCAGATTACGGTAAGTGTACATTGAGATGTAAATTGCAAAAGTGTTTCTGTGAGGACATACCCAGATTACGGTAAGTGTACATTGCTGTGTAAATTGCACAAAGTGTTTTTATGAGGACACCCAGATTACGGTAAGTGTACATTGCTGTGTAAATTGTAAAAGTGTTTCTGTGAGGACACCCAAATTACGGTAAGTGTACATTGCTGTGTAAATTGCACAATGTGTTTTGTGAGGACAACAGATTACGGTAAGTGTAAATTGTTATGTAAATTACACAGTATTTCTATGAGGACACCCAGATTACGGTAAGTGTACATTGAGATGTAAATTACACAAAGTATTTCTATGGGGACACCCAGATTACGGTAAGTGTACATTGAGATGTAAATTGCAAAAGTGTTTCTGTGAGGACACCCAGATTACGGTAAGTGTACATTGCTGTGCAAATTACACAAAGTATTTCTATGAGGACACCCAGATTGCGGTAAGTATACATTGCTGTGTAAATTGTAAAAGTGTTTTTATGAGGACACCCAGATTACGGTAAGTGTACATTGAGATATAAATTGCAAAGGTGTTTCTGTCAGGACACCCAGATTACGGTAAGTGTACATTGCTGTGTAAATTACACAAAGTATTTCTATGAGGACATACCCAGATTACGGTAAGTGTACATTGAGATGTAAATTGCAAAAGTGTTTCTGTGAGGACACCCCGATTACGGTAAGTGTACATTGCTGTGTAAATTGCACAAAGTGTTTTTATGAGGACACCCAGATTACGGTAAGTGTACATTGCTGTGTAAATTGTAAAAGTGTTTCTGTGAGGACACCCAGATTACGGTAAGTGTACATTGCTGTGTAAATTGCAGAAAGTGTTTCTGCGAGGACACCCAGATTACGGTAAGTGTACATTGCTGTGTAAATTGCAAAAAGTGTTTCTGTGAGGACACCCAGATTACGGTAAGTGTACATTGCTGTGTAAATTGTAAAAGTGTTTCTGTGAGGACATCCAGATTACGGCAAGTGTACATTGCTGTGTAAATTGTAAAAGTGTTTCTGTGAGGACATATCCAGATTACGGTAAGTGTAGGCCTACATTGCTGTGTAAATTGCAGAAAGTGTTTCTGTGAGGACACCCAGATTACGGTAAGTGTACATCGCTGTGTAAATTGCAGAAAGTGTTTCTGTGAGGACACCCAGATTACGGTAAGTGTACATTGCTGTGTAAATTGCAGAAAGTGTTTTTGTGAGGACACCCAGATTACGGTAAGTATACATTGCTGTGTAAATTGTAAAAGTGTTTCTGTGAGGACATCCAGATTACGGCAAGTGTACATTGCTGTGTAAATTGTAAAAGTGTTTCTGTGAGGACATATCCAGATTACGGTAAGTGTAGGCCTACATTGCTGTGTAAATTGCAGAAAGTGTTTTGTGAGGACACCCAGATTACGGTAAGTGTACATCGCTGTGTAAATTGTAAAAGTGTTTCTGTGAGGACACCCAGATTACGGTAAGTGTACATCGCTGTGTAAATTGTAAAAGTGTTTCTGTGAGGACACCCAGATTACGGTATGTGTACATTGCTGCGTAAATTGAATAGAGTGTTTTGGTGAGGGCACCCAGATTACGGTAAGTATACATTGCTGTGTAAATTGCATAGAGTGTTTTGGTGAGGACACCCAGATTACGGTAAGTATACATTGCTGTGATAACTTCATAGAGTGTTTTGGTGAGGACATCCAGATTCAGATTATAGTAAGTGTTCATTGCAGCAAAAATTGCACAAGTGTTTCTGTGAGGACACCAAGATTACGGTAAGTGTACATTGCTATATTTTACACAAAGTAAATATTGCTATGTAATCTAGATGGACACAGCAATTCACATTGCAGTGAATATTGCTGTTTCTGTGAAGACAAAGTGTTTCTGTTAGGACACTTAGATTACCATGACTACGATAAGTGCACATTGCTACGAAATTCGCACAAAGTATATTTTGTGAGGACACCCAGATTACGGTAAGTGTACATTGCTACGAAATTCGCACAAAGTATATTTTGTGAGGACACCCAGATTATAGTAAGTGTACATTGCTACGAAATTCGCACAAAGTATATTTTGTGAGGACACCCAGATTACGGTAAGTGTACATTGCTACGAAATTCGCACAAAGTATATTTTGTGAGGACACCCAGATTACGGTAAGTGTACATTGCTACGAAATTCGCACAAAGTATATTTTGTGAGGACACCCAAATTACGGTAAGTGTACATTGCTACGAAATTCGCACAAAGTATATTTTTGAGGACACCCAGATTACGGTAAGTGTACATTGCTACGAAATTCGCACAAAGTATATTTTGTGAGGACACCCAGATTACGGTAAGTGTACATTGCTACGAAATTCGCACAAAGTATATTTTGTGAGGACACCCAGATTACGGTAAGTGTACATTGCTACGAAATTCGCACAAAGTATATTTTGTGAGGACACCCAGATTACAGTAAGTGTACATTGCTACGAAATTCGCACAAAGTATATTTTGTGAGGACACCCAGATTACGGTAAGTGTACATTGCTACGAAATTCGCACAAAGTATATTTTGTGAGGACACCCAGATTACGGTAAGTGTACATTGCTACGAAATTCGCACAAAGTATATTTTGTGAGGACACCCAGATTACGGTAAGTGTACATTGCTACGAAATTCGCACAAAGTATATTTTGTGAGGACACCCAGATTACGGTAAGTGTACATTGCTACGAAATTCGCACAAAGTATATTTTGTGAGGACACCCAGATTACGGTAAGTGTACATTGCTACGAAATTCGGACAAAGTATATTTTGTGAGGACACGCAGATTATGGTAAGTGTACATTGCTACGAAATTCGCACAAAGTATATTTTGTGAGGACACCCAGATTACGGTAAGTGTACATTGCTACGAAATTCGCACAAAGTATATTTTGTGAGGACACGCAGATTATGGTAAGTGTACATTGCTACGAAATTCGCACAAAGTATATTTTGTGAGGACACCCAGATTACGGTAAGTGTACATTGCTACGAAATTCGCACAAAGTATATTTTGTGAGGACACCCAGATTACGGTAAGTGTACATTGCTACGAAATTCGCACAAAGTATATTTTGTGAGGACACCCAGATTACGGTAAGTGTACATTGCTACGAAATTCGCACAAAGTATATTTTGTGAGGACACCCAGATTACGGTAAGTGTACATTGCTACGAAATTCGCACAAAGTATATTTTGTGAGGACACCCAGATTACGGTAAGTGTACATTGCTACGAAATTCGCACAAAGTATATTTTGTGAGGACACCCAGATTACGGTAAGTGTACATTGCTACGAAATTCGGACAAAGTATATTTTGTGAGGACACGCAGATTATGGTAAGTGTACATTGCTACGAAATTCGCACAAAGTATATTTTGTGAGGACACCCAGATTACGGTAAGTGTACATTGCTACGAAATTCGCACAAAGTATATTTTGTGAGGACACGCAGATTATGGTAAGTGTACATTGCTACGAAATTCGCACAAAGTATATTTTGTGAGGACACCCAGATTACGGTAAGTGTACATTGCTACGAAATTCGCACAAAGTATATTTTGTGAGGACACCCAGATTACGGTAAGTGTACATTGCTACGAAATTCGCACAAAGTATATTTTGTGAGGACACCCAGATTACGGTAAGTGTACATTGCTACGAAATTCGCACAAAGTATATTTTGTGAGGACACCCAGATTACAGTAAGTGTACATTGCTACGAAATTCGCACAAAGTATATTTTGTGAGGACACCCAGATTATAGTAAGTGTACATTGCTACGAAATTCGCACAAAGTATATTTTGTGAGGACACCCAGATTATGGTAAGTGTACATTGCTACGAAATTCGCACAAAGTATATTTTGTGAGGACACCCAGATTATAGTAAGTGTACATTGCTACGAAATTCGCACAAAGTATATTTTGTGAGGACACCCAGATTACGGTAAGTGTACATTGCTACGAAATTCGCACAAAGTATATTTTGTGAGGACACCCAGATTACGGTAAGTGTACATTGCTACGAAATTCGCACAAAGTATATTTTGTGAGGACACCCAGATTACGGTAAGTGTACATTGCTACGAAATTCGCACAAAGTATATTTTGTGAGGACACGCAGATTATGGTAAGTGTACATTGCTACGAAATTCGCACAAAGTATATTTTGTGAGGACACCCAGATTACGGTAAGTGTACATTGCTACGAAATTCGCACAAAGTATATTTTGTGAGGACACCCAGATTACGGTAAGTGTACATTGCTACGAAATTCGCACAAAGTATATTTTGTGAGGACACCCAGATTACGGTAAGTGTACATTGCTACGAAATTCGCACAAAGTATATTTTGTGAGGACACCCAGATTATGGTAAGTGTACATTGCTACGAAATTCGCACAAAGTATATTTTGTGAGGACACCCAGATTATGGTAAGTGTACATTGCTATGAAATTTGCACAAAGTTTTGTGAGGACACCCAGATTATGGTAAGCGTACATTGCTGTGTAAATTACACGAAGTGTTTTGGTGAAAACACCCCGATTACGGTAAGTATACATTGCTGTGTAAATTGCACAGAGTGTTTTGGTGAGGGCACCCAGATTACGGTAAGTCTACATTGCTGTGTAAATTGCATAGAGTGTTTTGGTGAGGGCACACAGAATACGGTAAGTGTACATTGCTATGATAACTTCATAGAGTGTTTTGGTGAGGACACCCAGATTAAGATTATACTAGTAAGTGTTCATTGCAGTGAAACTGTGTAATTTACACAAAGTAAATATCGCTATGTAATCTAGATGACCTAACAGACTCACTTTGCAAATTTGCTTAGCTTTCCAAAATGTAAATATACGAGTCTTTCCAAAAACTGTAAAAACGTGAAGAATGTATTAAAGTGACGTACATTGCAAAAGTGTTTCTGTGAGGACACCCAGATTACGGTAAGTGTACATTGCTATGTAAATTGCACGTGTGTTTATTAGAAGGCACCCAGAAAACGGTATATGTACGGTGGTGTATAAATTGCAAAAGTGCTTTTGCGAGGATATCCAGATTACGGTAAGCTAACATTGATATGTACATTGCAAAAGTGTTTCTGTGAGGATGTACATTGCTATGTAAATTGCAAATGTATTTATTAGAAGGCACCCAGAAAACGGTAAATGTACGGTGGTGTATAAATTGCAAAAGTGCTTTTGCGAGGACACCCAGATTACGGTAAGCTAACATTGATATGTACATTGCAAAAGTGTTTCTGTGAGGATGTACATTGCTATGTAAATTGCAAATGTATTTATTAGAAGGCACCCAGAAAACGGTAAATGTACGGTGGTGTATAAATTGCAAAAGTGCTTTTGTGAGGACACCCAAATTACGGTAAGCTAACATTGATATGTACATTGCAAAAGTGTTTCTGTGAGGATGTACATTGCTATGTAAATTGCAAATGTATTTATTAGAAGGAACCCAGAAAACGGTAAATGTACGGTGGTGTATAAATTGCAAAAGTGCTTTTGCGAGGATACCCAGATTACGGTAAGCTAACATTGATATGTACATTGCAAATGTGTTTCTGTGAGGACACCCAGATTACGGTAAGTGTACATTGCTATGTAAATTGCAAATGTGTTTATTAGAAGGCACCCAGAAAACGGTAAATGTACGGTGGTGTATAAATTGCAAAAAGTCCTTTTGTGAGGACACCCAGATTACAGTAAGCTAACATTGATATGTACATTGCAAAAGTGTTTCTGTGAGGATGTACATTGCTATGTAAATTGCAAATGTATTTATTAGAAGGCACCCAGAAAACGGTAAATGTACGGTGGTGTATAAATTGCAAAAGTGCTTTTGTGAGGACACCCAGATTACGGTAAGCTAACATTGATATGTACATTGCAAAAGTGTTTCTGTGAGGATGTACATTGCTATGTAAATTGCAAATGTATTTATTAGAAGGCACCCAGAAAACGGTAAATGTACGGTGGTGTATAAATTGCAAAAGTGCTTTTGCGAGGATACCCAGATTACGGTAAGCTAACATTGATATGTACATTGCAAATGTGTTTCTGTGAGGACACCCAGATTACGGTAAGTGTACATTGCTATGTAAATTGCAAATGTGTTTATTAGAAGGCACCCAGAAAACGGTAAATGTACGGTGGTGTATAAATTGCAAAAGTCCTTTTGTGAGGACACCCAGATTACGGTAAGCTAACATTGATATGTACATTGCAAAAGTGTTTCTGTGAGGATGTACATTGCTATGTAAATTGCAAATGTATTTATTAGAAGGCACCCAGAAAACGGTAAATGTACGGTGGTGTATAAATTGCAAAAGTGCTTTTGCGAGGACACCCAGATTACGGTAAGCTAACATTGATATGTACATTGCGAAAGTGTTTCTGTGAGGATGTACATTGCTATATAAATTGCAAATGTATTTATTAGAAGGCACCCAGAAAACGGTAAATGTACGGTGGTGTATAAATTGCCAAAGTGCTTTTGTGAGGATACCCAGATTACGGTAAGCTAACATTGATATGTACATTGCAAAAGTGTTTCTGTGAGGACACCCAGATTACGGTAAGTGTACATTGCTGTGTAAATTGTAAAAGTGTTGCTGTGAGGGTACCCAACTTATACGGTAAGTACATTTTGCTATGTAAAATTACCGTAATTTGGATGACCTCAAAGACACACTTTGCAATTTATACTTTTCAAAATGTATATAATACGGAGTCTTTCCAAAAAGTTGGAAAAACTTAAATAATATATTAAAGCCTTAATGTACGATCTTTTTCAGAATATACCTTTATTTTTTCAAAACCGAATTTTTGGCATATTTGTAATACTTACACATGTTCCAACTTAAATCTATGAGCAAACTGTCAAATTCGCCTAAGTTGTAGTAAAATGGGATGATTTTCTGTTGGTCCGACATAATATCATAGTCTCCCACGAGGCCAGTTTGCTTATACGCTCCCTCCACATGTGTAACCAAACTGGCTGCGTAGGAGACTAACTCTGAGGCCGCACTCGCCGTTATCCAAATAGTGCGACCATTTTGAGAAAGGGGAATCGACCGAGTGATTTTTGGCACAGATCATATCAGTGGCGTGCGCAGCACATTGAAAGTTGGGGGGGGGGCAGATTGTTCAGTTCTCCCGAATGGAGTCTGATTAGGAGCAAATTTTGACGTTTTAACGTCCCCCCCAATCCCCGAATGACCAACAAAAGTGGGGAGCAATGGCCCCTGCTCCTCCCCCCTTGCGCACGCCACTGGCACTGGCCGTCGCGTCCTGATCCAAATAGTGTGAGATATTTCGAGTGATAGAGGTGAAGTTTATGATGTTGTTTCTTTGCAAATCCCAATGTTTTTCGCGTCCAAATGTATTGTGAACTTTCATCATTTTGGAAGAAAAAAAGAAAAATCTAAACATTTTAAAAGATCGTTTAAAACGACAAGTCATGTAATTGTATATAGGGAAGCGATTTTTGGCAGGGCGAAAGGGGAATCGACAGCACATTGAAAGTGGGGGGGGGGGGAGGGCAGGTTGTTCAGTTCTCCCGAATGGAGTCTGATTAGGAGCAAATTTTGACGTTTTAACGTCCCCCCCCATCCCCGAATGACCAACAAAAGTGGGGGAGCAATGGCCCCTGCTCCCACCCCTTGGCCTTGCGCACGCCACTGGCACAGATGCTTTGGGCACCATTTATATATTACGCCCTAAAAAGGTGTAAATGTTCAGAGGACTTTTATTTTATAGGGCCTATATAGACTAGGAGCCCAGACAATTTATTCAGCTCAGAAGAGACAAAAGGTTTGATGGTCTGATTATGTTAGTATAGGCCCAAGATTCAATATTCCATATTGCTGCCGGGTCACAGCCTGTACGTTCAGCCTGGGGGTCACACAATAGGGGGCCAAAAATGCATTTATTCAGCTCAAGAGAGACATGGACAAAACTTGTTGGATATCACTCCCAGGAGGATACTTTTCATGCCTATAGCAATGACAGCAACTTTGGCCTGTCAATGGGGCCCAGACAGTAGCCCCAAAGGGGCCCGCCCATATGGTGTTATTCAGCTGAAGAGAGACAAGGATGAATCTTTTGAATTGGAACTATTACACATTGGGGTGCACAAAAATACCAATGACAGCAACTTTTTCCTGTACGGGGGGGCCCAGACAGTAGCCTCAAAGGGCCCAATGTCCCATAACTGATTTTTTCAGCTGAAGATAGACATGGATGAATCTTTTTGCATTGGAACTATTACCCATTGGGGTTTACAAAAATATCAATGACAGCAACTTTTTTCCTGTACGGGGGCCCAGACAGTAGCCTGAAAGGGCCCCGATGCCCCATAACAGGTTATTCAGCTGAAGGAAGACATGCGTAAATCTTTTAGCATTGGAACTGTTACACATTGGGTTGCACAAAAATACCAATGACGGCAACTTTTTCCTGTACGGGGGCCCAGACAGTTAAGTAGCTTCAAAGGGCCCGATGCCCCATAACTGGTTATTCAGCTGAAGAGACATGTGGATGAATCTTTTTGGAACTATTACCCATTGTGGATGACAAAAATACAAAGGACTGCAACGGGGCCCAGGCAGTAGCCTCAATGGGCCCAATATCCCATAACTTGTTATTCAGCTGAAGAGACATGTGGGTGGATCTTTTTGAATTGGAACTATTATCCATTGGGGTTTGCAAAAATACAAATGCCAGCAACTTTTTCCTGTACGGGAGCCCAGACAGTAGCCTCAAAGGGCCTGATATCCCATATATTTTAGCACCCCGTCTGGTAAGTTCATCAGAGTTTATATACCAGTGCTGCAGAATGGGCGTCAAGTCTACATCAAAAGTCAGAGCTGAAACATTTTGCCAGACCTTTGCCGCTAAATGTTAGCTTCCCTTTGAAAAATCTGCTCCTGAAGTGAATTTCAGCATTCTTTTTATTTATTTATTTATTTATTTATTTATAACATTTGGCACAAGGCCAGGCAGATCCAATATTGATTACACAATAAATTGAAGGATTGCCCTTACATTAAAATCAAAACATTACTAGAAAATACATATATTATGACTCAGAATTGATGTGAAGATCCACTCGCCAGTTATCTGATTACTAGAAATTAAACCAAATACATGGCCAATGGATCTTCCATCTGAGACGGGAAAGACTCAACAGAAACAAGCGGAGAGCAAAATATAACTTCACAAATAAACTTTAATTTCTCATCAACAAAGTGATCACAATAATATAATAGATGTGCGAAACATTCTTAGTTCATTCTCCGGCTATTGCTGGCTGACAACTGCCACGAATAATAGGCGGGGTAATTGGCGACCACGAAACAGCGGAGCGATATATATTTAAATTAGCTATGGAAAGCAAATAGCGTCATAACACACGCCCTGGCTTTCTTGAATTGGCGCCTGACAATTCTAATTTAATAATATAACTTTAAAATAGCAATTTGAATTGATCAACCTATGATTTAAAAATATATATATCTTTCTAACACAAACTTTAACATCAGACATAACATTCGTCAAGTAACTGCATGACTAATAATTAACTGCATCTTTTTAATCTGAAACATGTAACTCCAAAACACGATTGGATAGGGAGAAAATTATTTTTAAAAACAACATCTTTTAAAACTCTGAAGCTCGTACAGCAGACAAGGAAAAGGGAAAAGGGAATGACAAACTAACACAATTCTGAAAGACATCGACCAAGACCTTGCACAATCCCCAAACTGGGCATTTACAATGTCAAGTTCCATGTGTTTCAGAAAGTGCGAAGATCTTACTCTACACCTTAAACTACACCTTAAAATTAACCCTAGAGTTCATAATCTTGAATCGCTGAATCCATGGCCAGTAGATCCACCGCCGTCGACTTGAACCCATTCGCTGTACTTGGCGCTGATCTTGACGTTGAACTTGACACTTGCGTGATGAACTCGACACTCAATTTGTCGGTGTGATTCAGATCATGTTTTCCATAAAATTTTAAACATGACGTAATAAAAATTGCTTTTTGCAATTAGACGATAACTGATGACGGATGTCAATATAAATATTATACGAATTAATTTCTTCATATAATTGCAGTTTTCAATGCACCAACATTATAAAATAAGACGCAGTTCCTCCCGTGAGACACAGTACTTGGCGAACACGACGAAACAATTCCACACGACGAAATTGCACTTAGACATTCAGATCGGAAGACAAATAGCTGGATAATACTTGATTCAGAATATAACGGGCTTACATGAAATCGTATGCAAAGTTCCTAGGAAAAGGTTTTAAAGTTGCGCACCATACTTTGCATAGAATGATGTCATGTATCAGGTCACAGTTAATAACCCGTATAATATTTCTTTATTTCTGAATCAAATCTTATTCTGGAACAACACAAATATTGTACTGACGAAAATTCACAATCATTTCAGAATCACACATATTGCATACCAACTGGAACAAAATTCTTCTGTGTCAAGTTCAAATCCAAATGCACCTATTGTTCAGATGATTGACCACGAAAATGACCGAAGAACTCCATAATCCATTCAGCACGACTCGAATTCTCTGAAATATAAACTCAAGCAAAATACACAGTATAAGTATAACACATACATACTATCTAATTTAGCATATTTCTTAATTCCATAATCATAAGAATACCGTATACCATATACAATATAACATGATTTATACAGTATAACATCATAACATATCACACGCTGCCTTTCTTAAATTCTTCACAAATTTTGAAAAATTAACACAGCCAAAATTCCATAAACACGCAATTTTCAATTCAAAAATTCATAATTGAAATTACAATCTGCTTTATTCTCCACATAATTTGGAAAATGAATACATCCAAAATTCCATAAACACGCAATTTTCAATTCAAAAATTCATAAATTACAATCTGCTCTATGCACAACATTAGTATTACAAAATTCAATTGCAACACATTCATCTGCTTTTGCCAGATATCTTCACAGGATTACTTTTCAAAAAGTCCAAAGCAGCTGGGTTTAAATTATCAGCAGGCTCCCAAGTATTTCTAGAACTTGGGAAATCACGCCACTTGATAAGATACTGAAGCTTGTTGTCCCTGTACCTACCACGTAAAATCTTCTCTACTTCATACTCACTACTTGTGGTAACAGGAGTCAAAGGTAGACCGGTATAAAAGATATGCGCTTATCCAATTCCTGGGATGCCATAAGTGGGGCAAACGAGTCATCTGGACAATCAGCATCTACAACATCTTCTAGAGGATCCTTTTGCACAAAATCTTTGGGCATGACATGATTTTCTGGTCTGGCATATCGATCATAGGCAAACTTCATTCGATTAACATGCACTGGGGCTGACATCAACTTATTGTTTGTCAGATTTCAACACGGAAATTCACGGGCCCGTTTGCTCTCACGATAAGTATGGTCCTGACCAAAATTTCATGAGCTTCTTTGACAAGCCTGGTTGAGTGGCTGGAATATATAACCAAATTGTATCACCCACCTGAAACTGTACATCACTTGCATGTTCATCATAACGGTCTTTCATGCTAGCTTGATTAAGTTCAAGATGTTGCTTAGATATTGCACGGAACACTTCTAATTGAGATACCAAATGATGGATATGTTCTCTCACTGTCTTCTCTGGGTATTCACTCTTAGCCATCAATGTCACATCCAGGGGTAGTCTTGCTTCCCTGCCATATAATAAAAAGAAAGGGCTAAATCCTACAGAATTGTCTGCTGGTGTAGACCTATATATGCAAATTGAATGGCTGGAATATACTCATCCCAGTTTGTCTGATACTCATTAGCATAGTGTGACAAGGTATCTAAGATAACAGAGTTAAAACGTTCCTGAATAGCATTACACTGTGGATGATAACTACTTGTATTCAACTTTGATGTACGCATAATTCTACACACTTCAAGCACCAGTTTACTGAGGAAATTTGTACCTCGATCACTAAGCAAATATTGCGGACAACCATGTTGACATATAATATGATCAAAGAATGCTCTAGCTACAGTAGCTGCATCCATAGTCTTAATTGGAACTAAGATAGGCCATCTGGTACAGTGATCTGTAAAACACAATACATACCGATTACCATTGGTTGTAATAGGTAGAGGACCCAAGATATCCACACTTACACGTTCAAATGCACTGGGGACCTTCATGGTCATCATGGGAGCTCTAACTTTGTGTCTATGTGTTTTCTCTGAGCACAAGATATACACGATCTTACCCAATTGTCAACATCTCTATACATACGTTTCCAGAAATATCTTTGGCGGATTTTGTGATATGTTCTCTGAAAACCAAAATGAGCTGCTAAAACATTATCATGACAGTTGTTAAGTATGATATCAATCATGGTTACAGGTACATAAAATTGCACAGTATTTCTTTCTGGCATATGACGTTTGGCGGTGTGTGCCATATATGATACAAAATACCTTCATGGACATAGTATTGATCTGACTGCAATAAAATATCACGTGCTTGTCTTTGATTATCAGGCAATATGTCTTCATCCAAAATCTTATCATGGGACCAGCAAAAGGATCAGCTAATTGAGCATCTTTGAAATGGTCCACATTAACATCAGTTGGTAAAGAAGGAACTTTTTGAATATCTACATACTTTTTGTCTCCATCCAGTCGTCTATTCCTCTGAAATCTCAGATTTCGAACAGTATTCACTTCTGGATCTGGCTTTGTCTCTGAAGCAGGAGAGTCATTGATGACATCATCAGTCATTGTCTCCAAGCCACATTCTGTCCAGTTTGAATCTGTTGCTGAGGAAGTAGGGAGTCAACATGATATGAGTTACATGAGTTACAAGATTCTGACACTTGAGTTGGTATTCTACTTAGTGCATCTGCATTACCATTCTTACATCCTCTTTTATGGACTACTTCATAAGTATATGATTGTAACTTCAGTACCCATCTTGCGAGGCGACCTGTTGTGCGCTTTTGACCAAACAACCATTTCAATGCACAGTGATCAGTCTGAATTATGAACTTTACAGTATGTTGAAGGTATGGGGAATATTTCTTAATCCCTTCAACCACAGCCAGAGCTTCAAGTTCAGTAGTTGTATACGTCTTTTCGGAATCATGCAAAGCTCTACCTCCATAACAAATTACCTTCTCTTCACCATCTTGTACCTGTGCTAAAATGAAACCAAGACCTCTTATACTGGCGTCAGTTTGCAACATAAATTGAGTACCATCAAAACGAGGGTAGGCAAGAATTGGAGGTTCTACTAGCTTTTGTTTCAGGATTTCAAACGCTTCTGCACACTCTTTTGACCAAATAAATTGAACATCTTTCCGAGTGAGATATGTTAAAGGTGCGGCTATTTTACTGTAATCTCTAATGTACTTCCTATAATAGCCTACAAAACCTAGAAATGATCTTACTTCCGATACCTTCGTTGGAACTGGATACTCTTGGACTACTTTGGTTTTCTCTGGATCAGTAGCTATCCCATCTTTACTTACAATGTGTCCTAAATAACGTACCTGTTCTTGAGCAAAAGTACACTTTTTAGGCTTGAGCTTCAAATTGGCTTCTCTCAACCTCTGAAACACTTGTCTCAAATGATCTACATGTTCATTAAAAGAATTGGAAAACACTATTACATCATCAAGATATATTAATACAAATTTCCAATTTAAACCTCTGAACACTTCTTGCATAACTCTTTGAAACGTGGCTGGAGAATTTGTACACCCCATTGGCATTACATTAAACTCATACAAACCATCTTGTGTAATGAAAGCACTCTTTTGTTTTGAGCTTTCTTCAAGTCCAATTTGGTAATAACCTGACGCTAAATCTAGCGTGGAAAAATAATTTGGTGTTCCTGCGCCTAAGCTATCTAATGCATCATCTATGTGAGGTAAAGGAAAATTATTCTTTTCCACAATTTGGTTACATAATCTCATATCACAACAGAATCTTAGTGTACCATCAGGTTTAGGAATCATTACAACAGGAAAACTCCAACTACTGGTGGATTCTCTGATTAAACCATCTTCTAACATCTGATTGACTTGCTTACGTATTTCAGCTTGCACATGAGAAGGTGTCTATAAGGGCGACATTTGATTGGCGGATGATTACCAGTTCTTATGACATGCTCAATTTTCGTATATCTTCCTCTAGGACTATCTTTGGTTTGAAAAACGTCTACATACTCAGATATAAGATCAGATAACATATCAGAATCGGTTTCAGTTAAATGAGAATCATTGAAATTGACCTGAGAAAGAACTTCACGTACCTTAGGATCTGGCGAATTCTGTGCCTTTACATGGACTGATGCTACAGGTACTTCATCTACTACAGAGTCATCTATATCGGTAAAATGAATGATTTCACTGTTATTTACAAGTGTAAATGTACCAAGTTTTGTTCTAGGATACAACACAATTGGTTCATTGCTAGTGTTTAACACAAGTAATTGAGTACTACAACTAGATTTGTTAGCAATAGGTTGAACACTTGATACTGTATTGGCAATCAATACTCCTAAAGCAGTGACTCTCCGTCCTCCCTGACATAATCCTATTGTGCCTTTTGGAAGATTATTCGATAACCTCGCACGCACCACTGATTGTGAATGAGGCGGAATTTCTTGCCTTTCAATTACACGTAAATTACTCCTCTTAAACAATCGCAATTTCTGTGTGTTAAAATCTAATCTGGCCTTATGCTGTTTTAGGAATCTTTTTCCCAACATGATTTCCTGACTAAGATTTCGAGCAATATACATTGGCACGAGAAATTTTGAACCTTCAATAAACAACGGAACAACAACAAAACCACTGATTTGCAACACAGATTTGTTTGCGGTACGGGCTTTTGTTAATCGCGGTTTTGACACTACAATTTGGTGTGACAATTCCAAAGAATGCCAGTACTCATGATCGATTAGATTCATTGTACAACCAGTGTCAATTAAACAGTCAATGTTTTGGCTACCAATAGTGACAGAAATATAAACTTCTTCATCAAAATCTGTTTCAACGTTATCACTATCGCATTCAGGCGCGGCAAAATTTGAATCAAATTTTCCATTCGCGGAACTTGGGCTGAATTACACGGAGAATTACTGCTCTTGTTTACATTACAATCATTCGAAATAAATTTCTGTACAGTTTGTGCATGTTTTACCTGTTCATCAGTTGGATAACAACAGTTACTACGACCCCGATTATACACATCTTCCTTTTCAGGACACTGTCTGTAGCTATGACCTAGTGTATTACATCTGTAACATTTCATATTACGGTCATTAACCTCTCTACACGTATACGGACTCTGATCAATACAGCTATTACTGTTTACAGGTGCACGACATCGATCATTTACATTTTGTTCAATAGATTCAATGTACCTCTCATTGGACAATATCCTTTCATTGACCTCGCCAAAACAATTGTTTGTATCGTCCTACGTTTTAGTGTACTACTTTCACTGTATTCACTATTGCCCTACTACTTGTATCCACTAATTTCACTATTTCATGACTGAGTCGGAGAAGATCATTATATTCTGTACTATGGATTACCTTCTCTGGCTGCTCTGAGTCAGCAATTGGTATGCCTCGGTGCATGCCTAGGGCAACTTGTATGCCTATAGGAGCCATAATCACATTTACTTTTCGCCATTAATATACATTGTATCAATACAAGAATATCACGCTGCAATATTATTCACAAAATGGCCGAAAACAGAAAACACGCAACAAAATTCTTCGCGCCATAATTCAACTTTGGCGGGAAATCACTAGAAGCGTATTTCACTTAATCTATCAAGAATATCACATAATATATATACAATGAATCAATCCAATATTGCTATAAATAATAATACCAAATTAACTTACCTGGGGTTGGTTTTTCCCACCAGGGCAGCTGACAGCCAGTCACAGCTTGCTTGGTACCGGAAAAGATCGGATTCTGCACCATTTATTATGACTCAGAATTGATGTGAAGATCCACTCGCCAGTTATCTGATTACTAGAAATTAAACCAAATACATGGCCAATGGATCTTCCATCTGAGACGGGAAAGACTCAACAGAAACAAACGGAGAGCAAAATATAACTTCACAAATAAACTTTAATTTCTCATCAACAAAGTGATCACAATAATATAATAGATGAGCGAAACATTCTTAGTTCATTCTCTGGCTATGGCTGGCTGACAACTGCCACGAATAATAGGCGGGTAATTGGCGACACGAAACCGCTGGAGCGATATATATTTAAATTAGCTATGGAAAGCAAATAGCGTCATAACACATATAATCAATACAGAATAAAGTAAAAACAAAAATTAAATTATGTGAACTGGTAAGGAGGTGGGACTGAATGGCCAGTTTGAAGGCCTTGAGGGAAGAAGCATTGACAATAGCCTCAGGGGATAATTCCAGATGGAGGAGGCAAACGGATAAAATGATCTCTGGGACAATGAAAGCGGCGGAAAGGAACTTGAACAGCGGGGAATTGAGGTTTCTTAGACCGAGTCTGGGATGAGGCTGGAAAGGGTCGGGGAGGAACAAAGATTGGCAAATATTTTAAATAAGTGACACAGAGAAGCAACATCACGACGCTTACTAAGAAGAGGTAGGTCGGAATCCAAGAGAAGGTCCTCATGGGAGTAGACTCAAGACGGTTGGTAAGGGTTATGTTCAGAGGATGCCAAGTAGTACAGCCATACTCCAGAATGGGGCGAACTAAGGCCACGTTACAAAGACCGACGGATGCTGAAGGGGCTGATTGGAAAGATCTATGAATGAAGCCGATGATTTTGCGAACCTTTTTGCATATGTGATCGATGTGAAGATTCCAAGAAAGCTTGTAGATAGGCTTGAAGAGAGTAGTATCATCCGCATAAAGAACAAGATAACTGTTTAAAGAAAAGGAAGAAAGAGACAAGTCATGCTCAAAGGAAAAGATAGCCTTCAAGGTAAAAGATTTTCGGAAGCTTCTTAGGAATCTACAACCAGATAAAGCTACAAGTCCCGATGAAATCATTGCAAGCGTCCTGAAGGAATACAGCGCAGAACTGGCAAGACCACTCAGTCTGCTGTTTGAGCTTTGCTTCTCCAAGGAAGTTTTTCAAAGCCAATGGAAGACTGCATTTTTCATCCCTATTTACAAGAGATGCGAAGTGTAATTCATCTATGAACCGCCCCATCTCTCTGCTCTGCACCATCAACAAGAGCATGGAGGCTGTTGTACAGAACTTCAGAAGTACCTCCTTGGAAACCAACTGATATCAGAAAGACAGTTTGGATTTAGGCCATACCACAATATAACTGATATCTTTACCATTCTGACACAAGAGTGGTCCAACTCCCTGGACGTTGACGACCTGCGTCTGACTGCCCTGGATATCAAAGAAGCATTCGATAATGTCTGTCATGACTTTGCACTCATGGCAAGTAGTATCCGACAAGCTGCTCATCTGGATTAGTAGCTATATACCTGACATATAATTCCATCAAAGTTGTCTGTATCTGGCCATCCTCCATTAGGGGTCAATATTGAACCCACCATTGTTCTCTGTCTTCATTGATGACCCGGGTGATGAGTGTGAAACCCAATTCTACCTCTACGTAGATGATTCCACCTTGTTTTGTAAGATTACATCTAGAGACAACCCTGCTAGCCTGAGGAGACTTGGAGAAAATGAGGATCTGGGCAGATAAGCATGACAGACGGATGGTGACCTTCGAGACATCGAAACGTAAGGCAATGGCAATATCAAGAAAGAGAAATCTAACCAAGATATATATTCTGTTTGGTACCACCAAACTGGCTGAGAAGGAGGAGCTGGAGATCCCGGGACTCACAGTCGACAGCAAGCTGACCTGGACAAAGCATATTTCTAACGTCTCATACAGAGCAGGACAGAAGTTGGGCGCTCTGAGGAGAGTTAAAATAAACTTGATGTCAGAGACAGAGCAACTGTTTACAAGGCTAAAGTTTGCATTGTGATGGAATATACCTCACTGTCTAAGATGAGGGCCAGCACACACACTCTAGGATTACTAGACTCTATCCAGAGGAAGGACCTTCTAATCATAAGCGTGAGCGAAGAAGAAGCAAGTACAGGGCTGAACATCACATCTATCCATCAAAAACGTCAAGTGACTGCAACAACAGTCCTCTATAAAATGCACACCAGCTTGTTCCCACCAGATCTGAAGGCACAGCCACTAAAGTCATTTGTAGTCAGAAGGGCTACCCGCTCAAGCCTGTCCATGCCTTGCCATGCTCTCACAATACCAGTTTCTAGAACCATACCTACTGGCAGGACCTTCATCCACACTTCAGTTCACGTTTGGAATAGCCTACCAGATGGGGTAGTCGGAGAGCAGCGTGCATAAGCATCTTATTTCACATGTCTGATGCTTTACCCTTCACTCTTGTTGTTCCTAAGCTACTGTGAACCACTGATTGGCACATGTGGTGTTCTTTTATATAGTGCCTATATAATCGAAAGTGCCTATATAAGTTCTTGAATGTGTCACTCCTCATGGGCTATTGTTCACTTTAGTATTTAAAAAGCAGTAAAAATGTTTTTCAGCCAAAAAGACACACAGATCTTTTGAATTGGGGTTTACAAAAATACCAATGACAGCAACTTTGTTCCTATACAATCAGCCAAATGTAATGAGCATGTTAAAATGCAGTGCTTTTCTGCAGAATGTGCCCCTAGATCATTTTCTTTTATTCAGTTTGAAAGCGTAAATTACCAAGGATTCTATTTTGACAAATATTGAAAATGCAATTCTGAGAAATAGAGCAATGAATACACACCTTTTATGTTTACAAATGTAATATGTAATTATTCCTTTTGTATTTTTGTTTGTTTCTATTCCAGCCTTGGCTGTAGTTTGTAACGGCGCTTAGACCTTTCATTTGATTATGTGCGGTATAAATTGTATATGTATGTAATACAGCACCCAGATGGCATTGAGATAATTCAACATGCAACAATTATTATTAATTGAATAATCCTCTTTTTGATCCATCTTTTTTGTTATCACAATTCAACAATCAAAATGTTAGTTTATCATACATCATCTGCTGACATGTTCAATTGGTTTTGTGGGAATGGATCACAATTACTATGTAGGCTTATTACTCTACAATGAAGTGGGTTTTTGTTTTAACTTTTGATTGTGAACTACATTGTGAACTCATTGTGATACTAGAGACAGGTTAACATGTACAATAATATCAAAAGTCATATGTATGAAATGTCAGTTTAATCCAAACATGCTATAAAAGGAAGCACTTTTGAACATTGTGTTATCATCATCATCTGCAATACAATCACTGAAATACTTGCATTCCTAGATTTATATTTGTATGTCTGTGAAGTTGTGTGCTTTTATATAAACTTGCCCATTTTCTTATGTATTTTATTGTTTTTTGATCCCTATTTTGGCCAGTATATCAAGTTCAGATTTCTTTGGCCTGGTTGGATCAGATTGTACCAAATATTTGATATTTCTTGTATGCATACATACTTGTATGTATTTCTTTTGTTTACTGGGGTAGGATGGTATTTTCAACAGCTTCATTGTAAATGTGATATTTCATTCGCCTATAGCTTTTATGTTACCAGGCCCGTACACAGGATTGGGGGTGCAAATTTTTAAAAAGTGGACTTTTTCCAGGACACTGAGGTGGCGGGGGGCATTTTATGAAAAGTGAACCTTCTTCCCAAAATTTGGACCTTTTTTGATCAAAAAGTATACCCCTCTGTGTATTGGCCTGTATGTTACTTTAATAAATCAATTTGGAAAGCTAACAAAGATTATGTTTCAAAGTGTCTTGACTTGGGTGTACTGAGAATCATTCATTTTAAGTTTATTAAACTACAAGAATGGAATTGGTGGATGCATTATTCACAATAAGGTAATTTGGTAAAGATGACAAATTGAGCGTTAATTAACCCTAACCGAGCGGGAGCTCACTGGATCTCACTATTAAAACCACTGTTGGTGCATGCATTCCATGCGATGTGATGATGCAATCAGCCTAAGTCATATACTAGTATTGCCAGGGAACCCATGTGGGTACAGGTCGGTGATCTTCTGCGTGGCATGCCAGGGTTCCGAGGTTCGAATCTTGGGGCTACCAAGTGACTTCTTTTTTCATCTTCTCTCCTTTTTTTTTCTTCTTTCCCTTCCAGTATAAAAAAAAACATGGGTTGGGTTAGAGGTTAATGACTGCGCATCAGTTGTTTTGAGGGTATTGTGAAATAAATATCTAAACATTGTGATTTGGAACCGAGGAATATCCCAAGGCGCAGCCTCGAGGATATTCCGTTTTTTTCATGACGTGTCATGTCAAATGCAGACACTTTTGGGCAGGGTCGTAAATGGAGAAATAGCCAAAAATCTGCCCGGGGTGAATTTTTTACAATTTGAGTTTGTGGCGTATTTGGGATATTATTGATGTTAAAAATATTGTCTGATAGTTTCAGACCAGAATATAACTGCCATCTTGTATTTTTTGAGACAGGTTTCAAGGTAAATCCTACTCTAACATTGTCAATAATATTTTTAAAGGCCGATATCTCAATTTCCAATTTTATAATACCATAACTTACGAACTCAATATCTTCGCTTAGGAATGTCCAATTTCATGGGGAAACAGTGTTGTGGAGCAAAATATCTCCATATTTAAGATATGTAAAAACCTCAAAATTGATAACCTACCCAAAAGTGTGTGCTTTTGACATGACACGTCACATATCTTCCACAACTGGAGTGAGTATTTTAAATGGAAGTTACCTAATTGTCTATTCTATTTGAAACTTGCACTCCTTCTGTGGAATGCTTAAGCTAAATCTTCCACAGGGGTAGTGTGGATTTTAAATGGAATAGCTGTGTACAATCATGTAAGTATCATAACATAGATTTGTTAATATTTATATTTTGATCTGCACTCTAAAAAACCAAGCTGGCAATTCTGAGTTCCACCAAATAGTGGATATGCCGTAATCATTATATTGCTTAAATCCGTAATGTCTTCTCTACCTATAACATAATAATTTTGTATATTAGGATATTTGTATAATTATATTTGGTATGGAACAAAGCAAATAGTGCTTGGTAACCACAGTAATAATGTCTTAAGGAGGGATCTGAACATGTTCATGTGTTTACTTATCTTCAAAACTTGGACACAAAGGATCTGTCTTTTTTGTTGTTGTTTGATTTCCACCAAAGAATTTTTTTATGATTTATACCAAATATTTTGATGCTTGTCGTTCTTTTTTTGATTCAGTTATGAATATGACAAATTATGACCTATTATTTTTGTATTTTATGAAACATGTTTTATTTATAATCTGGTGCAGCATAATGTATCCAGTGAACCTTCAAATAAGCACTCCAAACTTTTAATTTTACCAAACGAAGTACTATTATACCTCGAAACTAGGGAACAAATAATCATTTCCTAATGTAAAAACACTGATTTTTATTATAAAGCTCATAACCTCATATCACATGGCATTGTTCAGAAACTGATTTTGACTAGCCTCATATTACAGGACATAGTTCAATCTGCTATTGACTAGGCCTATACATGATTATATACAACCACATAGCCTCATACCACATTCAATAGCCCTTCACGGACCTCAAGATGTTTGATTTTATAATTTCCTAAGAGTTTTAATACTAAGTAACATTATATAACTTCACTTTGAGTGACCGATCACAAGTTGACATTTTTGGGGCCAAATTCAACTTGGCGCCAAATTCTAATAATGTGCTATCTACTGTAGATAACAAACATAAAGGCTGCTGGAGCTCATGACACGGGCCTTGGATCAGGTAAACTTACCTTATGTGTGTGTAGGAGGGGGGTAGGCAGGCTAAACTTATGACAGACAGCAAGACAGACACACAGATATGACAGAAGAAAAAAAAACATGACCATAAATTAGGCAATGCATGACTTATACAAGTGTTGAATTATCTTTGATCATGTTAGTGAAATCATAAGCTTAGCCTAGCCCCCCCAATCCAGGCAGTTTCATAACAGTGCCACCATACCGATGTTTTCTCCATCTCCAATTTGGCTGCCTGTCATAATTATAGCCTACCCTACACACACACCCCCACACAAGGTAAGCTTACCTGTTCATGTATTGATCTAACAGTGCCTCTATACTGATATTTCTCCAAGTCTCCAATTTTGGGCCATAACTCACCTTAGCACTGGTAGCCAAGTAAATGTTGCTTTGTTCTGCAATTTTAGCTATAAATTATATTAATTACAATCAAAAACACCTCATCAGTCAATATGCAAATGCTAATCAAAACTTGTTTGGCACAGGTCTAACTTGCTGAATCAAAACGTCTTCGGTATAGGCTCACACACGTACTCTCCCTTGAGGGTGCACAATACTAATAAATTTCCCTATATGCCTACTTTGTGTACAAAATGGCCTCTATTCAAATGGCTCTACCTACCTTACGAAGCGACTCAATTTTTCAAAGTGATGTTTTCCTGACTGACAAACAAACAAGCAAGTAAACAAACTAAATTAAATATATTGGTGACCATTGAATTTTCGAGCTTCCGGACCACGAATGCAATACACTTTTTTCACCCAATTTTCAAAATAGAAGCACTTTTGACTTTACCTAGAAGCAGCCGGTTTGAGAAACACATGAAAAATCTGAATTAGAGCCCAGAATCTTTTCCAATCTTGGCAGAGATGCTTAGATTCAAGCCTACATTTATTACCTGGCACAAATTTTCACCAAAATTTCCACAATTTTTTAGTGTGAAACTTATTGGACAATGTTTTACACAAATCAAAAACAATCCTAGCACACCAAGTGTTTGTATTTGCGCATGTTTCCATGCATTGAATGAAAGTCATTATGAAACGGAGCTTGGTCATTTCTAGTTCCAGTAAATTATTGGCGCTAAGCTTTGAATCGATTCCCGAGATATTTTGTTACATTACTATTTTAGGTAAACATGTATGTGTTATTTATTGTGTACGTAATAAAATGAGTACATAAAGCTGTTTATGAAGAATTGTTAACAATCTTTGAGCCAAAGCTTAGTGCCAACAAGTGGAACTAGACACCAATAATATTGTGTAGAAATTATGACCTAATATGTTTATTATTATTGATATTGTTATTCAATTGTTTATTTAACAAGTTACTACAGGGTGAGTCAAAAAAGTGCAATAGAGCAAAGAATCGATATTTATGTAAGAACCAAGTTGAACTTTCCCATTATTGAAAGTTTCTATAAATGCCACACTCAAAAGTCACCTTCTGTTAAAGTATGAAGTGACTCGCTTCTACCGTTTAATTTTTATGAGTCCTTTTGCTGCGATACCCAATTTCATTATTCGTCCATGAAGTACCATGTATTTTGAATGGGAGCACACAATGCACGATAAATGCACCAGCTCTGAAACTGACTTTAACTTAAATAAGGTTGATTTTTGCGTTATTTCTATTTCTTTTTTCTGTTTAAACAAACATTCTAACATTACTTTAAGTCCTTCATACCTCACACGACTCCAACTCCAGTTTTTTAAATCCCAATATGTCCAACTTACTGGCTATTCACTCCACTTCAATTTGCGCGCATTTCATTTCGACATTTGAAAAACCCGCCTACAAATTTATATGGTTTTGATAGAGAATAAACATCTTTAAAATAAAGGGAAAATGAAAATAACAACAAATAATGTTTCTTCTCCTTAAACAAGACCAAGGGCTATAACACTTTGGGTGCTCCATTTTATTTCAATGCCAATGACGTTAAGAAAATGGCAGTGGTTCCAAATCTACCTTACACAGAGTGGGCTGACATTCAAATTTTAGATGTCTCTTGGACAAGCATTAAAATTGGGTATCGCTATAAAATGTGTCATAAAAACAAAACGGTAAATGCTAATTCCTTGCTTTTTTCACACATGATCACTAATGGATATGTTAATTATAACATGTTTTAAAACCTAAAAGGTTCAACTCGGTTCTTAAATAAAAATGGATTCCTTTCTCTATTGCACTTTTTTTGACTCACCCTGTATGAGCACATAAAAAGTACAATAATCACATGAAGAATTGTTAACAATCTTTGAGCCAAAGCTTAGTGCCAACAAGTGGAACTAGACACCAATAATATTGTGTAGAAATTATGACCTAATATGTTTATTATTATTGATATTGTTATCCAATTGTTTATTTAACAAGTTACTATGAGCACATAAAAAGTACAATAATCACATTATGATTCCATTTGGTTAAAATAAGGTTGAGATTGTCAGAATACTCCATAAGGTCAATTGACCTTTGACCCGGATATAAAAGACCATTAATAGTTACCACTTCCCATTCTCATTTTCAGCATTACATATATCTAACCTTGTTAACTTATCATGGTCAGTAGTGAACTGTGCATGAGGTTATGAGGCTATGAAAAGTTATATGAAATCATCAGATATGGTGTAACTGTTGACCCCAAATTAGAACTTGTTCATGCCATCACATGGATTAACTGCAGAATCACTTAAGAATTGTGAACCATGTTCACATAAAAATAAAAAGAGATTTGGGATAAAAATGTGAAGTGGTATATCGAAAGGAGACACTTTTGAGCAGGATCGTAAATGGAGAAATAGCAAAAAATCTACCGGGGTGATTTTTTCACAATTTGGATTTGTTGCAAATTTGTGTTTAAAATATTGTCTGATAATTTCAGACCGGAATATAACTGACATCTTGTATATATTTTTTCAAACATTTTTCAAGGTCATTCCTACTCTCAACATTGTCAATAATATTTTTAAAGGCTGATATCTCAGTTTCTAATTCAATAATACCATAACTTACAAACTCAATATCTCTGCTTAGGATTGTCCGATTTAATTGGGGAAAATGGCGTTGTGGAGCAAAATATATCTATATTTAAGATATAAAAAAAAAAAAATCTAAATTGATAAGCTGCCCAAAGTGTCTCTGTTTGATATACCACGTCACAAATATTTGTCTCGGCCAGTTAGCCCAGAACCGGTGTGTCCTTCAAGACATGCAGAGAATAAAGCTTATAATTCCTCAATTAAACGGTTTTGTGACACAAAGAGTTTTTGTGCTCTGAGATTTTTCTTGCCATTTTTTGTAGCCTGACTGATTTCATGTCTGATATTTTAACATTGCAACATTGTATAAGGATCCGATAAAGACAGTGAACCAGTTGAGCTACATATATTTGCTTAGATTTGATGCATTTGTCTGTAAAAAAAGCATGGAATAAACTATATTGATGAACATTTTATAAATACAGTGTCTGAATGTACATTTTCTTTATGACTTTCTGATACTAGGGCACATGGGACCTGGGGCCTCATATGGACAACATCATTAACTTAGTTTCATCAAATTATCTAGAGTGTGGGTTCTTAGTTTTGGATTGGTAGGGATGTGTGGCTACGACTCAGAAAACTTACCCCAAAAATTTGACCCATAAAAATATCCTCATTTTTTGGACTTCTGTTAAAGATTTAGCCCACATTGCCAATTTTTAATTTTTTTTAACTTTTGAAGATGTTGCTAAAAACAATGAAAAAATTGCGCTTCTTAAAGGCTTTTAAGATAATTTTGAAAAAAAGCACCTCTTCTCATAAACCAGCTTTCTGAAATTTGTCACCCAATTTTAAACCCAAGATCCCAAAAATACACCCCATGTCTGCCACATGTCCCCATACCCGGGTCAGCAATGCAGTAAAATGGAGACAAAATGTTTTTTAAAGTCTTCCAAAATAAAAATAAAAAATACCCCTGGGCAATGTGTTTTACCCCTTCATTACCAATGATATCTTCAGTAGACAGCATTTGATGTCATTACCAATGATATCTTCTGTACAGCATCTGATGTCATTACCAATGCTATCTTCAGTAGACAGCATCTGATGCCATTACCAATGCTATCTTCAGTAGACAGCATCTGATGCCATTACCAATGCTATCTTAATTCAGTAGACAGCATCTGATGTC
Source organism: Amphiura filiformis (assembly GCF_039555335.1). Taxonomy (NCBI): domain Eukaryota; kingdom Metazoa; phylum Echinodermata; class Ophiuroidea; order Amphilepidida; family Amphiuridae; genus Amphiura; species Amphiura filiformis. The sequence goes on from NC_092645.1 coordinate 2,345,403, forward strand.
ATTACCAATACTATCTTCAGTAGACAGCATCTGATGTCATTACCAATGCTATCTTCAGTAGACAGCATCTGATGTCATTACCAATGCTATCTTCAGTAGACAGCATCTGATGTCATTACCAATGCTATCTTCAGTAGACAGCATCTGATGTCATTACCAATACTATCTTCAGTAGACAGCATCTGATGTCATTACCAATGCAATCTTCAGTAGATAGCATCTGATGTCATTAACAATACTATCTTCAGTAGACAGCATCTGATGTCATTACCAATGCTATCTTCAGTAGACAGCATCTGATGTCATTACCAATGCTATCTTCAGTAGACAGCATCTGATGTCATTACCAATGCCATCTTCAGTAGACAGCATCTGATGCCATTACCAATGCTATCTTCAGTAGACAGCATCTTATGTCATTACCAATGTTATCTTCAGTAGACAGCATCTTATGCCATTACCAATACTATCTTCAGTAGACAGCATATGATGTCATTACCAATGCTATCTTCAGTAGACAGCATCTAATGTCATTACCAATGCTATCTTCAGTAGACAGCATCTAATGTCATTACCAATGCTATCTTCAGTAGACAGCATATAGAAAGTATATGGTGTCATTATCAATGCTAGTAACGGTAGTAATGTGCATTTTCCCTCCCCAGGATGAACATGGCGTGCCATTCTGCAAATAGTAAAGTGCGTTTTCATCCCCAGAATGAACAGGGTGTGCTATTCTGCAGACAAGTATGTTTTCCATCCTGGGATGGAAAGCTAGTAATGTGCGTTTTCCATCCCGGGATGAACATGATATTCTACTCTACAGATAGTCAAGTGTGTTTTCCATTCTCATGGATGTATTCTGCAGGCAGCAATGTGTTTTTAATAAAAAGGTACAAACAGTGCATTGTTGTACTGATACAGGGTGTCCCTGAAAGAAATGTATCGTCGGGTACTTAATTGTTTGGATATTTAATGCCACAACTAAACATAACTAAATACTTGGTGTAGTTGAGGAATAAATCAGCTATCACATGCTTTTTGAATTTTGACAATTTAACAAAATATAAGAATTTTACGAAACTCCTTCATTTTTAAGCCTTTCCACGGATTCAAATATCAATCGAGGATCACACACACATAGCCCAAAGCGTAAATCTTGATTAAAAAAATCTTCATCTTGACCATAGTGCAACCTTCCTGAGAGATGAAAAGGTGGTCTATTCTTGCCACAGATACACAAAATTCAAGTAAAAAAAGTAAAAATATTAATAAAAACCATATTCCGTATAAGGTTTTTAACTTGGGAAGGGCTTTGAGACAGACAAATTATTTAGATTAAAATTTAAGATGGCCTAATTACTGCGCACTGCGCATCATCAATGCATGATGCGTCTGTTGTCATTGATAGATATTGACTCTATGGAAAGGCTTAAGGGTAGATGAGGTATTGTTGGTCGAAGCAACCTAAAAATCCATTTTCATTATATAGATTAATATATTATTGAAAATTAACACCTTGATGTTTTGCAAAAGTTCATTCTACAAATCGTATACTTTGCAAACTTGCTTAATTTATCGTTGTTAATGAGTTACGTACGTTTTACAAAAGTGTTGTTGTTTCAGCCCTCTTTACAACGTAAATCAAGAACCGCAGCACCTATAAAAGTATATTTGTGATATTTTAATTCTTCTACACGGTCGCTATGAAAGTGAGCAATGCAGTTTTTGCCAAAGCTCACTACCATTCGTAAGATGCTGTGAACTACCAAATCACAACAGTTTAAAATAATTAATAACCTTAAAAATTAGAGAGATTCGTAAAATTCTTTTATTTCAAGAACAGAGTGGTCAATTTTCAAAATTCAAGAAGTATGTGATAGCTGATATGTTCCTCAACATCATCAGTTAATTAGTTGTGTTTGGTTTGTGCGTTAAAGTAATCAAAAAAATCAGTTCCAGACAATACAGTTTTTTCAGGGACACCCTGTAGTAAAGTGCGTTTTCCATTTAGGCCTATGGTGTGAACAATTTATTCTACAGATTGTAAAAAGCTTTTCTCATCCACAGAATAAACATATTTATATAGCATAATACTGAAATTGCAATTTTTGCAAATTTGATCAGATATCATTATAAAATTATACTCTATACCATGTCATTTCTATTATCACATTATTAGCAATAGAAATGAATTTAAGACGTGCAGTAGATTTGAGGTTGCTTACTTTTATACTTGCCGATTGGAACGCGATTTTTCCAAAAGAACTAGTCTACATGTATGGGCCATGAAGTGTCATAAAGAAAGAAATGAACAAATTATTGGCCCATTTGGGCTCTTCCATTTAAAATTCACATTCCCCCTGTGGAAGATTTAGGAAATATCTTCCATAGGGGGAGTATGAATTTCAAATGGAATGAAGACATTAACCAACTCTATTCGGAACTCCCTCTCCCTCTGTGGAAGATTCAGAGTAAATCTTTCTCAGAGGGTGTACGGATTTCAAATGGATCTGCCTAATGTGTTCATTCCATTTGAAATTTATACTCCCACCTGTGAAAGATATTTCCAAAATCTTCCACAGGGGTAATGCGAATTTTAAATGGAATAGCCCATTATTCCTAAAATCCCCTCCAAAGAAACCCAAACTACGTCATCGTCAATGCGACTTTTGACCCACATGACTATTAATGCAGAGTACGCATTGACGACATAACTTGTTGGAGTTTCTTGGAAAAGGATTTCTGGAATTACTAACACGGTCTATTCCAATATACCAACCATGGAAGTATCAAAGCTCACAAGGGACGGTAGTACTGCTTGCAAATACTATTTAAATACTATTTAAGTCTATAGTTCAGACATGCCACTTAGGGCCACTCAAAAGCCTGAAACTTTATGAAAAAAACCCTGAAATAACATGTAAATTTGGATGAACAGTCCCAAAATGGGCTGAAGATAATTTCTTATAAGTGCTTTATAAAAGAAGGAATTCAGGCAAAAGGAAAAGTGGCATCTCTGATAGTTCTTCACAATTTTAAAAGACCATTTTAGATATTTAAATGCCATTTATGCTTATACAGGTTATACAGGTTGTATCAAAATAAAGTAACTAGTTTGAAAATGCCACTATTAAAAAGTATTGAGATATTTGGTAAAAATGGTATAAAATAAAATAATTAGTGTGACCATTAATAAAGACTCGGTGGCTGTTTTTGTGAGCGTGTAAAAATACAGATGCATAAATGACTCCCTACCTTATTTCTTTCTGGTTTGCTTGCTTAACTAGTTCTATGCAGTGGTGCAACCAGGGCTTTGTAAGGGGAGAGGGGGTAAAGGATAAGGAGGGAGAAAGCAACTTTCAAAGGGGAAATTTGATGATTAAAATAGTAAATTTCTTTTTTTAATAGATGCACTATCTAATCCGGCACATTATGACAACCCATTGAATACAATGCGACTTCAAAAAGCAAATTTACAAGCATTTGATTAGATGAAGGTAAAAAAAAAGTGACAAACTGGCCTAAAACTCCACGGACTAGACATCTGGTTTGATAGTGGTAAATGACTAATTTGTTTGTGCCTTTAATTTAAAACAACAGGAACAAAAGAAAACTGAAACAAAAGAGCTGACAAATAAAATGGAAAGTTATGAAAAGTACAGAAAAGTAAAAACTGAAATAGATACTGCTTTAAATAAAGCTTCATTGAAGAAACTGTATTGTCTCTGTTGTGCTTGTTGGAATCTTTTTGAGCCTTGTATGGGCTACTTTGTCACTTTTAAAACTGGACCTTTGTCTATTCAATTGCTTGTAACTTTATTTCTTAGAGTTCACATTGGATTCAATGTGGTGTCATAATGCATGCAGGATTAGATCGTGCATAAAGCCAAAGAATTAAGGTACCGGTTGTGTTCACCACTGTATATCCTAAATAAAGACAAATGTCAAAATTAAAACCTGTACTCTTTAGTTCTGATTTAAGACCTCATTTGTTGAAAAAAGAAATGGTGATCTAACATCTAACAAAGAAAGAAAATCGAAAGTTGCACTGTGTTTTAATTAACGGAAGCACGGTGCTAGTTCTCTTATTCGTGAATGCCTAAGTGCAAATCAATAGGACATGCAATGGAGCAAATAGCAACTTTTAAATTGGCATCCTCGGTTTTTGGATTGTTGTCTTTAATTCTTGAACAATTTCAATGAAAGAGGTCTTAAATTCGAGCTAAAAGATGCAGCTATTGGCTGCTGGTTCCAATTATGACACACCTGTGTTTAGTTAGGATATACAGGGGTGAACATAACTGGTACCATAATTCTTTGGCTTACTGTATTATACAGTTCTATAATACTGATATAAATAACAGGAACATAATTCTTTGGCTTACTGTATTATACAAACTGATATAAATAACAGGAATTTCCAAAATATACAAACATTCCATTCCCTGTTTTTTTTTTTATAGTCACAAAAATATTGGGGCAAAAAAGTGTATTTTTGTGACATTGCAAACATTAGGTTATTTATTTATTTACAGGGCCCCTAGAATAGCAGTGCTTTGTCACTGAAGGGGCTATATGAAAGCGCAAATAAATAAATAAATATCCAGTGCAGTGCATTATTATTCCAAATTATTATGACGCATGCGAGACAAGAATCACAATAGGAAACAATGTAAGTTTACCTGAATTCTTTTTATTACACATAGAACTAAAGTAAAAATTTATACATAAACCAAGCAATAATGGTTTGAAACGTTTACATATTAATATGGATACCGTAAACGTTCGCCTAATGGCGCTATGGCCTCCCTTGACATAACTGGAATTTTAGACATAAACTAAAAAGTGCCTTCCTATAAAATCCCACCAGCAAATAAGGGCACATACCCTTAATTCTTGTTGGGATTTTTAGAGGAGGGAGCTCTCTATTTGTACATGAAATTTACCCCAAGGCAAAGGAGCCCAGGTGCGCCATTAGGTGAACATTTACGGTATGTTATGAATACTTTTTTGCTTACTATTTGGCATGGTACTATTTATGTACATGCAGCAGGAAGTTTGTGGCAATTGAAACATGATCTTATGTATCTACAATTAATGTAAATCTGCCACATACACTGAACAACATGTTTATTCAAATTGAATAAGCATATCACCCATGTATAGGGCCTCTCAAAAACTATCCAGGAGCGTAGCCAGAGGGGCACAGGGAGTGCAAACTCCCCACCCCCAGAAAACTACCAGGGATTAAAATGGGGATGGCAAAGAGTAAAGTCTTAAGTTGGTCTGAACCCTGGAATTATGGAAACTTTCGGACCTCATAACTTCTAAAAAGTGGGAATGGCAAAGACTTGATAAGTTCATCTGTGAGGTCAAATTTGCCCCCAAAAATAACATTCTTTTTTGTGCACCGTAAAAAAAATTCTTGGGCCAAAAGTTTTTGAAACTAATTTTAAAAACTAGATCAAAATATCTAGGACCCGCTTTTTCATTTTTTGAATTTTGACCAATTTCACCAAAAATATTTGAAATTTGTGCCAAAATCTGGCTTTTTTATGATTTTTTTGAAAAATCAGCATTTTTGACCATTTTTTGGCAAATTTCTCAAAGTTAGTCGAATTCAAAAAATGAAAAAACGGGTCCCAGATATTTTGATCTAGTTTTTAAAAATTAGTTTCAAACAATTTTAGTCCAAGAATTTTTTGTTACGGTGCACAAAAAAGAAGTGGGCCAAAAACCGTTATTTTGGGGATTTTGGGCCACAAGTGCCATTTTGGCCCAACTTTGACCTCTCAGATGAACTTATCAAGTCTTTGCCATTCTAAATATGTATACTTTTATATACTTTAGACCAACAATTTAGAAGTTATGAGGCCCGAAAGTTTCCATAATTCCAGGGTTCAGACCAACCTTAAGTGTGACTAAAAATGGGACCAAAAATTTGGATTTGCCCCCTCATACTAAAATCCTGGCTATGCTACTGGACCCATCAGCAGTGGTACTGCAGGTACCAGGTAGGTACCTTGGCAACGGTGCACCTGTGCAGGCAGCACCAATAGGAATCGTGTAGTGTAAGTAAGGTACACTTATATTCACCCATTGCATGTTTCTGCCATATGCGAGGAGAGCCTCGATCTGACAGCATAGATGAATGGGAATTGAACCAGTCATATAACATAGCGTATAATTATGTAAATCTTCCTTTCATGTCATGCCAGGTGGCGGTTCTCCTTGCATCATGGAGGATCATCCGTGCAATAAACGAATAGGCCGATACCGTTTTATGGTTCAGCAAAAAAAAATGAACCCAAAGCAAGTACTACATTGATACTAAGCAGGTATTTTACAAGTCATCAAGAGGCCTTTAGAAAAACCTTTTTAGACAAAAAGTTTTTTTAGTGCAAGGTACCTCATTTCCCCCATTTGTGTTGTTTTTGATACCTAAATGAGATATCATGCCCAGACATGAAAAGAACCTTTTACCAAGTTGTTATTTTATATATCGGGTCAAATACACCTTGAAATACAAGTCCCTCCACCGGACTGTTACTTAAAGTCTCCAAAAACCTGTATGATCATGATAATGTATATATAAGTTACAGATCTACAAAAAAGTAAACAATGCTTTGAGATAACACTTTGCATATGTAACGCGATCAAGGGAAATGAGTCACATGTCGCTAATATTGATTTTGAGATATTGGCAAAGGAAATGTTCAAATTTTACATTGTTTCAGCGATTGATAAATTGACGTAACTTCCCAAAGGAAAGTCGTATCAACATGGGATTTTCAGTTTCTGAAAGCTCTAAATGTCCTCTTTAGGAGCATACGTAAAACTCATTTTTGACCAGGGTCAACATGCGACTCATTCCCCTTGATCATGTCAATTTGCTGAACCGGAACACCCGGTGCAGTCACCCCCACAAAAAAGACGCAACACATGACGTTATAGAAATTAGTGTATAGGGATATTGAACACTTAAGATATTGTCAAAAAAGAGTTAAAAGCGGACGAAAAACAGGAAAAATCGGCCAGGAGACATTGAATTTAAGACACATACATGGTTGTGGGTTCTGGAAATATACAGTCTTTTTAATTTCGCGGACACTGTGTTTCAAAATGCCCCTTTTTTCATTTAAATAATGAAGAAGGAGGCGGCATACCTATATGCTTCACCCTGGCAGGGCGTAAGACAATGCTGAAACACAAATTAATATATGCGAGGATCGGATATAAACGATGCAAGCCCGAGAAATTATAATTTAAATGGCGTGATTGGGGCTCGAGCAAACTGGCATATGAAAATATTGAGAGAGAAAAAATCAGGACTCAGGCTGGATTACTGGTCCAGAGCTTTACCACTGTACTACCTGAGTTCACAGTCGGTATTCGGGCAATCTCAACTTAAGTCCCCATGATAACTCTCTCATTGTGTCTCAGCGGCCAATTATATATTAAATAATGAAGAAGGAGGCGGCCTATATGCTTTCACCCTGGCAGGGCGTAAGACAATGCGAAACACAAATTAATATATGCGAGGATCGGAAATAAATTCAATAAATTATAATTTCTGGGGCTTGCATCGTTTGAAATAATGAAAATGAAGTCCATCTTCAAAGATATCAGGCTTAAAACAACTGAAAAGATAATGCAAGTAACTTCTTTTTACCCTGAAAGTGAACACGGAATTGGAAATTAAATCACAGAATTTAGTATTTAAAACCACGCACGGAAAATCACAGAATTCTGTGTTTTAAATCACGGAAAACTTGCCACTCTAGGTTAGGGTTGCTGCAGGAAAGATATTTTGTCCTTCCCAGAATCCTTTGCAACATGATACATCACCTCATTTCATCAGATGACACTCCCATTAACTGAGCATGCTGAGGGTTAGGGTTGCTGCAGGAAAGATATCTTGTCCTTCCCAGAATCCTTTGCAACATGATACATCACCTCATTTCATCAGATGACACTCCCATTACTTACCACTTGCGGTTCCGCCATTATGCACTATGTGCGGGGAGAGCCTCGAACTGGCAGCATACATGAATGGGAATTGAACCAGTCATATAACATTCTGTGTAAGGTTACGTAATTCTTCCTTTCATGTATGCTGCCAGTTCGAGGCTCTCCCGCATATAGTGCATAATGGCGGAACTGCAAGTGGCTAATTAACTGAGCATGCTGAGGGTTAGGGTTGCTGCAGGAAAGATATCTTGTCCTTCCCAGAATCCTTTGCAACATGATACATCACCTCATTTCATCAGATGACACTCCCATTAACTGAGCATGCTGAGGGTTAGGGTTGCTGCAGGAAAGATATCTTGTCCTTCCCAGAATCCTTTGCAACATGATACATCACCTCATTTCATCAGATGACACTCCCATTAGGCCTAAGCATGCTGAGGGTTAGGGTTGCTGCAGTTAAGATATCTTGCCCTTCCCAGAATCCTTTGCAACATGATACATCACCTTATTTCATCAGATGACACTCCCATTAGGCCTAAGCATGCTGAGGGTTAGGGTTGCTGCAGTTAAGATATCTTGCCCTTCCCAGAATCCTTTGCAACATGATACATCACCTCATTTCATCAGATGACACTCCCATTACTTTGTACAGGTTCCATTTGTTTGCATATTGAGAATAGATTAGCTGAACATGGGTTGATAGTCAAGATATTTTGCAAGACTCTGGATGTGCTGTTTATTGAGGTACATTTCATCCATGACTATTGATCCATATGTTGCACCAGATAGCAAATCAGTACAGGAAATCAAAATGGAGAAATGCATTATGGTAAGTATAAAACATCTTATCTGGGCTTGCTAATTAGAATTATTGATTAATGATCACATAATAGGCATAAAGATCATCACAGTTGCATGGCCTTTGCCATGTTTTTTGTGTGGTGTGGAATTTCCAAATTGTGGACATTTTCCCAACAAATAATGTTTGCATGCAAAGAGCTTTTTGGACCTTCTTGGACATTTTCCCCCTAAGATGGAAGAGTGGATTTTTTTTTGTCATTTTACAGGGATGCATTTCGTGGCTATGGGCCTGCAGACCATGACTATATACACCCAAACTCTTTAAAAGGAACAAAGTTTATAATGTTAATATGTCAAATGCAAAACACCCATGAGATAATAATTACAAATGAATGATCAAACACAGAATTGTCATTCTGTTAGACTGTGCTTGACAATTGAAAATGATGTTTATGGCACTTGCTTTCATGTGCAGACCTTAAGGCCCTGTACACTCTCAGAACGTTGGATAAAAAATGAATGGGCAGAAAACAGTTGGTTAAAAAATGCCCAACAATGGTTAAGATTCTTGAAGTTGGGCAAAATACAGTTTAATACATGGTTGGTCAAACCTGTCAATATGGTATTTACACAATGTTGGTTAAAAGTTAACCAACCTTGGTAAAAAACATCCTTTTCCGCCAATAAAGTTGGGCAAAGTATGGTTTTGCCCAACCATGGTCACATGGTGTTCCTTTGCGAACTGTGATTGGTCATTGTGTTGGGCAAAAATGCATTTCAGAAAACAAGATGGCCGATATGAGTGGCTTGCTGCAAAGCTGTGGATCGGGGTCTTGAAGATCTGTTGGAGACATTTGAAGGTAGGAAATTATATTATAAAGTATATCATTTTATCGGGTATAACACTTAGTTTAAGTGTGTGCGAGGCCGAGACTGTGAGCAAGACTTACGATGCTTTATCGACGACAACTACCACCACAACCGGTAAGCTTAAACTAAGTGTTATACCCGATAAAATGTTTATAATATAATTTCCTACCTTCAAATGTCTCCAATTGGTTAAAATATGAACAATGAAATGAACTTCCCATTCATAGTGTTTAACCAACTATTGGTTATATTTTGCCCATTTTGCCCAACATGCTTTACCCAACTGGTTGGTTACCGTAATTTTAACCAGTAGTTGGTCAATGTTTTTAACCAACCTGTGGTTATATTGTTAACCAACCCAGGTTGGTTAACAATATAACCAACTGTTGGGCTGTTCACCTGTAAATACATGGTTGGTTAAAATTTTAACCAAGTTGGTTAAAATTTTTAACCAATGTTCTGAGAGTGTATGCATAGGCTGTTGTTGCCTTGTTCCCTTGTTCCCATGTGACCTGCCACACAGACAACGAACCTTTAGCAAAACAAAGGTTCGTTGTCTGTGTGGCAGGTCACATGGGAACAAGTGAACACGGGCCAAGGGCACATGCCACAAGGGAACAGCCTATGGATACAGGGCCTTAAGCCACAATGTGTGATTTGATCCACAGCCATGCCCTCAGTTTTTCTTGAATTTCTACTTTTTACATGATTGTAATGCCCAGTGGTGTACTAAAATACCATGTGAAAGACTAAGCCTGAAGTGCTTTAATGACAGCAAGTTTTTATATTAAATATCTGGTTTTATTCAGAGTTCACCAATCAAGTGACCGAAACCATGTTCTGTGAATGTCAGTTCATGTGTACACACATATTGAATCAGTGACTGTGTGCATATCGCTATTCATATTACGTCTTGTTTGACGAGTTGGCGGATCTACCATCCACCAATGACAGCTATATATAGGCAGTTAAGTCTGAGGTCGTTTTACTACCAGTCTTCAATATTGTTTCTTTAAATGCCAAGTTGTTTTGCTGGCGTTTCTTCAGATGGTCTCATTTGTTGTTCAAATCACCTCAGTCTTCTTGTTTTGTTTATTTCACTCCATGAAAGCAGTAAAGATACATGTTTTCATTGAATTAAGAATGAACAACTAAAATTAGTTTGTGAGTTGCTGCCATGGCCAGCCAGTCTCTTTCTCCTCTTTATAATCATCTGATGTGTCCAATTGAGTGCCCAAATATTTGCATTTATCCCATGCAGTCTCACCATTTCTTTTTATTTTGCATTGTTCAATCTTCATGTATAACCTTGTGCACTGACTACTCAGACAACCCGTACATTGACCGACTTACGAGCTTCTCAGCACTTTGGAACTCTTCACTTTCTGCAATGATGAAGGTCAGATGAAGACAACTTATGTATAGGTCCTGAAAATGTTGCATAAAATTGCTGAATATCATCCTATAGGCCACGCATCTCTGAAATAAAACATGTTATAAAAGCTTGGTCAAATCTTTATGAAAAGTCAGATCCTGTTCACATTTGTTTAAGGATTAATTAATCAAGGTCAAATATTTTGTCTTTTAGCCTTTTCTAATGTATTGCTTTTAGAATCATGTCACCTTTTCCATTTTTAAAATGCTTATGTTTGCTTGGACGGTATCAGGAGATTCCAGTTTACAAGTGAGCACTCTGCAGACATCAACAATTTTTATTTTGTATCATATATCATAAATTTGGATCCTTGTACTAGTTGCTATAATAAGACTGTTTTGTTTCCATTTTAAAACTATTTTGACTTTACAAACAGCTAATTAACATGGGATCATTTGCAGTATTTTTTGCTATCTACTGCTGATAGCATTGACAAATTACACATATCACTAACTTGATGCATTACTGCATTTTTTCACTTTATTTACAAATGTTTTTTTTATGTATTGAATAATAGAAAGTACTGCTTGGACTTGAAAAACAACTGCATGATTCTTATGGGTTTTGTTTTTCATTTATTGAATTTGAAGGGACTGGGAAGACATTGTGTTTCTCTTTAATTTATAGATTATCACTTGCCTCATTAACTGATTTGTTGGATATTTCAACAAATTAAAAATGTATCAAAGTACAGTGTTCTGATTTTAGTTTGGATGGAATGATTAAGAATTTATATATTTTACAGGGGTAGTGTGGGTATTGAATGTAATATATGGCCTAATACATAGATAATGCCTTGATTAACTTTGACACGAAAAATAGGATAGAATCTTGTAGATTCTAAGCCTAAAAAGCCTGAATTGAAAAAGTTGCTAAGATTATCTCACCAGGAATTCCACAGATCATTCAAACAAATGATCAAGATTAATGGATATTGCCTAACAGAAAGATGTCAATGTTGAGGTTGGTAAAGTTCTTCGACCCAGAACCTATGAAATTTCTCAGGTAGAAAGAATTCTGCAAGGCAAAAAAATACAAAGCTTGTCAGTAGCCATAGAAGAAGTACATTTAATACATGCACAAATGCTATACAAGACAGGCTGATGATTCCAATATATTGTGTTGTTGCCACTGAGTATTGTAAATATGTAAACATTTCAAAGTTTGATAGCGGTGCATACAGGCTTTCTCCTTATTTCTCCATGGATGAGGAAGCTATATATGTGCAAAACTCGCTATTCATTGACAATGCAGAAAGCAAGAGTCTATTATAACCAAGGTCCAATGATTTTTGTGCCTCACTACAAAATTTTCCTTTCCCTTGGCAATTTTATTTCGCAAATTTCCGCGCAATTCTGTATGAAATGTAAATGAAACCGGTCCTTATTTTGAATCATCACAGTCATGCCAATCATTTGCTAATCTGTCTCGTACAAGCGTTGCTTATCGTTTCGCGTATTTGTGAAGAAACTTTGATTTATGTTGAAACAGCACACAAATGCATTTAAAAAAGATATGCTATATGTTTTTTCTTCCTGTGTTTTATATTGTGTGTTTTATGTGTAAAAGTTCCACACAATTTGCTATTTTTTCTCATAAATTATTTGTCCATGATTATTATCATGCTTTTGTCACAACAAACCTGTACACTCACTGACTGGTTCAAGCGTGTAATCGTGATCAGTGGTAGACTCCACTCTGTTGAAAGTGAAAGCATGCAATGGGCTTTTCCATTTAAAATCCACAAATATCTTCCACTTGACTTACTTGACTTATTTTCGGTGGTGTCCTCAAACTTTCTGTTCTCCATTGATGTCCTGAAGTCTGCTAGCTGCTTCCAATCGAGTGTTTCCACCTCCCGTGCTTGGGTATCCAATGAACCATTTATGATGCGGGCTCCTCGCTTCTAGAACAATGGCCAGCAAACCGGATTCTTCTTTCCCTGATCTTGTAGCTTATTTTTGGAAGATCTCCATATAGGTCTGCATTTGTCATATGTTACTTCTTTGAAATCATCGACCCCCTCTAGTACTATACACTGTCATTTGTGACGCTTTCTCTCTTGTTATTGTAGGACATGAACTTTGTTTTACTTCCATTCATCTTCAGGCCCACTATTGCCGCTGAAGTCTCAACTCTGTGAAGCAGTTCTTGTGCTTGTTGTTTTCCTCAGACAACAGTGCAATGTCGCAGCAAAATCAAACTCTGTCACCAACACCGGTCCAACTCTCCTGCTTCACCTGTTTTCCAGGTGGAATCCTAGCTCCTCTTTATTTCCATCAAAAGCTATTCTCAGTGCAAAGTATTCCACATGTACCTCCACAATCTACATAGAAAAGAACATTAAAATTCATTTAAGACCTGCTGCTCATTTTTGGCAAAAAGCAATTGTCAAAAGTTTTACCATTTCCAAAGTCATATCAAATTAAAGGCACATCTGTATACTTCCCCATAAACTTCAGTAAAAAGCCTCCCAGCACTTAAAAGCATACACTTTCTGCAAGATAAGGTCTGGAGAATCTAAATCTAATCTAAACAAATACTCAATAAAAATTGAAAAAGCGTCATCTAATTGAGAAAAAAAATGGCCTTTGATGAAAACACAAATATTTATATGTGAATACAGATTAAACATTAAGTTACATTACATTATTACATAGTGCAGTTTTGAAGTATTGAATGCTGCAAGACTCTAGAACAGATGATGGAGGTTATTCCACTCTGATATGGTATTTGAAAAAAAACAACCTGTCATTTGTACACATTTGATGATACTCTCATGGACTGGAACTTCAGAGGATGATATTGTCTAGAAGTTAGATTAGACATCTGATGCATAGAAAACCCATAGAGTCCTATAAGATTTCATAGATACAAAGCTGACTAGATCATCCTAGCCCGAAACATTTGGAAATGATTATGCTTTTTACCTCATCCTGTTTTGTCCATTTATATAGTAAAGGGAGAGCAGTGGGACTATCATGCTCCTTAGGTCATCAGAGCCTTCTTGAACATGGTTGAGGTGTGTAGCAAACTCCTTTATTTTGATGCCTTAGCAATAGGTGTGGAAAGATGCCTATAGGCCCTAAACGCAAGATTGAAAAGAAAAAAGCAATATTAAACAATGTATTCTTTTTATTAGTATATTTCTAGCTACCATGCTGGCCCAGATAGCTTTGATAAACAAAGCAAGAAATGGAAGAAAATAGTGCAGGAGAAAGGAGAGAAGACCACTCCCAAACACCATTTTGTACAATTTTACTCTTAGCCCTGATGCAAAGGCTGTTATACCCCCTATGGGCCTGCCAAAAACCCTCTCGGCCTGCCAAAAGATCTCCCCCCAATTTTACCCTCCCCAGGGCTCATAGTTATTGCACATGTCCTTAAAGAACATGCATCATTGGCTTAGTTATACATACACAATTAAACAACTTGTTTGTTTTCAACAACAACATCTTCTATGAACATTTTTGTATACCTTAAAGTCAATTGCCTTAGGTGTATCTATTGGTTAAATGCATGTAGAGTGCTATAGAAATTGGCCACAGTTGTTGAATGCTGTGTTGTTCACTGCTGCATCATACTCTGCCATATCAAGCCAGTCATCTTCGTCATCTTTTTATGGATTGTCATCTTCATCACTATAATGGGATTAAGATAATATAATGGGATATTTATATGTGAATACAGATTAAACATTAAGTTACATTACATTATTACATAGTGCAGTTTTGAAGTATTGAATGCTGCAAGACTCTAGAACAGATGATGGGAGGTTATTCCACTCTGATATGGTATTTGAAAAAAAAAAACCTGTATTTGTACACATTTGATGATACTCTCATGGACTGGAACTTCAGAGGATGATATTGTCTAGAAGTTAGATTAGACATCTGATGCATAGAAAACCCATAGAGTCCTATAAGATTTCATAGATAAAATGCTGACTAGATCATCCTAGCTCCTAAAACATTTGGAAATGATTATGCTTTTTACCTCATCCTGTTTTGTCCATTTATATAGTAAAGGGAGAGCAGTGGGACTATCATGCTCCTTAGGTCATCAGAGCCTTCTTGAACATGGTTGAGGTGTGTAGCAAACTCCTTTATTTTGATGCCTTAGCAATAGGTGTGGAAAGATGCCTATAGGCCCTAAACGAAAGATTGAAAAGAAAAAAGCAATATTAAACAATGTATTCTTTTTATTAGTATATTTCTAGCTACCATGTTGGCCCAGATAGCTTTGATAAACAAAGCAAGAAATGGAAGAAAATAGTGCAGGAGAAAGGAGAGAAGACCACTCCCAAACACCATTTTGTACAATTTTACTCTTAGCCCTGATGCAAAGGCTGTTATACCCCCTATGGGCCTGCCAAAAAACCCTCTCGGCCTGCCAAAAGATCCCCCCAATTTTACCCTCCCCAGGGCTCATAGTTATTGCACATGTCCTTAAAGAACATGCATCATTGGCTTAGTTATACATACACAATTAAACAACTTGTTTGTTTTCAACAACATGCATGTAGAGTGCTATAGAAATTGTACAGCCACAGTTGTTGAATGCTGTGTTGTTCAGTGTTGCATCATACTCTGCCATATCAAGCCAGTCATCTTTGTCATCTTTTATGGATTGTCATCTGCATCACTATAATGGGATTGCCTGCCTGAGGAAATTAAACCTGTAATTTCAAATAATTCAGTGTATTAATAATTTTAATCTAACTAGACATGACTAAGTATTACAGGAAATTTGGAAGTAATGCATTATATAATTTTGCTTTTTCTATTGCAAAGATTAGCTAGTATCTAATACTAAGCAAGCTCGGTCCCTGTGTGTGAATGTGATTTACTAATAGTCCAACATGTACCTAAGTACATTTGATAACATAACCACCTTTCAGTGTGATATCAGGGCCGTCTGCTAGACCATTCCGGTGTTGAGAAATAAATTTTACTGGTATGGCCCGATTTACCTTTTGTTGGCACATGTACATGGCAACATAATTGCCACCCTGGCTAATTGGATTGAAGTCATCCCTCCCCACAACTGTAACCCAAGTTTTTTTCCAAGCTGTCCCACTACCAGGAAAAGCACACAAAATTTGAAAAGTGCATAACAAGGTTTGCTATTTCAATGTTAAAATTCAAAGGAGATGTACTGAGTCACCGAGTCAGTGACAAAATTTCAAAATCGGAGCCCACTGATCTGCTACTAAAAAGGACATTATCAGGACAAATGGGCATGAAGTGCACGTTAAAAAATTGCAATTTTAAATGCTAAAATTAACAAAATTGAGGACAATTGTTTCCTTAAATCGTGCCAAAGGAAGATGCATAGGCCTTTTACAACTTTTGGTTACTTTTGTCCTGTTATTTTGATCCAGCTAATGAGTTTTGTTTTTTTCCAGGCATGAGAGGAGTTGCCCTAGCACTCATATTTATGATTTAGGCCTACATAATAGAAAGGATGGAATTATAATTATTTTAAAGATTCATGTTCAAGTTCGAGATGAAAATAAAAAATTAATCGTGAAATTTTGTCAGAACATTTCTATCAACTGAGTAGGAGAGGACATTGACTTGCCATCCTGACCATGCAGTGCAGGATTTACTCCTTTTGGGGCCCTGGGCCAACAGCCAAAATTTGGAGGCCCTAATCTCACCATGAGGAAGGCATATGCACTCAAGTAGCCATGTTTTGATTTAAAGATAAGGGGGCATACTTTTATAGGCCTAAGATTGATAGCGGTAGAGACGAGCATATTTTATTCCTATTTGAGACATTTGTACGTGAAGTGCACAAAAAATTTTATATTTCAGACAATTTAAGCCCAAAATAAAGGTAAATAACACAAAGCCAGTGCGCAAGAAGCGCGTGCAAAATTTGTCCACATCAGCTCAATGCGCCTGGCCAACATCATTGTAGGCCAACAATATACAATATAATTCTCGCCCAAATTACAAACTTATTGTAGTTTTATCCCCTTGCTCTCATGTGATGTGAGAGACACTAACTCCTTGTACCACTCCCCCCCTCTCTCCCTCCCTCCCTCCCTCCTCTCTCTTCCCCTTTCACTCTTCCTTTTCTCTATTCCTTTTTAGGGATTGCCAGGGGTGTCACACCCCCATGGCAACAGCCCTGTGTGACATGTGCAAACCAACATTTCAGTCACTCACAGTTACGCCTTTCTACGCCTTATAAATGCCTCAAAATTTTGACTATGCATGCAATGTCTCCTTAAATGCAATGTCTATAAATGGTTGAACATTAAATTGGCAATTCATAATTATGAGTTTCATGAAATCTTTTACACAAAACGTTTTTTACAATGTTTTAAACACTTTACAATGGTTTTAGTTTTTTGTGAAAACATGTTAATAGCATCAAATTTTAATAGCTGTGTTAATGTTGGCAGGGTCATTAAAACGTTTTGTATGAAAACACACTACAATAGAACTTTTAAAATTTTGTCAAAATGTTATTGTAAAATATTTCCAACTGGCAAAAATTTGATAAATATTTTGTCAACACTTAAATAAAATTATGCTAGAATATTTTGTAGTAAGTTTTAACAAAATGTTTTTGAATGTTAAGAAAACGTTTTCTACCTAACTGTAAATATAACCCAACATAACAGATGTTTGTTTTCTGGCAACCTTTTCTAACATTTTGTGAACAATATAGAAACCAATGTTTTCTGGGTATGTCTTAATTACCTCAAGTTTGTTATTTGTCTTGACCTCCTCTTCAATTTTGATCATCTTTTGAACAGTCGACAGTGATGTACCATGTATAGCAGGTTTACCAGAGCTTGAGAAAGGCATGGGAGTATTGGTTCTCTACAATAGTGAAAGGCTGTATCCACTGATGAGGTTCAGGATGGACTCTCTTCTATTATGACTTCTAGTTATGGTATGTGTTGTCATACAGCTTCACTTCATGATTTCGGCATGCTACACGAAAGGAGTCCAGCAACAGCAGTCGATTTTGTTGATATTCAGTGTACCTGCAAAAATCCCAAAAATGAGATAATGGTTGAATTAATTGAATGAATGGATACTTTTAATCATGTGACTTTACAAGGGTTACAAGAACTCTCAAGTTGAGTGGATCCAATTTTAACACTGAATATCCTTCACATATTTAATAAATATGGAGTGTTTGATATGACAATTAATGTAGTGACAAAGGTCACAGAAGCTAGCTCACAGATTCATGTAGGTCATCTGGAATCTTAGAAGTTTAGACCCAGATATACCAGGTTATTCAAGTTCCCCCAACCCTATATAAGACACACACACATACACCCCACCATACACATACCAAGTGCCAAGAGCAAAATTGTACAAATTTGTTGGGAATGGACATTATTTTCCTTGCTCTCTTCCTTCTTTCTTTTTCTCTCATACAGGCCAGCATTCATATATTATAAGCCTGATCGACAGCTTGGCTTGAGCGATAGCCTGGTCCCATTCATTCAGACTGACTGGTTAAACAAACAAACAAACAAACAAACAAACAGACAAATATAGCACCCTCTGGTTAATTGTGACCAGATGTAAACAAAGGCGGCCATTAACTGCTTTTCTTTCAGTATACTTTAACATAAATTGAAAGAGAAAACATCTGTGCTTTAACCATGTTAACTGGTTTTTGTTTTGTAAATTAAGACCACTTAATTGTATGTGTTTAGATCAAGTCACAACCAAGCCCGACAACCACTTCAAGGTAGGTGCATAGTCCAGCTGCACCTTGTTAATTCTTAGGATAGATGATCTGACCCGAATCAGGATTTAACCCGAATCAGAAGTTCCAAATTGGTCAAATTTTTGGTCCAAATTCTTTTGACATTCCTGATTTAACAAAATTTTGTATTTTGACTCCTGTATCAAATTTCCCAGGGTTGATAATGGACCTTGTTCATTCTGCATCACCCATAGAATAATAATCAGCAAAGAACATGTTTCATAAAACTGGCAAAACCATCATACATGCCTTTCTCTGCAGCTGGACTACTGAGTCGGGAACACTTAACGGATACAAGACTTAATGTTGAGGGCCCTGCCTCAAGACAAGACACCTCATGGCCCAGCTTACAAAGGTCAGCAAGACGTTAGAGAACACACGCTGTGCATCTGTTTATGTTCTCGCCCCACACCATAGCGGGTAACCAAGTGGCACAGTCCCCTCGGAGGTGACATAGACGAAGGACATCGTGTAAACCAATCCCTCGCTGGCACTATGACATTCAATAGAGGCATCGTACTTCACGGCATCTTCCCAGACAAACGATACAAACGCTAATATATATTGTATAGGAGGGATGCACGCATTCATAGCAATGTACTAATTTTGAATTTGGTTATTTTTTACTTTCTCAGTATTTACTAAATTTGGGTACATATTGACAGCTAACAGCTTTGCTTCAACTAGATTTCCAAACCAAATCAATATAATTGATAAATGACAGTTAAATTGTGCCCAACCTCAAAATGTCCCAAACCTTATTGTGCATCTTCTATGATAATTGTCGCGCAAATACAATGCAGTTCTAAAGTTTTATTATTGGTTTTGTGTTATCATCAATCAAGTTACCATCCTCAACACCATCCCCAAGAGTCATATCACCTTCATCATTACTCCTGCCAAAATATTCTGTCATCTTGTTCCAACTTTGCCAATCTATCTGTGAGAGATCCTTATAAAGTTCCATCAAGAGCCATTTAGATTAATCACGCACAATAGGATATGTTATCGAAACTGGTATAGACAAGTCTTGTGTCACAGACAAGAAACTCGAGAGACTAACCCCTGTCCAAGCTATGTAGGAGAATAGCAGCGGCTGAAATGAGCTACAGGGAACCATGCTCACACAAGTCAGGGAATCTCATACTGATAAAGCTTGGTGAGCCAAGACGCTTATGCACTTGTAGTGCACAGATGCCCTTGGCTCGCACTCAAGCACTTGCCCTCACAAACCAAGCCAAACTGACCTTCTGACAAAGGCTAGGTAAGGGTATGATAGGGGTACCTGATCAGGATGCTGGAATCTAGTGGGTAGTCCCACATTTGAGACCTACATTTACAGGAATATTGCTGCCGGGGGTCTCAACTTGGTTTGGGTAGGGATAGCAGCTGAAACTTCAAAAAGTACCCGGCCATAAACCAAAATGACTAGAAATTCTACCAATTTTTTATAAATTTTTGCAAATTTGTGTAAAGAAAAATTTGCACTTTTTTGAGAAACTTTTGAAGAAAAAAAAAACACCCTTTCAAATTTTCATGAAATTATGGCCATCAATAAACCAAATGGCTGAAAATCCACCCAAGTCTAAATGGCTGAAAATGTACCCCGAATCTGCCAGACATCCCCATACCCTCATTTCCAATAAGACCCTCCCCTTGGTTTCTGCTGTCCAAATGGGTCATGTTTTCACAGAAAAGGACTAGGTGACAAAAATATAAAATTCTACGCCGAGCAGCCGGACGTGATGACTAAGCACTACGCCGGGCAGCCGGACTTGATGACCAATGAAGATGGTGAGATCTAGAGGGTGCCCCACACTTGAGGAATACACATACTGGGATGTGCTATCCAAATGGGGTTGTTTGTCACAAACTTAAGAAGGATCCATTAAAACAACTATTTAATCAATTCCATTCTTTTATCACATAGCTTTTTTGTTGTATTTTAAATTGTTTTATTCTAATTTGTTTTTAATTGTGTATTTTGTGTACATTTTAAATATTTATGATTTTGTATTATAAGTGTTACAGTGGGAGGATCTGCTTCTAAAGTAGACAACAAATTTATTCACCCCTATATCCAATGAAACAAAAATAAATCGGGTGGTAACGTCTGATTAAAGTTGCATCATTCTGCAACATTGGCGGAATGATACATAATGGGGAGCGAAGTTGGCGCAGCGATAGTTCCTCGCCTTTGCACTACTGAGGTTCCAGGTTCCTCTGTATGTGCACTTGGTTTATCCCCCATGCTCGCTTTCTCTATGTGCATCTAACCATGGTAGACTCCATGGTGGGTGACCAGCACGTAAATATACTCTCTTACTCCCCTGCGCTGCAGGTAGTACTGGGTTACGTGGTACCAGTAGCAAAATCTTGACCTGACTGGATCTCAACTGTGATTCTACCTGGGTCACTATTATTTTGAGCAACATTGGGCCTATGTGTTTCCTTTAGTAAAATAAAACATAATAAAGGTTTGGCCATTTTAATACTGCTACATTCTGCTACATTCATCTCCCAACTTGGGCAGGAAATGTCTGGTCGCCTAGTTGTTTGGTTATCAAAACTTCCTTCACCCAATGGAATTTGGGGAGCTGCAGAAGATGGGTGGATGTAACAATATAAGAGCGGATAGGTTTGCGCCAGGTTCGACTGCAATCACTATATTCATTTTACCTTGACAGTCGTGAGGGGGTCCTTTTGAGAACGCTCCAATGAGTCAAATAGGGCCCAAACATACGCTTAGAGTGAACACGATAATGCGATTGATTTTCTTACATGTAAAAATATGGCCAATTCAGAGAGAAAATCTTGTTTGTCGTATGGGACCTACTGTAGAGTCTTGTAGACAATTATTTTTGTTGGCTGCTGAGCTATTAATTATAGATACTTCATAACGTGTTCCAATGTTGAAAGTTGATGTTTTTATTTCTACTTGCTTTAAAGAGAACACAAATATGGACACGGGTATAGACGATTGAATGAAGATGATTTATTTGTATTTTGATTTTAATATATAGGCCTACCTGACACCCAATCAAGAACATAAGAAAATATTGCAAAGGCCATAAATATAATGACTTATTTATGCATATCGAGACAAACATTCTCGATCACTAACATTGTTAACATTTGGAACATTTCACATGCATGCTATTTGCCTTCTCGGGCACTCTAATACTTTAAATCATGAAACCGTAGAACGATCTGTTGGTCAGCATAGATATTTAATCCAATTGAGTCCCACTATCAATCATAATTAGCTACACCCATTTTTTTTTTTTTTTTTACCACTACCAGCGACTTAAAATAAATGTACAATAGTTGATGCGATCTGATTCACCACGCAGCAAAAATAGAGCGCCATATAAATTCAAATTTATTTATTTATTTATAATTCTCAGTGCAACTCCTTAATATCAGTTTGAAAAAGAAAATCAGTTTCAGATAAAAAAATTTAATATGCATTGCACCACAGGTCCTGGCAGTAATGGCTGTTTCAGCACTACCTGAACCATTGTACATGATATCTCCCCAAGAAAACCCCTTGAGGAATATTGCAAGGATTTTTTTAATTCAGGATAAAAACAGTGATGATTATTTTTAAGGTGGTGATAGTTGTTATGTTACATCCTATGCCTAACATTCATTGCTAAATTTCATTTGCGAGAAGGTTAGACTCACAGAATGTTGACATATCGTTAGTTGCTGAATGTGACACAAATTTTGAGATTTACAAAAAATTAAATGTGATAAATATGTGTGGGTAAAGCGATATTTGTCAGCAAACAGAATTGGCCAAGTATATAAAACACAATTTACTCAAATCTATTGATATTTTTATTATTATTTATCAAACATGGGACTGCTTTTCATTTTCTATGGATTTTACACACAGCATCATTCTGCAATGCTCCTCACATCATTCAGCAACATGACCTAGTGCTGCAAATTTTGGCATAAAGAGACAATACCATGATATTTTTCAAATGGATACTGATAGTTGTTAGTTTACATCCAAAACTATACATTAAGTGGCAAATTTAATATCCCAGATTACTAAACTCAGAGTTCGCCAAAAATGTTCTTAGTGATGAAAATACTGCTCCTGTGTACATCATTCTGCAATGCAAAGTTTGCATATCCAAATTAGGAAATTAGGTTCTCCTACTTTAATCATTCACTTACCAAAAATAGTTTACCATTATACCTTTTAACTTGTGCTGTTAATACATATTTGGCTGCTGAATTTTCCAATGCTTGAAATTGTCCATTAAGAAGCATTTATTTAAACTATTTTGAGCGATTTCCAAACAAAACCTGGAAGAATTAAGCCCATAAATTAGAAATGATGTATCTTTTTAATATGAAACATGAATTAACATCCATTTGCTCATTTTAAGTTTTTGTGAGCATGCCAAACTAAATGGTATTAATTATGACGCATTTCTGGAATCAATCTACCTCTACACTGTAAAAGTTGAATAACAAATAAATACAAAGCAGTTCTCAACCACAAGTCTCGCTTGCTTTTCACTTAACGCCTGCTTTCGTGGTTACTTAAATAAATAACAATTGAAAGAATCCATTGTGTTTTTGTTTCTTTGTTACTTTTACACATCTTTTCTTCTTCTAGGGTTACAGAACTGTACAGATAAAAAATCTGCCAGAGTCACTTCGTGGATGCTTCTAAAATGACCCCTGAGGTATGTGCATCTAACCATGGGTATGCATCTAACCATGGTATGTGCATCTAACCATTGTAGACTCATGGTGGGGTGACCAGCACGTAAATATACCTCTCTACCCCCTTCAAGCGGCAGGTAGTACTGGGTTACGTGGTACCAATAGCAAAATCTTGACCTGACTGGATCTCAACTGTGATTCTACCTGGGTCACTATTATTTTGAGCAACATTGGGCCTATGTGTTTCCTTTAGTAAAATAAAACATAATAAAGGTTTGGCCATTTACTGCTGCATGCTAGTGAATTCTATCTCCCAACTTGGGCAGGAAATGTCAATATACTGCAGATCACATTCACTTGTACTTATAGTTAAACCACTCAAAATCCCACAACTTTGTGAAAAAATCATGGATGCTTCTAAAATGACCCCTGAGGTATGTGCATCTAACCATTGTAGACTCATGGTGGGGTGACCAGCACGTAAATATACCTCTACTCCCCCTGCGCGACAGGTAGTACTGGGTTACGCATACAGTAGCAAAAATCTTGACCTGACTGGACCTCGAATGAGATTCTACCTGGGTCACTATTATTTTGAGCAACATGGGCCTATGTGTTTCCTTAAAGTAAAATATTTTAATTATAGTTGGGAAATAAGTAAACATAATAAAGGTTTGGCCATTTACTGCTACATGTTAGTGAATTCATCTCCCAACTTGGGCAGGAAATGTCAATATACTGCAGATCCCTGCACTTATTAGTCACCACTCAAAAATCCTCTACAACTTTGTGGAAAAACTTGATGTTTTGTTTAGATGCTGTGAACAAAATGTGGTTCTGCTTCTGCTCTATACTGTGCAAACACCTCCGTACTTGTGGTTATCACGCTAGGTCGTGGTGGATACTACGGCCTATATCCTGATGTGAGCTCTTTTCACAAGTTCATTTAATGTTGTTCATTTCATCCAGTTTGCTTCTCCTGTGCATTACGTGAATCAGGTCACCACAGCTGCTGACTGAATGTTTTTGAAATGAGATGTGGGCAATGCTTGAGTTAACCTTTTCAGGGTGTCTTCATAACAGCTGTGACATATATATATCATCATCAGTAACCATGTATTCCCAAGCTGGTTAAAACAGCTTATTTGGAATAATCTTTCAGGTGTTGAATTTAAAATTTAAAGCAAACATTGCTGAACATTAATGAAATGTTTTTTGGCCTTGGGTCGTTGCAATCCATAACAATACCAATTGCTCAACTTCAACAAAGACTCTTTAATGTGGGTAATTACTCATTCAGTGGATAATTAAGTAATTTTTCCTCTGTTCTTCCAAGAGACCTGGTGAACAAACAATTAGTAGACCACATAGATAAGGACGTGGTCACAGAGCAGGCGCCACATGACACAGACAACTTGTTATTACGGCCTAGTTCCTCAATTTACCCATATAAATCTTGCCAAACATCCAGCAGATTGGTTAGCCTATAAGGCTTCACTAGAAGTTGTTGTAAACCTAGGAGTAGTTACAGGATGCTCCCCTTCTCTTTTCAAAGGAGTCTAATTGTGTGCAGATGTGCTTAGTGGAGTTCCACAAGGATCAGTGTTGGGACCGCTGCTCTTCATCTTGTACATCTTGTAAAGAGGAAAGACTTGGAGCAAAGAAGACTGAGGGGTGAGTTAATCAAAACATTCAAGATCAATTTGAGAAAAAGGATCAAGACAGGTTCTTCAAGCTTCCAACCACAGACACAAGAGGACATAGCCAAAAGCTGTTAAAACCATGGCTACACAAAGCACATCAGGAGCTGACAAGATTTCTACTCACAGAGAGTCATTAATCATTGGAACGTCATAAATACAAAGAATACAAACTCCTTAAAATCACAACTTGACAGACATTGGGAAGATATGGGGTTCTTACAGGCGTAAGCCTACTCTCTCCCAGCAAACTGTAAGTGTAAAAAGCAAGAAGTGGTGAGTGCACTTTCATAAACCAATGTTTAGGGCAAAATTAGATACTGGTTGAGAAGGATAGCTTGGCAATAACGGCTGTGGCATTATAGGCCTACACGATATCATCAATAACCATATAAGCTGGATCAAAACAATCAGCTTCTTTTGAATAATCTTAAATTTAAAAGCAAACATTGCTGAACATACTAACAAAATGTTGGCTATATGCAGCGGGCAAAAGGTTCTTGCTGCATTCAATAATGTTAAAATATATGCAACTCTGAAGAATGTATTTGTTATTATTGCTATATCATCCACCAGTGGAGCATAAAGAATATGTACTTGAGGAAGCCAACTATCAAAGCAGTGGGTTGCCTTTTGTGTATGAATTAACTCATGTTTAAAAACTACAAATTCAAGCTGTTTATTGAAGAGTCATCAAAATTTGAATAAAAATTACTATCGGTAACCAAGTTCTAATGATCACCACAATAAGATTACTCATACTTTTGAAGGGCATCTTGGCCAGGTTAGCAGTGGGCGATAGTCCTTTGGCCAATTTTCACTGTCAGTGGATTTCCCTATTCCAAAGTTGTGTACTGAGAAATTTGATACGTTTGTGTATTTCAAAGTGTATCAATCCTTAAACAGGAAGCCCCGCTGACCAGTTCGCCACAGAAGAACTGGCCTACACCTGTTACTCAATATAGTGGTTAAATGACTAAAGAATCTGTGCATGCATTTTATTTTAAACAAAATTGATTAGAAACTTCCATCAAGATAGATTAATTTCAAAGGCAGTGATTATGATTTGGTAGAGGGACCTAAATATCCTGCTGTGTGACTTTTGGCATTGTCTATATTAAAGCTTCAAAATACTGGCCTATTCCATACACCCCTATAGACATGACCTTAATCTCCCATACAGATCGTAGGGTGTAGATTTGAATGGAGTCACCCATGCAATGTTTATTTTTTTACATCTTAAACCTTGGTAGGATGTACAGACGTATTCTGGAGGGGGGGGGGAGTTTTTTTTGCTGCAAGGCATTTTTTTTTTCATCTCACTAGTAGCCAAATTCTTTTCCCAAGAAACTCATGCCCCCTTCGAAATCAAAATGGTGCATGGAGCACCCTTATACCCCTGGGCCATGATGCTCCCATTCACTCTATAAATCCCATTTGTAATTCACACTCCCTGTGTGGAAGATAGGCAGTGTATGGATTTAAACTGTAATAACCCATTTATAGAAACTTTAATTGTGATTTTAAATTTTTTTTAAATGTAGATATTTATATAGCGCTTATGCCGCAAAACAGCCTCAAAGCGCTTTTTACATTTATTCTGCCATTATTAGAATATGTCGGAACCACGCTTGCAGCCTACAATTGGCGCAGGATTCATCAGTACAACGACTGTGACAACCCCCTAACAGTTTCCCATTGCACCTGGGTGGGTGAGGCAAGCGAGGCAAAGCGCTTGCCCCAAGGGCGCAACACGGTGGTGGGATGGGGACTCAACCCATGCACATCAAGCAAGCTCTCAGATTATGAGTCCAAGGTCAGTAACCACTGAGCCACCGTGTCTGCCTGGTTTAGGGCCTAACATCATAAAAAAATATATTTAAATTGTATATAGTCAATGGGAAACAAACATGTTTTTGAGGAAGTTTTGCTTACTCTAGAGTATACATTAAACACTGATTAAGAGCTTTAAAAGTTTATGATTTATCTTGCATGTCTCTTACTTATCAATGCTTTATAGACTGCCATGACAGTAGATTATTCTTCAAACAGTAGTTATGATATGATGTAGCAGTTGTTTTAAACTTGTTCAACATGTTCAAGGTCCACAAGTACATAGCAGTTTTCCGCCCAGCAACACATTGCAAATGGGTGGGGTGAAAAATCCACTGACCATCCAGGATTTTAACCTGGGACCTTCGGTTATCATGCCGATGTTTCTACCAACTGAGCTAATGCATCAGTTATTTTGATTTTCAGAATAATCTACCTTAATACAGTGATTATGATTAAGTGTAGAGTGGGCTTATCTTGGGGCCAGGCTGAGAAGTTTGGCAGTCTATAAAGCATCAGTGCTTATTGTATACACCAGGGTTTACCCATCATAAAACTACATGTGATTGGTGCAGAAGCAGCATTAAACAATTATGACAATAATAACTTTTAAAGATTTGGAAATCATGTTTAAAGATTACTATGGTTACCTCATCTTCCTTGATATGAATTTGAATGAGGAACAAGTATATACAAGGAATTCAATGTTTGGTGTGAAGGAGTTTGGTGTACATCGCTTTTAGAAATAGTGAATGGTGAATGATGATGAAAGGTTCCAAGTTCCAGTGATGTTCTAAAGTTCCAGTGATGTTCTAAAGTCTTGGCAGATGATTGAAGAAATTAAGGTGTGTAGAACTCCAGGCAATAAATCAATATATTGCTGAATCTTTCGAAAAGTTGCTATAACTGGCTCCGCCTTCTTCGCCTGCTTCTCCATGCTATCAGTTGAAATCTCAAGATCTTGTTGAGACTGTAAGTTGCCAATGAAAACAGTGATGAACATAGTGTTATTCTGTGGTATCAGCATGTTTTTCAGTTCAGCGTAAGTTCACCCAATTTGAATAATCTTGCCAATGAAAACGGTGATGAAATGCTGCTATTCCGTTATCAAAATGTTTTTCAGTTCAGTGAGTGTTTTAATTCATTGTGGGTGAAACTCAATTCATCATCATAATAGTCTTCAGGATTTATAAGTTTTCACTCCAATTGTACTGGTGGTACACTTGATTGTTAGTATTATTGGCTATCATGCCAGTCAGTCCATTTTCTCCATTGATTACTACACCACAGTGTCTCTCCTGTCAAGAATGATATCCCAATTAGGATATTTCACAAGTTTCAGCTACAAATCATGCTGCCCTTTATACGTGGCTATATGCAATGGCTTCATTGAGTCACTGCTATCCATTCACAATGGTAATTCCTATCAACACTTCACCATTCACATAAAGTCACCAACTGCTTCTTTTGTTGTATTTTTGTCATTATTGCTTTTTATTCACCGGTTAATTAAAGATGGACAAATGTTGCTGCACAAGATCATGGCCTGAGAAAGGTGCAACATGTTTGACAACAAATGTGTCTTTGATACATATATTTCCATGTGAGGCCAATTGTCAGTATCTGCACAAATCAAATGCAAGCTTCCTACTTATATTTATTTTCCTCACTTATGGTAAGAATATTCAAATATTATAAGGAATATTTTTTCATAACATCTATATAATTTTTCACCCTGATGTGGCAGTGACTTCAGTGCATATTTCATTGAGCACGGCTTCAAATCGCTAGTGTTCGGTCAAAGCACTGGCATAGACATGCACATGCTTAAAGACGCCGAATAGGTGCAAGTGCAAAGCAACTGTCTCAATGCATTGACGTCACTGCAACATAAAGACAAAAAATGGTAAATATGGAAAAATGAGTAAAAATATTGTGTGACTTTTGGCATTATTTTTATGGACGATTTGAATCATTTAATTTTGAAAGCACTTTAAATCATGTATATCCATCATAAAGCTGCATGTGCCTGATCCAAAAGCAACATTGAACATTAACTTCTGCATGACAATAATAACTATGATAAGGGTTTGGAGAATTTGCCTCACAGAATATTTTTACATATTTTTTTTTTCTTTCTTTTCTTTTTTTTCTTTTTTTTTCTTTCTTTTTTTTTTTTTTTCTTTTTTTCTTTTTGTTCTTTTTTTTTTTTTTTTTTTTTTTTTTCTTTTTTTTTTCTTTTTTTTTTTTTTTTTTTTTTTTCTTTTTTTTTTTTTTTTTTTTTTTTTTTTTTTTTTTTTTTTTTTTTTTTTTTTTTTTTTTTTTTTTTTTTTTTTTTCTTTTTTTTTTTTTTTTTTTTTTTTTTCTTTTTTCTTTTCTTTTTTTTCTTTTTCTTTTTTTTCTTTTTTTTTTTTTTTTCTGTTTTTATTTTACATCTTATTCTGCATGCATATATTGATCTTATATATCTTATCACCAGTAAACCATATCATTACCACTGTTTGAAGAATAATCTATCTTGTAGTATTTCTATGCAACAAAGACCATTGTTTTTGACATATTTTTCAGCAATCAATAACATTGTTCAATTATTTGTGATGTTAATGGTGACAAAAGTTTTAAATGAAACCTATTGCACAGTGCTGTCTTGAGTATGTTAACTAAGGAAAGATAAAAGTATGTATCATACAGGCCTATAAGCAGTCAGTTTAAAAGAGTAGGGTGTTTACCCCTAACTGTCATAATTAGTCTCCTATTGTTCACTGGGAGCCCTTAAGATTAGTGCTTTTATTTGGGTACCCTTCAAAATAAATTATTAAATGTAGTAATGATTAAATTGTACAACCATCTCTTTGAAACACTATTGCATTATGAACAATAAACCAAAAAGTGAATTAGATCCTCTCTACTTCACAGAAATTTTGATAAAAAATAGAGGACTTAATAATGCTATGCTATCCAATATTGAATTTATCAACTGATATACAGGGTTTGCCTAGATAGTAAACAGATCAATGAAAAGTTCTGAAATCCAAATGTTTTGATGACTCTTCAGAGAAAAACGTGAATTTTACTGAGAATTTGCCTCCCCATCTGACATACAATGCATACCACTACTTTGTTATTACTGATGAATCTTCGAATTGGAAGATGGAATGTTTAAAACGTATAAGACTTGTAAAACATAATTTAGCAATAATATACTTGTAAAATGGCGATAAATGTTTGCATTTGGGAAGCTGACTGCAATAAATCATTCAGTCAATAGGGTTACATAATGTCTATCAATGAACGTGCACACACATCACTTGAAAAGACGTGTGACAGCTAAAAAGACCATGGATGCTGGGTAAATAGTCTGGAAACCTGTGGCAAGGTCTACACTCCACAACTTTTGAGTTATGGTTGTTGATGAGTATACTGAACTATGCCATTTTATGGAAATAAGATTTCTACTATACTTTTTTAATCCATTCAGATTTTACTAAAAAATCCACTGACCATCCAGGATTTGAACCTAGGACCACCAGTTTTGAATGAAGCTGGTGCTCTACCAACTGAGCTAATGGTGCAGTGATTTTTTATTTTTTAAATCCGAATGAATTTTATGTGGTAGAAGTCTCATTTCTATGAATTGACAGTTCAGTTACCTCAATGCAACAACAATGTGAATAATTATAAGGTACAATTATAGGATAAACTTTTCTAAACACCCTAATTTCCTAATTTGCATATATGCAAACTTTTTGGGGGCCTAAGAAAGCTATTTAGAAGACAGACCTGGCATGGAAATATACAGAAAATGAAGCAAGTTTCCAGAAAGTTATTAGACTCCACAACAAAGTTAACCATGGCACAACAAGGTAGATAGCTGGGCTGGGAAAGAACCAAAAATGGACATCAGATGGAACAAACTCCAACAGTGCATCCAGTGCATAATGCCATTGCAAAATTCTGAATCAGCAAATTCAAAGTGTGGTCACAAAGGAGAACACACTCCTCATATCAACGCCTCTCTGCCTCATGGAATAATTAAACTTGTGTCATCTCCACTAATTGTGTAGCTGTATTGAACTTCTCTCGCATCTCCGCTTAATTATGACGAAAACTGCTCACAAACATTAATGCTTCAAACGCCAGCAAGAAAACCATCATTGTAGCTGTGTTGGATTTCACAAAAGCATTAGACAAGGGGACTCACAAACATCTTATGCACAAGCTCCATCATTTGCATTAGAGGATAGACCCCATTGAAAACCCAGTATAACCTTAAAGTTGTGTACTTGTGCAACTTTTTTGTTTCAAGTAAATATCAGTATTATAGAGAGCATGCAGTTTTAATTCCACCGGGCAATCAAGGACTTGGCAAGCATGTAGATATGAGTCCAGCCCAAAGAGCTGGACCCAGCATATTACGCCTACATAGTATACTAAGCAACAGCAGTGTTAGAAAGCATGAGGTGGTAAGTGTACTTTCACAGAAAGCATGAGGTGGTAAGTGTACTTTCACAGAAAGCATGAGGTGGTAAGTGTACTTTCATAGAAAGCATGAGGTGGTAAGTGTACTTTCATAGAAAGCATGAGGTGGTAAGTGTACTTTCACAGAAAGCATCAGGTGGTAAGTGTACTTTCACAGAAAGCATCAGGTGGTAAGTGTACTTACAGAAAGCATGAGGTGGTAAGTGTACTTTCAGAAAGCATGAGGTGGTAAGTGTACTTTCATAGAAAGCATCAGGTGGTAAGTGTACTTTCATAGAAAGCATCAGGTGGTAAGTGTACTTTCATAGAAAGCATCAGGTGGTAAGTGTACTTTCATATTCTGAAGTTTACAGCTGTAGCATATATTCATCATCAATAACCATGTATTCCCAGCTGCTTAAAAAAAGCGCAGTGATTTATAGTGCACTACGCACAGGCACAACGCCTAGACGTTGATCCACAAGCCTCAGCATACTTTACAGCTTGTCGCTGACCACTACGGCCCCACATCATTCCATAAACCATTAAAAACAACTCAGGCACTTTGCGCTACAAGAGCAGACACCTCCCAAGTTTCAGTACGGGATACAACGAGACAATTAGCAGTAAGTTCCTTGTCCAGGGAATTTCAAGCTAACTCAATTTTTCCACGAGAGCACCACCAGGTTTCAACCCGCAATCTCTCGCACCATAATCGAATGCCTAAAGAATAGCTTATTTGGAATAATCTTAGGTATTGAATTGAATGAAATGCTTTTGATTGTTGCGATCCATAACAATGTTTTTTAGGCACAAGAAGTGATTTTAGGGCATCTTCATCATCAATTACCATGAATTCCCAAGCTGCTTTAATAACGGCTTATTTGGAATAATCTTAGGTATTGAATTTAATGAAATGTTTTAGGCCTTGGGTTGTTGCAATCCATAACAATGTTTTAGGCACAAGCAGTGATTTTATGGAATCTTCATCATCAATAACCATGTATTCCCAAGCTGTTTAAAGAACAGCTTATTTGGAATAATCTTAGGTATTGAATTTAATGAAATGTTTTAGGCCTTGGGTTGTTGCAAAATCCATAACAATGTTTTAGGCACAAGCAGTGATTTTAGGGAATCGTCATCATCAATAACTATGTATTCTCAAGTTGTTTAAAGAACAGCTTATTTGGAATAATCTTAGGTATTGAATTTAATGAAATGTTTTAGGCCTTGGGTTGTTGCAATCCATAACAATGTTTTAGGCACAAGCAGTGATTTTAGGGAATCTTCATATTCAACAACAAGGTATTACCAAGCTGTTTAAAGAACAGCTTATTTGGAATAATCTTAGGTATTGAATTTAATTAAATGCTTTAGGCCTTGGGTTGTTGCAATCCATAACAATGTTTTAGGCACAAACAGTGATTTTAGGGAATCGCACCATGGGTCGATATGATACCAAGCCCCTAAGGGCAGTGCTAGTTGACCTCAATGCTGAGTGTGACAGACAACAGGCCTTGGCCGATCCCCTGCTCTTTACGAAAAGGCTTGCAACTGTTACATCCGGTTTTATATGTCCAGATATTGCTCGCCTGCAGCACCAGTGTACATGACTCTCCAAACCACAGCACACTATGCTCCTTGAGTGGCCTTAAGTGGCATCTCGGTGGTAAATGTTGGTATTACTCAGTATTTACGCCAAAGGCAGTAAATTAATTTACTAGAATTTGGCAGTATATGACCAACCTGAATTATATTAACCTATTTCCCAAGTATAATTAATATGTTTATTTCGCAAATTTTACATTAAAAGTAAATGACATAGGTTTTTATTATGTTTTTTTAAAGAATGGGGTATGTAGAATCACCATCGAATGGTGTAAAAAGTATTCAAAAAACAGTCAACAAAATGTTTCCTTTCAACATCTTTAAGTGTAGATAGCACCAGTGCCAATGCTAACAGTGTCAATGAGCGTATAATTAGCACACACTCACTAATTAGCAATGGTGTTATTTAGCACTATTAGCGCTAATTTAGCATGATTATCAGTACCTAGAGCTAAATAGTGATTTAGCCCGAATCAGTTAACACCAATTATCGGTACCTAGTGCTAGTGCTAATAACGCCAATTATTGGTATCTAGTGCTCATTACCATTATGTAGCATTTTAGAGCTAGTAACACTAATTATCTTTACTTAGTGCAAATTAGTGTGATGCAGCGTTTTAGCGCTAATAACACCAATTATCGGTACCTAGTGCTAATTACAGTGATGTAGCGCTTAGCGCTAATAATGACAATTATCGGTACCTGGTGCTAATTAGCGTGATGTAGCGCTTAGCGCTAATAACACTAATTATCATTACCTAGTGCTAATTAGCGTGATGTAGCATTTTAGCGCTAATAACACTAATTATCTTTACCTAGTGCTAATTAGCCGGATGTAGCATTTCAGCGCTAATAACACCAATTATAGCATTTTAGCTAATTCAACTAATTAGTGGTACCTAGTACTCTGGTGCTGATTTCCCCTAGTAGCGTGATGTAGCATTTAAGTGCTATATAATACTCGCTAATTAACGGTGCACCATTTCTTTCGAGAACTGCTTTTGTTTTAAACCCAAATATTTATGGAAGAACTTACGGGATGTTTATTGCAAAACCACAATGCGCACAGGAGCAGTATTTTCTTCACTGAAACATTTTTGGCAAATTGTGAGTTTAGTAATCTGTGATATTAAATATGCCACTTACTGTAAAGCTTAGGATGTAAACTAACAACTATCAGTATCCATTTGAAAAAATCATGGGCATTGTCTCATTATGCCAAATTTTCCAGCACTAGGTCACATTATGAATGATGAAAAGAGCATTGCAGAATAATGCTGTACGAAATTCCCATAGAAAATGAAAAGCAGTCCATGTTTGATAAATAAAATGAAAATATCAAAACATTTGAGTAATATGTGTTTTATATACTTAGGTAATTATGTTAGCTGACAAATATCAATATTCATCCAAAAATCACCTGTTTCTTTTTAATCCAAAATTGTTTTTGCAAGGTTACATAACAGAATTAACATTAATTCTTGGAAATGAAATTTAGCACTGAATGTTAGCCATATGATGTACATGTAAGGGGCTGTGCAATAATTATGAGCCCTGAGAGAGGGTAAAATTGGGGGGAGAAATTTTTATGCGAGCTGAAAGGGGGGACAAGCAATTTTGACAAGATGAGGGGGATAAGCAATTTTTCCCAAGGCTTGGGAAAACACTACAGAAATGCTTTAATATGCAAATTTTCCTGCTCGCTACACTCTAGACCATTTAAGGTTTGTAAATTGGGGTCCCAAAATTTGCATGTTCAAGGGGGAGGCAAAGATTCTAAGGCAGGCCAAGGGGGGGGAGGCAAGTGATTTTGGCAGGCCAAGGGGCAATGCAGAATAATGGGGTTTTGTATGGAAATGTCACCTACAATGGTTCAGGCAGTGCTGAAATATCAATACTGTAAAGTTCATTATGTGCAATGCATTTTGAATGTTGTAACCCAAAACTGTGTAGATTTTTTTCAAATTTGAATGATTAGAAGAATATTATGCTATATAATTTGATACATCTCATAAGAATGATTTAAAAATTGGTAACGTAACTAGATTGGGTTCCTTTTAAATCATTGCATTTACTTATTGTTTCTAATTAGAAAATAGTACTTTCCCAAAATTCAGGAAAAGGATTAATGTACACAGATGATTAACTTAACACACACAGGCGCCACTTACACGACATTAGTTAGTCATGTGTGTGTACCAGTTATCATCCATGCACAAAAATACTTTTCAAGAATTTTTGGGAAATCGCAGTATTCCGTTAATCAAATTTGGGGGGAAACAATTTAGGTGTAAGTGCATGTTGGATACACAAGTAGGCATTTCCAAATTTTTTTTTAAAAAGCGCAGTGATATATAGTGAGACAATTAGCAGTAAGTTCCTTGTCCAGGGGAATCTCAAGCTAACTCAATTTTTTCCACAAGAGCATACTAGGCACTGCCAGGGTTCGAACCAGCAACCTCTCGCACCATAGTAGAATGCCTTAACAATTGAGATAACTTGACTGCTTAAGAAGTCCATGATAACGATTTTTAAATTATTCTTATGAGACATTTTGTATTGAACTGAATTAGAGGGCATTCACCGCTCACTCGAGAATTTAAGATGTGTATATAATATTATTGGCATTTACAATTTTTTTTGTCATAGATTAGGTATGAGTTAATAATATAATAGTTTAAATTACTAATGAAATATCATCTTCATTCAATCAAAATATTTTAAAATTACATCATGAAGTACATACTATACATGCCTAAATCCATATATATGTGTAAGTGAACAAACATAGTTTACGCGATTTGAATTGACTGTATTTTTAATCGTAATCGTATATCATGATTGTCGTGTTCAATCAGTTAGGCCTAATTATTTAAGTACATTGCGTAAAAGTAAAAGAATTTAACGCCCACCCACTAATTTTCCTCACCACAGACAGCATTGGCTTGGTGATAAATAGGCCTACCAATGGCAGTTGTTTCATAACTGGCCTGACAGACAAAGTCTTACCTTGTGGTAATATTTTCTTAAGACAGTAAACTGAGTAAAGTTTACCAAAACGTGGATCTTCTAAACCATATAGGTACATTGCGTAAAAGTAAACAAATTTAACGCCCACCCACTAATTTTCCTCACCACAGACAGCATTGGCTTGGTGATAAATACCAATGGCAGTTTGTTTCATAACTGGCCTGACAGACATACATATCCCAGCGGCTCCACCCTTGAATGGTCGAGAGGGGAGCCTGAGGGACTTAGCACCCACGCCTCACCGGCTCCACCCTTGAATTTGCCGCCTACTTTCAATTTCCTTTAGAAGCAGACCCTCCCACTGTAACATACTTATAATACAAACTGGATGGACTGGGTTCTCGGATGTCAGGGTTTTTCGACGCAAAGCGCCGACCGTGATGCTCTCCACCAAAGAGAGTGATGTGGCACATACTCACAAGTTGATACAAAGCTGGGTGACAGTT
The DNA here is from genome assembly GCF_039555335.1 of Amphiura filiformis. NCBI lineage: Eukaryota > Metazoa > Echinodermata > Ophiuroidea > Amphilepidida > Amphiuridae > Amphiura > Amphiura filiformis. The sequence continues at coordinate 2,381,993 of NC_092645.1, forward strand.
TTACTAATTTGACCTCAGATGACCCCTGGATGACCTCGGATGACCCCGAAATGACCTTCCAAAAATTTGGCTTTATATATTGACTGTACCCACCAAATTTCATGCACATACGACAGTTTTTACTAATTTGACCTCAGATGACCCCTGGATGACCCTGGATGACCCCAAAATTATCACAAGCACAAGCACAAGCAATGATTTTAGGAATCTTCATCATCAATAACTATGTATTCCTCAAGCTGTTTAAAGAACAGCTTATTTGGAATAATCTTAGGTATTGAATTTAATGAAATGCTTTAGGCCTTGGGTTGTTGCGATCCATAACAATGTTTTAGGCACGCGCAGTGATTTTAGGGAATCTTTATCATCAATAACTATGTATACTCAAGCTGTTTAAAGAACAGCTTATTTGGAATAATCTTAGGTATTGAATTTAATGAAATGCTTTAGGCCTTGGGTTGTTGTGATCCATACAGTAAACTGAGTAAAGTTTACCAAAACGTGGATCTTCTAAACCATATAGGTACATTGCGTAAAAGTAAACAAATTTAACGCCCACCCACTAATTTTCCTCACCACAGACAGCATTGGCTTGGTGATAAATACCAATGGCAGTTTGTTTCATAACTGGCCTGACAGACATACAGTCTTACCCTGAAATGACCTTCCAAAAATTTGGCTCTATATATTGACTGTACCCACCAAATTTCATGCACATACGACAGTCTTTACTAATTTGACCTCAGATGACCCCTGGATGACCCTGGATGACCCAAAAATTATCACAAGCACAAGCAGTCCAAAAATTAGGCTCTAAATGTTGGCTGTACCCACCAAGTTACATTCCCATACGACAGTTTTTACTAATTTGACCTTAGATGACCCCTGGGTGACCCCAAAATGTCCTTCCAAAAATTCGGCTCTAAATGTTGACTGTACCTAACAAGTTTCATGGCCACATGACAGTTTTTGCTAATTTGACCTCAAATGACCCCTGCATGACCTCAGGTGACCTTGACCCACTTTCAACCAATACAAACTTGTCAAGATGCACCCACCCACCAAGTTTGAGGAACATGTGACCCCTAGTCTCCGAGAAGAGGTAATAAGGAAAATGAGCCCCTGACCTCAAATGACTTTTTTACCTCAGTATATGACCTTGAACTTCACCCAAAAAAAAAGTAGCCAGAGTTTTTAACCATGACCCACCTATCCTGAAAATCTGAAGTCAATCCGCCCATCCGTGCCTGAGAGATATGGCATCCGGACGTAAGCACAGAAGCACAGAAGGACGGACATTGTAAAACAGTATGCCTCATGGTGGGAGGCATAAAAATCATAAATATTTAAAATGTACACAAAATACACAATTAAAAACAAAATAGGATAAAAATTTGAAATACAACAAAAAAGCTATGTGGATAAGAATGGAATTGATTAAATAGTTGTTTTTAATGGATCCTTGTCAAGGTTGTAAATAAGACACCCATTTGGATAGCACATCCCTGTATATGTATTCCTCAAGTGTGGGGGCACCCTCTAGATCCCACCATCTTCATTGGTCATCAAGTCCGCTGCCCGACGAAGTGCTTGGTCATCAAGTCCGCTGCCCGGGCGAGAATTTTTATATTTTTGGCACCGAGTCGTTTTTCTATGAAAAACATGACCCATTTGAACAGCAAAACCGAGGGGAGGGTCTTATTGGAAATGAGGGTATGGGGATGGGCGGCAGATTGGGGGTACATTTTTCAGCCATTTAGACTTGGGTGATTTTCTGCCATTTTGGTTTATTGATGGCCAGAATTTCATGAAAATTTGAAAGGGTGTTTTTTTTTTTTTTATTTTCTCAAAAAAGTGCAAATGTTTCTTTGTAAAAATTTGCCGAAAATTTATAAAAAATTGGTAGAATTTCAAGTCATTTAGTTTGCGGTCGGGTACTTTTTGAAGTTTCAGTCTCTCATCCCTAACCAAACCAAAGTTGAGACCCCCCAGCAGTAACATTCCTGTAAATGTAGGTCTCAAATGTGGGACTACCAACTAGATTCCAGCATCCTGATCAGGTACCCCTATCATATCCCTACCAAGCCTTTGACAGAGGCTCAGTTTGGCTTGGTCTGTGAGGCGCGAGTGCAAAGGGCAAGCCAAGCGCATCTGTGCGAAGGGCAAGTACATTAGGGTGAGCCACAAGCCATCAACACAGGAGTATCCCGACTGTGTGAACTCAGTTCACATGTAGTTCAATTCGCCTGATGCTATCCTACTACACGGCTATTCCAGGTTAGGTTAGTCATGAGTTTCCCATGTCTGTGACACGAGACAGTATCTCTACCATTTTCAACAACACACCTGTCTGGATTAATCCTCCTGGTTCTTGATATCGACCAAATAAGGTACGCCACCAGACAAATTGTTATTGGAAGAAGACATCAGAATGCCTTGACATGGAATAATGATGATACATGATAATGATCCGACGATGAGAATTAGATGATAACTATCCTGATGATAAACCAAAAACAATAATGATATTTCCTTCACCACAGGCAACACTGGGTTGGTGACAAATACCAGTGGCAGTAAGATTCATAACTGGCCTGACATAATGGGAAACCCTAAAATCTACTTCTTCTGCTTCTAACATTTTTTCATCAAACCCACTTTCAAATGCTACTAGTGTCAGACCAATCCATACTCATAATCAGTGTATACGAGACTGAATATGCAGTAAATAGCTCCCTATTTTACGTTAAGGTTGGGCAGTTGGGCAATACATTAAGGTTACTTTTGTCAATGTTATATTACGGTTAGGGTTGGTGGGTTATGGTTAGTGGATTAGGGTTAGTGGGTTAGGGGGGTTAGTGGGGTTAGGTTAGTGGGTTAGGTTAGTGGGTTAGGTTAGTGGGTTAGGTTAGTGGGTTAGGGTTAGTGGGTAAGGGTTAGTGGGTTAGGGTTAGTGGGTTAGGGTTAGTGGGTTAGGTAAGTGGGTTAGGTTAGAGTAACCTTAAGGGTGCTATTTACAGAGGGCGCTTATTTACTGTCAGATATTCAGTCTCATAATAGACTGATTACGAGTATGGATTGGTCTGACAATAGTAGCATTTTGAAAGTGGGTTTGATGAAAAAATGTTAGAAGCAGAAGAAGTAGATTTGAGGGTTTCCCAATGCACCACCTACATATGTAAAAACAAGCTGCAACACAAGGCTATCAAGAACCTGCACAACATTAAATTATTGTATTGTTTCTCTACCAATTACTGTCGTTTTCAATTATATTGACTTGTTATCAGGAACCATGCTGAAAGCAATTAGATTTGCTGCAATATGCATCTAACTTCCCATTATACCTAAAAAAACAGTTGATGAAAAAAAGTTTGCCAAAAAAACGAGATCTTCTAAACCATATAAGTACATTGGCGTAAAAGTAAACAAATTTAACGCCCACCCACTAATTTTCCTCACCACAGACAGCATTGGTTTGGTGGATACATGTACATACCAATGGCAGTTGTTTCATAACTGGTCTGACAGCCATAGATATTCCTAATATTTTCTTACATTAAATATATTTCATTACATTACGCTGTGGCATTATGCCTGGTCTAGCCCATTCTCTGGAGGATAGACCTCAGGTGATCGACCTTTCCTTAACGACTAACACTACTACTGCCCGGTTCAGCTCTGTTGTCGGGAGGATAGACCTCAGGTGACCCTTCCTTAACGACTAACACTACTACTGCCCGGTCTAGCCCGCTTGTCGGGAGGATAGACCTCAGGTGATCGACCTTTCCTTAACGACTCAACACTACTACTGCCCGGTCTAGCCTGTTGTCGGGAGGATAGACCTCAGGTGATCGACCTTTCCTTAACGACTACACTACTACTGCCCGGTCCAGCCTGTTGTCGGGAGGATAGACCTCAGGTGATCGAATTTCCTTAACGACATCACACTACTACTGCCCGGTTCAGCCCATTGTCGGGAGGATAGACCTCAGGTGATCGACCTTTCCTTAACGACTACACTACTACTGCCCCGTTTAGCTCTTTGTCGGGAGGATAGACCTCAGGTGATCGAATTTTCCTTAACGACTAACACTACTACTGCCCGGTCTACCCCGTGCCCGGAAGGACAGACCTCAGGTGATCGACCTTCCTTAACGACTCAACACTACTACTGCCCGGTCTAGCCCGTTGTCGGGAGGATAGACCTCAGGTGATCGATCTTTCCTTACCGACTACACTACTGCTGCCCGGTTTAGCCCGTTGTCGGGAGGATAGACCTCAGGTGATCGACTTTTCCTTAACGACTACACTGCTACTGCCCAGTCTAGCCTGTTGTCGGGAGGATAGACCTCAGGTGATCGACCTTTCCTCTGTTGTCGGGAGGATAGACCTCAGGTGATCGACCTTCCTTAACGACTACACTACTACTGTTCTAGCCACGTTGTCGGGAGGATAGACCTCAGGTGATCGACCTTTCCTTAACGACTACACTACTACTGCCCGGTCTAGCCTGTTGTCGGGAGGATAGACCTCAGGTGATCGACCTTTCCTTAACGACTACACTACTACTGCCCGGTTCAGCCCGTTGTCGGGAGGATAGACCTCAGGTGATCGACCTTTCCTTAACGACACTACACTACTTACTGCCCGGTCAGCCTGTTGTCGGGAGGATAGACCTCAGGTGATCGACCTTTCCTTAACGACTACACTACTACCGTCCGGTTCAGCCCGCTGTCGGAGGATAGACCTCAGGTGATCGACCTTTCCTTAACGACTACACTACTACTGCCCGTTCCCCGTCCAGCCCGTTGTCGGGAGGATAGACCTCAGGTGATCGACCTTTCCTTAACGACCACACTACTCCTGCCCGGTCTAGCCCGTTGTCGGGAGGATAGACCTCAGGTGATCGACCTTTCCTTAACGACTACACTACTACTGCCCGGTCTAGCCCGCTGTCGGGAGGATCGACCTCAGGTGATCGCCCTTTCCTTAACGACTACGCTTACTACTGCCCGGTCTAGCCCGTTGTCGGGAGGATAGACCTCAGGTGATCGACCTTTCCTTAACGACTACACTACTACCGCCCGGTCCAGCCCGTTGTCGGGAGGATACACCTCAGGTGACCGGCCTTTCCTTAGCGACTCACACTACTACTGCCCGGTTCAGCCTGCTGTCGGGAGGATAGACCTCAGGTGATCGACCTTTCCTTAACGACATCACACTACTACTGCCTGGTTCAGCCCGCTTGTCGGGAGGATAGACCTCAGGTGATCGACCTTTCTTAACGGTGAACATACTACTGTCCGCCTCCTTGTCGGGAGATAGACCTCAGGTGATCGACCTTTCCTTAACGATTACACTACTACTGCCCGGTCTAGCCTGTTGTCGGGAGGATAGACCTCAGGTGATCGACCTTTCCTTAACGACTACACTACTACTGCCCGGTCCAGCCCGCTGTCGGGAGGATAGACCTCAGGTGATCGACCTTTCCTTAACGACTCACACTACTACATGTACTGCCCGGCCTAACCCGTTGTCGGGAGGATAGACCTCAGGTGATCGACCTTCCTTAACGACTACACTGCTACTGCCCGCCCAGCCCGTTGTCGGGAGTGATAGACCTCAGGTGATCGACCTTTCCTTAACGACTACACTACTACTGCCCGGTTCAGCCCGCTTGTCGGGAGGATAGACCTCAGGTGATCGACCTTTTCCTTAACGACTACACTACTACTGTCCGGTCCAGCCTTGTCGGAGGATAGACCTCAGGTGATCGACCTTTCCTTAACGACATACACTACTACTGCCCGTTCACAGGTGATCAATTTCCTTAACGACTCAACACTACTACTGCCCGGTCCAGCCCGTTGTCGGGAGGATAGACCTCAGGTGATCGACCTTCCTTAACGACTACACTGCTACTGCCCGGTTCAGCCCGCTTGTCGGAGTGATAGACCTCAGGTGATCGACCTTTCCTTAACGACATACACTACTACTGCCCGGTCTAGCCCGTTGTCGGGAGGATAGACCTCAGGTGATCGACCTTCCTTAACGACTACACTACTACTGCCCGGTTCAGCCCGTTGTCGGAGTGATAGACCTCAGGTGATCGACCTTTCCTTAACGACATCACACTACTACTGCCCGGTTCAGCCCGTTGTCGGGAGGATAGACCTCAGGTGATCGACCTTTCCTTAACGACTACACTACTACTGCCCGGTCTAACCCGTTGTCGGGAGGATAGACCTGGTGATCGACCTTTCCTTAACGATCACACTACTACTGCCCGGTCAGCCTGCTTGTCGGGAGGATAGACCTCAGGTGATCGACCTTTCCTTAACGATTACACTACTACTGCCCGGCCCAGCCCGCTGACGGGAGGATAGGCCGCAAGTGATCGACCTTTCCTTAACGACCACACTACTACCGCCCGGTTCAGCCCGTTGTCGGAGGATAGACCTCAGGTGATCGACCTTTCCTTAACGACACACTACTACTGCCCGGTCCAGCCCGTTGTCGGGAGGATAGACCTCAGGTGATCGACCTTTCCTTAACGACTACACTACTACTGCCCGGTCTCAGCCCGTTGTCGGGAGGATAGACCTCAGGTGATCGACCTTTCCTTAACGACTACACTACTACTGCCCGGTCAGCCCGCTGTCGGGAGGATAGACCTCAGGTGATCGACCTTTCCTTAACGACTTATACTACTGCCCGGTTCAGCCCGTTGTCGGGAGGATAGACCTCAGGTGATCGACCTTTCCTTAACGACTAACACTACTACTGCCCGGTTCAGCCCGTTGTCGGGAGGATAGACCTCAGGTGATCGAATTTTCCTTAACGACTACACTACTACTGCCCGGTCTCAGCCCGCTGTCGGGAGGATAGACCTCAGGTGATCGACCTTTCCTTAACGATCACACTACTACTGTACCGCCCGGTTCAGCTGTTGTCGGAGGATAGACCTCAGGTGATCGAATTTTCCTTAACGACTCACACTTACTACTGCCCGGTTCAGCCCGTTGTCGGGTGGATAGACCTCAGGTGATCGACCTTTCCTTAACGAATACACTACTACTACGGTCTAGCCTTGTCGGGAGGATAGACCTCAGGTGATCGACCTTTCCTTAACGCATCACATCTACTACTGCCCGGGTTCAGCCCGTTGTCGGAGGATAGACCTCAGGTGATCGACCTTTCCTTAACGACACACTACTACTGCCCGGTTCAGCCTTGTCGGGAGGATAGACCTCAGGTGATCGAATCTTCCTTAACGACTACACTACTACTGTCTGGTCTAGCTTCCGTTGTCGGGAGGATAGACCTCAGGTGATCGACCTTTCCTTAACGACTACACTACTACTGCCCGGTCTAGCCCGTTGTCGGGAGGATAGACCTCAGGTGATCGACCTTTCCTTAACGACTACACTACTACTGCCCGGGTCTAGCCCGTTGTCGGAGTGATAGACCTCAGGTGATCGACCTTCCTTAACGACTACACTACTACTGCCCGGTCTAGCCCGCTGTCGGGAGTGATAGACCTCAGGTGATCGACCTTCCTTAACGACTACACTTACTACTGTCTGGCTCCAGCCCCTGCTGTCGGGAGGATAGACCTCAGGTGTTCAACCTTTCCTTAACGACTACACTACTACTGCCCGGTCTAGCCCGTTGTCGGGAGGATAGACCTCAGGTGATCGACCTTTCCTTAACGACTACACTACTACTGCCCGGTCTAGCCCGTTGTCGGGAGGATAGACCTCAGGTGATCGACCTTTCCTTAACGACTAACACTACTACTGTCTGCCGGTTCACCCGTTGTCGGGAGGATAGACCCAGGTGATCGACCTTCCTTAACGAATAACACTACTACTGCCCGGTTCAGCCCGGGTTGTCGGGAGGATAGACCTCAGGTGATCGACCTTCCTTAACGACTACACTACTACTGCCCGGTTCAGCCCGTTGTCGGGAGGATAGACCTCAGGTGATCGACCTTTCCTTAACGACTACACTACTACTGCGTTCAGCCCGCTGTCGGGAGGATAGACCTCAGGTGATCGACCTTTCCTTAACGACTAACACTACTACTGCCCGGTCTAGCCCGTTGTCGGGAGGATAGACCTCAGGTGATCGAACTTTCCTTAACGACTACACTACTACATGTACTCCCGGTTCAGCCCGTTGTCGGGAGGATAGACCTCAGGTGATCGACCTTTCCTTAACGATTACACTACTACTGCCCTGTCTAGCCCGCTGTCGGGAGGATAGACCTCAGGTGATCGACCTTCCTTAACGACACACTACTACTGTCCGGTTCAGCCTGTTGTCGGGAGGATAGACCTCAGGTGATCGACCTTTCCTTAACGACATTACACTACTACTGCCCGGTCTAGCCCGTTGTCGGGAGGATAGACCTCAGGTGATCGACCTTTTCCTTAATCGACTTTCCTTAACACTACTACCCCGGGGTCAGCCTGTTGTCGGAGTGATAGACCTCAGGTGATCGACCTTCCTTAACGACTACACTACTACTGCCCGTCTAGCCCGTTGTCGGAGGATAGACCTCAGGTGATCGACCTTTCCTTAACGACTCACACTACTACTGTCCGGGTCTCAGCCTGTTGTCGGGAGTGATAGACCTCAGGTGATCACCTTTCCTTAACGACTACACTGCTAATACTGCCCGGTCCAGCCCGTTGTCGGGAGGATAGACCTCAGGTGATCGACCTTTCCTTAACGACTACACTACTACTGCCCGGTCTAGCCCGCTGGGTCGGAGGATAGACCTCAGGTGATCGACCTTTCCTTAACGACACACTACTGTTCCCGGTTCAGCCCGCTGTCGGGAGGATAGACCTCAGGTGATCGACCTTTCCTTAACGAATTACACTACTACTGCCCGGTCTAGCCCGTTGTCGGGAGGATAGACCTCAGGTGATCGACCTTTCCTTAACGATTAACACTACTACTGCCCGGTCTAGCCTGTTGTCGGGAGGATAGACCTCTAGGTGATCAACCTTCCTTAATCGATTAACACTACTACTGCCCGGTTCTAGCCCATGGCGGTCGGAGATAGACCTCTAGTGATCGACCTTTCCTTAACGTACATACACTACTACTACTGCCCGGTTCAGCCCGTTGTCGTGGAGCATAGACCTCAGGGTGATCGACCTTCCTTAACGATCACACTCTACTGCCCGGCCTAGCCTGGGTTGTCGGGAGAATAGACCTCAGGTGATCGACCTTCCTTAACGGACATAATTAATGTCTGGCCCATTCGCTGTCGGGAGAATAGACCGCGATCGACCTTTTCCTTAACGACATATCATTACTGCCCGGTTCAGTCTGCTATCGGGAGGATAGACTCCAGGTGATCACCTTTCTTAACGAATACTTTCGGCCACGTTCGCTCCAGCCTCGTTGTCGGAGTGATAGACCCTGTGGTGATCGACCTTCTTAACGAATAACACTACACGTCTGCCATTCTTCGCTGTCGGGAGAATAGACCCTCAGGTGATCGACCTTTCCTTAACGGACTACACTACTACTGCCCGGTCCAGCCCGTTGTCGGGAGGATAGACCTCAGGTGATCGACCTTTCCTTAACG